>NC_047050.1:36130707-36730707 GCF_011762595.2 Tursiops truncatus
AGAAAGAGGCTTTCTTGCCTATTACCAGTAAGGTCCTTGGTGCCCTGCTGCATTAGCATTCATCCCCATTTGGATTTTCTCTCTGATCTGCCTCAGATGGGTTGATTAACTTTGATTAAAGCTAAGTCTGGTCAAGTTCTAAGTAACATGGAAAACGTTCGTAGGACTCCCTAGTTTCTTAATCTCCTTATTTCAGCTTCCTGGAAGGGAGTCCACTTTGTTTCTGGATCACCAACAGTTCCATTTGGAACCAGCCACAGTTGCAAGAGAGGACTCTCACAAGGATAATCCCCCATCAGGATATACATTACTGAACCCTCAGCCTGCACCCTGGGTGTGTGGTGAGGCCCCAGGCAGATGTTCCTCGGCGAAAGCATTATTAACAGGGCAGCTGTGCACACAGAAGGCAGTTTAAATTTCCACTGTTTCCTCCACAGGCCGTTTTGGATTCTAATCTCCAATTTTCCCCATCGCATAGCCCTTTGAAAATTTTAGAGTCAATTTTTAAAAATTGAATTTAGAGGCCTTGAGAGATTCACCAATGCAGGTGCTAAAAGATAACCAACTCTACTGTGGCTGAGATATTTTTAGGACTGTAGTATAGCTGGGAAAAAATATATATATATAAGGATTTTCCCCTTCCTGAGAGAAAGCTTATCGGCTAGACGTTAAAGCCATCCCTTTTCAGAGGGGAAATGCCTGCTTCCCTTCAGGGATCTGGTCGCCCAAGGCTACCCAGGGAGAGAAAAGGCTTTTTCAAGTACTTGAGTATTTCTTCTACACTTGTACTTCCCAAGAAAATAAAACACTTCTTTAAAAACTTGACAGCCTACAAGCTGGCAGATGTTCCTGTGTGGCCCTAACTGAAAATACCTTATCTAAGTGAGTTTTCTTTTTCAGCTTGAATTACCTGGGTTTCTCTGCCTATGGTGATCAGATTAACTGAATCATTGCCAAATCTACACTTGACTTCTTTTGTTTCTTGGACATATTTTTAAACTTAAGCAAAGCATTATTATAAGCATGTCCAATGAATACAACTCAGGATATACAATTTTTGCAAGCACATGTGTGACTCCAAAAGCTTGTGATGATCCTGAGGTCCCAAGGCCAAATATATCTATACTCAGCATTAAAGAAAATATTCTTGTATGGAAGAGAGGAAGAAAAGGACAGGAGTAAAACTGCCTCTGTGGCATAAGTCAAAAGTATAAATGCGCATGTGGATTTTGAAGGGCACAACAGTTTGTAGGAGCTGTACTGGCAAAATAAAGCATCAAGAAAGTGACGTGGACTTCGTGTCCTACCACAGCCATTTCAAAGGGACAGAGTCTGGTGAGGGAGGGGCAGGAGCAACTAGCTAAGCACCACCCTCTCCATTCAGGCCATTCAGGCTGCATGTTAGCTTCACTAGCTTCACTGTTGATGCTGCTTTTCTTTCATGGTGGTCATTTTCATGTGTTTTCTTTTTTAAAAAAAATAAATTTATTTATTTAATTTATTTATTTTAACTTTGGCTGCGTTGGGTCTTCGCTGCTACTCGCGGGCCCTCTCCAGCTGTGGTGAGCGGGGACCACTCCTGGCTGGGGTGCCCGGGCCTCTCACTGTGGTGTCCTCTCCCCTGAGGAGCACGGGCTCCAGGCACGCGGGCCTCAGTAGCCATGGTGCGTGGGCTCAGCAGTTGCGGCTCACGGGCCCAGTTGCTCTGTGGCATGTGGGAGCTTCCTGGACCAGAGCTCGAACCCGCGTCCCCTGCATTGGCAGGTGGACTCCCAACCACTGCGCCACCAGGGAAGCCCCTTCATGTGTTTTTATGAGTATGTGAAGGTCACAGGAGTTAAAGAGCGTTGCAATTGTCGGCGGGTTGGGTTAACTGCTCCAGCAACCACCCCAAACCTCAATGGCTTTACACAATACGAGTTGATTTCTTGCTCATGTCACAGTGCATTGATGGTGAGCAGGACACTCTGCTCTGGCTCCTTCTATACAAAGCCTTGGAGATCCTAAACACCGTTCCTGCAGGCAGCAGGTAGAGTGGGAAGGGTTAAGCAGGAGAGATTTTTACCAGGCCTGGAGATGTGCATGTCGCTTCTGCCGGCATGTCATTAGCCAAATTCAACACCAGCGCCACTCCTAACCCCAAGAGAGGCTGGGGCATGTGGACTAGCTGTGTGCCCAGAAGGAAAAGGCGGAGTTGGTGATTACCACGGTAGATGCTGCTATAAGCAGAAACAGGGAATGGTCCTTCTTTACCCCACAAAACGATTTGCAAGAACTTTTGAATAGATACTCTTCACCTTTTAAAAAGGACTCAGGAAAGGCAGCTATTTCTTTAAGAAGAACACTCAGAGAATACTGAGCCTATAAGAATGTGGCACAGAATAAGCACACAGGCCATGCTTGCAGAGCCCAGTGGAGAAGGAATCACACTGTCTGCATTTAGTCATTTGCATTCTAATGTTATCAGGTGATTTTGTGAGCATAAAAATAAAGAAAGCTGTGCTTTTTGTGAGTGGAAAGTCTAGTTCTATTTGAGGTGAGTCAGGGAAAGAAGTGAAGGGAAAAGCGCTTTTTGTGAGTGGAAAGTCTAGTTCTATTTGAGGTGAGTCAGGGAAAGAAGTGAAGGGAAAAGCATCTATTTTGGGGTTCTAAGCACAGCTGAGGAGCCCTAGAACCCTGCCAGGGAGACGCAGCTGCAGGAGCACGCAGGCTGTCCACCCACCTGCAAGCCCAGCAGTGTGCGGCCCAGCTTTCCGCCGTGTTTGGCCCAGCTTTTCACTGTGTTTCTGGTCCTCTTAGCTGAGAGTTAAAAGAAGCAGAACCAAATATGACAGCATTTCCTAAAGTGTTAAATAGCCCTTCTATGATTCTGATAAATAAAATATTTCAGGAAAGAAAAGCACTCATTTATAAAAAAGAAACTTTATTCAGTTTGTCAAATTTAACTCTCATGTACTTAAATGCATGTGATGAGTAGCAAAATATCTCAGTTTTGCCTCTAATCCTATTTACTGAGCAGTGGTAGTCCCTTGATCATTAGAAACTACATCCTATCTGAATACTTTTGAAGTATACCACGAGAACAGTTGCCAGGTACAGTAAACACTGGATTAAAGTGATATTACCAAGCAGTATTTTATGAGCGCATTTAAAATGGTAACCTGGCAACCAGCTTGCTTTTGTCCATATGGATTACATAGCCATAATTTGCACTCAGAATTTCCAGATAAGTGTCTTGAAAACAAAAGAAACTTCCAAGTAAATATTTAAATGGGCACACACTTGGAAAATGTTCAGAGAGAACTTGTCATCCTACAAAAACTATGTTGGTCTAGAAAAAAGTTAGCCAGAATTTCTTCAATTAAGCAATTCAAAATGAAACAAAGAATATGATTAATCTAATTTTTATATACTGAGAAGTTTCAAAACTTTCAAAAAATGAAATTAAAGTAAGTACACTGGAGTATATGGATAATTTAGGGAACAAAAAAATGAACAGGAACCTGATATTTGGGCCAGTCGGGGAGGTAAAGTTTCATACCCCCTCCTAAAGATCCCCTACAGGAAGATTGCATTCATTTACTACAAGGTGATGAGCACCTCATCTGTGTCTGGCACTAGGGTGAGCACTGATGATATTAAGGGTGGACAAAACAGACATAGTCCTTGACTCCTCAAGCTTAGAATCCAGGAATTGACAATGGGTGACATCTTACCACTCAAGAAGTATGGCATGTTCTGGGAGTTTATGTCTCCTTATGCTGCAGCACCAGGAAGGCATTCCAGAAAAAATGACATTAAAACTGAATCCTGAAAGATCAGTCAGAGCTAGAGAAGAGAAGGGAGATGGGGAGGGCTGGAGTTAGGAGATAATTCTTATATATTCTATAGCTTATGTAAAAAGACGTAAAAATCAGAGAGGGCATGGCAAGTTATAAGAATTTAAAGAAGTCAGAATGACTGGAAAATAGCGGGCAAGGGCCGAAGTGGTGGGAGAAGGGGCTGCAGAGATAGGCAGTGGGTAGATCAGAGAAGGAATATTAAACAACGGGACAGAAATACAAAACGTACAACAGCAACAACTATAAAAACAACAATGGCGGAATATACACCCTCTCCCCTGTTTAGTGGTCAAAAAAAATGTCTCTTCTATTTTAATAAGAAATAGATGGTAAAATTTTTGGACAGATATATAAAGCAAGTGCAACCTAAAGTTAGAATCACTTTCCTAGTAAAATCCAAGAGAAGGCTTTTGCTAGAGATTAGACCCATGTTGAACATTGTAGCTGGTCTGAACAAATAACCAGTCCTTACTGGGTGTCTACTATATTTCTATCATGTACAGGTTAGGCAACTGGGGATAGAAAACAAAAGAATATGTTTGCTGAATCGATCAATGAAAGAAATTTCAGACAGGAGCCTTTCTACTTAAGGCACTTAGTTGTAGAGATAAACCCAGAAACCATGGAGCAACTGGGGATAATTGAATGTTATGCTGGGCAGCAGAGTCAGAATCCAGGAAAAGGAATGATTCAGAGGACAGAAACCTCAGGCCACAGGTGACAAAGGAGTTGATGTTAGAATTGGGCCTTCGGGTATTGTTGGGCAGTAGAAATGGATGAGAAAGAGGAGTCAAAGTTATGGAGAAAGTGAGAGCAGAAGCCACAAACAGGACAGAGAAAGCCAAGAGAATGACCAGATAGATGGAGAAGGTGTGTGCCAAAGAGGACGGGAGCCAGTCAGGATTCAGAGGGCTGAACGACGCCCTGTGCACCTTCCCCAGGACAAGCAATTAGGAGGAATCACATCATGGACCACCAGGCTCCTGCCTTCAAGGAGAAGGCAATCTACTGAGGTGCACAAGTAGACAAAAATAAACAGGGATCCTTATAAATCAGACATATACAAGAAGACTCTGGGAATTGCAGGTGCTTGGCAGAAGGGACTTATCACTGAAAGTAAAATTTTATCACTATACAGTTTGAGCTTGAAAAGATTCTTTACTGTTGCTTTGCCCACAGGGGGAGAAAAGATACTTTTACAATAATATGCTCTTTTGAGCCTGGGATACCTATGTATGTATGTATGATCAAACATATCTATTACACTTATGAATGTACCGTGGTTATGATTTTTTTAATTGATAGTTTTTACTTGTTTAAAAATTTTATAATAACACAATGAATAATTTTGGCTTGAACCATATTCTATTTATTTAAGTCAGGAACATTTTGTTCCAGAAGGATAGTATCATTTCCCTGCTGCACTTGGACTAAACCTTTAATTTCAAGAAGTCAGATATAGGTACACTCATGCAAGTTTTTCTCTATGGTAATAAGATACCGATGGAAGAAATCTTTTCTAATGTCCCAGGCAATAAGGATAATCAAGTCAATTACAGGAGATGTGTATAGTTCTTATAAGCATGTTGCTTTAGGCAAGTCTGTCTCACAGGGCACAGGGTTAATTAGTGTTTATTAAGTAGTTCAAAGATTGACAAAGAGGACCAAGTAGCAGCAGGGCAGGGAGGTGGTAGTTTTTCTTTTTCTGGTTCCCACTTTCCTTCTGGCATCTAGGCTCTCAGACAAACTTCAGTCACCCTGTGGCTTTGACTACATCTGGAATCCCTTAACTGCTTTGACCCCTTTTTGTCTGTTTCTAGATTTGAGTTCAGCAAAAGAGACACAGTGGTTAGACTCTTCCTTAACCTCCTTTAAATAATAATAATTACCATTTAGAGAGTGCCTTCACACTGCCAGGCACTGTCCTACATGCATTCACAGACGTTATCTCATCAGATGAGCATACCTATCCTGTGAGCCAAAGGCCAGAATGGTTAAGTAATTTGTCCAAGGTCACACAGCAAGTAAGTCATAGTCCAGACTTAATTCTGTTAGTGTCCATTCTATACTCTTTTCCTCTTTCTATGTCACTCCCTCTAGAGACTGGACTAATAGTAAGGAACTCAGCAGTTATAAACTCTTTCATACATGCCCATATCAGTATCAATAATCTCCAATAATCTTCCAAATCTTCTTTGGAAATCACTGTTGGTCAAGACTGGTAGCACGATATTTAATTAAATACTCACTGAAAATATCTTTATTTACCGACAACTTTGAGGGATTGTGAGCTCATATTCATTCTACCTCCTCCTCTGTGTGGGTCATATCAAGGTCTTGCAAGATCTACACGTTGATGGCTCAGATGTCTCCTAATGGTTCAGTAGGCCAGCAGACAGAAGGACACCATGTTCCCAATGCCTTCATTTAGGTCTAGACTCTTCTTTGGGGCTGGTGAAGTTTTACATAGTGGAGACAATGCTGAAGTCCTCTGAACTTCAGCTTATGCACTTTCTAATGTCTACTTTGCTTCCATCCCAGAATTGTTGTAGAAATCAAGAAAATAATGAATATGAAAGTAACCCAAATAATGTTGAATTGTAATTTAAAGTCACTGAAACAGAAAAATAAATGTCAATACTATTTAAGGCACTGATGTCTTGAATTTTTCTTTTACTAAAACTAATTTTTATCGATTTACTGTACATGCAAAAAAAAAAAAAGAAAACGAGCTTGAACTGAAACATCTTTCACAAAAGGTTGAGATTTGGGCAGTTAATTCTTTGATTTGGTGTGGTATATCAATATGCATAGAATTCTTGGACAGAGAGTAAAGATTAACCTATAAGTGTCTGCTACCTGCTAGCATCAAATTTTTATCTGTGGTTATATAAAAAGACCTGATAGAATTTTCCTCTACAAAATATGTACTGATGCATTGATGTGTAAATATACTTTTACATGTATTAATAATGAGGGAAAAATAAGATTGTTCAGTCAGTGACCAATATATTGCTCAAGATAAAATTAACTACTAGCAAGACTCTCTCTGTAGAGCTGGAGATCAATTTTAGCCACTATAGTATGAAGTCTGATAAATTTTCTGTTTCCTGATTTTCTACTCATTCTCATTTAATGAACTTTATAAAATCTAATATCCCAATTTAGCAGTTCTCCCCTGTGTGTTTCACTATGAAAACATATTGTGCAATAAAATAAACATGCATAAGGACTCAGGACAAAGGTATATTCTGTATATGATTTTAACAAAAACATGTTTCACTTTGTAAAGGAAAAAAGCACCTAGTGATGATAGCTTAAGAGTGTAACACAGAAATATGTGAAGAAAGATCATCTGACTGAAATATCAGAATTATGACGCTATCTCAAATTGTCATCATTTTCTTCCATGAGTTAAAATCAAGAAAAGGTTTATGTCTAAGGCCAAAACAGAGCACATATCACAGAACGATGCTGAGACATTCAAAAGGCACTTGTGGAGCATTAAGGGAGAAATTGTTTAGAGACAGAACAGTATGATAAAATTCTTGAAAATGAATTTCTGTTGCTTTCTAGTCCATGGTAGTCATTGCATCAACTGAGTGGGAAGGAGTTGGGGAGATACCAGTCTATTCCAGCACAGTTTAGAGTTCTCCTTCATTAGAAGCTACCAAGGAGTAAGAATGAAGCCCAGGAAGATTTCTGGGGACGGTGCACAGCTTCCAGTCTCCTCCCCACTCAAATATTTTGATCTTCTTGAGAATGGTTTTGAGGAATCCCAACAAAATGGACATTTGATCAGCCATCACATTCATCCTTTCACCAGGAGAATGCAGATCAGAATGTGGTGAAACCTCTGAATCCAGAGAAAACTTATGAAGATGAGTTTCTCATTCCTGTCAAAACAGAGCCACCCTCCTAGTTGAGTAGGGCTTTGAAGAGTAACAGTTGTGTACCTGTATGTGTGTGTGTGTGTGTGTGTGTGTGTGTGCCAAAGTAACTGATACATAACAAATACTACACAAGTAAAATCTATATGCTAGTAAAATACTATTGATGAAAAGCAAATCAGGTAACATTATCTTACTGATAACTCTGTTTTAATGGAAATATTTATGTGATTGCTCTTATTAGAAACACTGTAGCATAATTGATTACTTTTTTTGTATTAATATCACTGTGTTCATTTTAATTCAACACAGCCTCTACACATGCTCTTTCCTCTCTCTGTCTCTCCCTGACCACAATCACTGTTGCCACACCTGCCCTCCTCTACGTTCTCCTTGCACTCAGTAACTTTATGGCACTAAAGTCCATTGGAATTCCAAAAATATTTATATAGGTAATTAATCTTTGCTTACTCCACAGAACTGAAAGCCCACATGGCAGGAATGACATTCCTCTTACTTGTTGCTGTGACTATAATATGACTATCATAATTCTGGTACATAGTATGTGCTCAGTAAATATTTATTGACTAAATAAATGATTATTGAAATATAAATCAAGTTTTTTGCTAACCACGGTGAGGGATTCACAGACGGAATTTAGAAGGAGAGATAAGATGTACAAAAATAACTGTATTGTAAAGCAGAATGTCATCGATATCACAGTGGAGATACAAGAAACTAAGCAAGTATTATTTGCGGAGTAGGTGATTAATTCTAGTCACTAATGAAGACAGAATGATTCTATTTATAAACACTCATTAGCCTGAGTAGAGGTCCATAGACAGTGTGTAATCCACTAACTTACTGATGACTGATGCAGAATACCTAGGTTTTACATTTGGTATATACATCAGAGAATGGAATACCAACCTGAACTTCTACTTTATATTCCAGAAGAAGAAGGCATCATATAAACAACCATATATAATGAAATAGAAGTAATAATTAGGAAAGCACAATTTCTGCATCATTGTAATTTTGCTCTCTAGATCCCATTCAAATATAATTAATTAGTGAATAATATTAAGCCCCTTTAAAGTTATTTTCTGAATATTCTTATTCACATGTGAACATTTTAAATAAACAGAATGTTTCTTATTTAAAATGTACCTGAAAAATTTAACAGAGAAATAATACTTAATGAAGATAAAGTTGTAGTAAACACACACTCAAATAACACTGGTAGAAAAGAAAATTGCTATTTCATTTCTAAGGAAATTAATCTTAATATGTTCATACTCTTTAACCAAGAAATTTCATTTTAATATAGTATTTATATTCCTAAATATTTGTAGATCAAATGTTTATCAAAGTTTTTATCTAGAACCATAAAAAATTGGGGACAACCACAATTTGAAAAATAGAAAATTGATTAAATTATGGAAATTATGAAGTCATGAAAACCATGATCAAGGAAAACATTTTCTCATGTTTTAAACCAAATGAAATTTTATGTGAAATCCTAATATTGAAAGAATATGGAAGTTAAACTGATTACAATGGCCCAGGGAACTCAATGTCACCGACTTCCACTGCCTAAACACAGCTCACAGTTCAAAAACTACTGCTTAGGAAGAATAATTGATGTGAAATTAAAAAAAAAACAAATAGTCTGTTATAAAATCCTACAGGAAATATGGGAAGACAATCTCATCTTAAAATATATAACAAAATATTATCAGTGTTTATTTCTGAACAATGGGATTTTAGTTCATTTACTTTTTCTGCTCTTTTATAGTTTGCAATTTTTTCTTTTCTTTTTTTTTTTTTTTTTTTTTTTTTTGCGGTACGCAGGCCTTTCACTGCTGTGGCCTCTCCCGTTGCGGAACACAGGCTCCGGATGTGCAGGCTCAGCGGCCATGGCTCACAGGCCCAGCCGCTCCACGGCATGCGGGATCTTCCCGGACCGGGGCACGAACCCGTGTCCCCTGCATTGGCAGGCGGACTCTCAACCACTGCACCACCAGGGAAGCCCAAGTTTGCAAATTTTTGAAAACAAAAATATATTAACTTTGTAATCATGGAAAAAATTATTTTAAATAATAAGTGTAATAATTCTTTTATTTTCAAAGTCTAGCACTACTTCAAATATGATATTCCCACTCTTTCCCTGATGGTCATTCCTGCCAAGTGCTCTTAGGAACAAAAAAGAAAATATTTGCAATGTTTCTGTGGCCCTAATCCTAAGACTCTCCTTTTCAGATGAATTAATGTAGTCCAGGGAAATGCATGCCAATACCATGTTATAAGAGTCACAATAATGATTATACAGAATTTTAGTTTTGAAATTTTGAAAGAGTATATTATAAAGAAAAATCATTCTCCAAGTGAAACTCTTACAACAAAATTAGCTCCTACAAATGTTTGGTTAAGCAGGTGCTATCTGAGTTTGCAAGTGTCAAATAGGTGGTGTTCTTTTCCAATATCAATTATGGTGCTTTGATGTGTTTTCTCCCAGAATAAATAAATTTTCTTTAATAGGGTCTTACCAATAAGCAATCAGTTATGCCTTTTTGGCATGTGTGAGAAGGATTGCCTTAAAGGGAGTCTGCTAGGCTATCCATTGCTTCATCTTACACTCTTAATCCACACTGAGGCAAAGGCAGAGGAGTGCCTCTTATGCTCACTCTAAAGCTCTCCTTTTGGTAGAACCTGCCAGTATCAGCCAGCTTTTTGGGCTGGATTTGCAACTATTGTTATAATTCTGCCTAAAAATATCCCCTTTCTGGACTGCCTCTGTGATTCACTCTTGTTTACATAACAATTTTTGTTAAACATATATGTGTTTTGCCAAAATGTTTTTAAAGATATTTTAATATCATGTCAGGTATGGAAAACATATCAATTGCCCGGTGTAGGTAAAATTAGAATAAAGGCACCTCACCAAAGTTTGGTTAGGTGATGTCATCCACTACACCACTGCCCAGAAAGGCTCGGGTCATTAGTCCTTGTCACTGTGTAAAAAAGGGAGATTGGATAGTGTTACAGGAACGTTAGTGATAGAATAGCTCTAAGACTTTTTCCTAAACTTACCCTGAAATATTGAAAGAGAATTAAAGGGGAATAATCTTTTGATGTTATGATTCAATGCTATTCAATACCATGCCTGTGGACCACCCAACAACATCCTTTGTGCTTTCAATGGTATTTGTCTCCTACTTTAGGAATTACTATTCTAGAAGGATGCTGCTGTGACCATATGTAGTCACTAACTATCATCTTACCTAACATCTCTCAGGGTCTTTGCTTTAGCTCACTCACTCTTATCTCAGTTTTGTTCTCATGCTCAAGAGAAGGAATGGGATTCAGTATCTTTATGGCTTTCTCATACATTTTCTTGTGTGTCTCCGTAAGCCCTTTAATTTTTAGATTTTCTTGAGACAAACTCTATTTTCAAATTCTTCCAAGTGTTTTACTTGCCACTAAGCACGGTATATTTTTGAGGCACTAAATAACTAATAAATAATGCCAACTCTTACTTTACTACACTTATGTGCTGACAGTTTAGTATCTGCATGAGTGCCAGATGATGTCATTGCTGTGAGCTTTAAGAGTTTCTTTATTACAGCCATGCTAGCATTATTTTTAGCACAGCAGGTGTCAAAAAGGTTTATTTTGAAAGAAAGAAAACATAAAAATGAATTATTTATGTGAGTTAAATCAAAATGTACTTGATATAAATGTTTAATCAGTTTTTCACCAACTTCTTTCCATATGCTCTGCCCTGCTCGATGGTGCAGTTCTAATGGAATTACTAAATATATCTTAATAGCTCAGCATACAGCATTATGCAATGGTACTTACACAAGGGGAATTTTTCAACTTATATTAAACAGGTCAAATGATAAAAATTCCATAGAATGCTCACTGTTTTTACAGAAGATTATTATTCAATTGGCATAGAAAAAATCAGTAAGTTTGTGCTTAAAATGTGCTACGTTGACCATATTTAAAGTTTCTCATTCCTTAAAAAGGATGAGAAGATTAGAAAATAACTTTAATTTTGACTGTAATTGCAAATGTTTTTTTTCCCCTTTGCTTTCATAAGTAATCAGCAGATTTGCTGTTGCTCCTGGAATATAAATGTTACAGAATTAAAATAAGGATTCCAAGAAAGACTACACCGTGACTAAGGACAACTTTTATATTATGAAAGAAACTGAAAACCTGAAGGCAAGACCCATGTTTTGTAGTCTGTGCCAACTTCTCAACTGACCTTGAACTAGTTGCTTCCATATTTATTTTCTTTGAATTACTTACTCCTTTGAGATCAGTAAAATTCAACTCTTTACTCTTATTATGTGCCACTTTTTTAGCCAAATTAACGTCTGCTAAAAACTCCTTATTACTTTTATACACAGATGCTTCACACATCAAAATCCTCCATTTTTTAAGGTTATAATCTAAGACACAATCACTCAAGTAAAGGGCCAGTGTCCAAGTCAGACAATGATTTCATTAGAGGGTTCTCAAACTTCAACTGAGTAATAGACAAAATTATAACATTAGTGAATATTTACTGAGAATTTTCTAGGTGCCAAGAAACCATTCAACATTCTCTACATGCTGTGCAAGAATTTCTCCACACAACCCTGCATGGTAGGTGCCAACCATAACCCTATTTTCCGAAGAAATACTGGGAACACTGAGAACAAAAAGTGAAAGCAAGAATATATATTAGAAATAGCAATTGAGCTTAGGATATTGAAGACAATTTTGGTTTGGGAATGAGCAGGTAAACCTACAGCATGACTGTGGGTGAATAATTCCAGTGATAAAAGCAATACAAGTACATGCATGTAGTCTGCTCACCACACTTAATAAAAATGGACCAGCAGCAGAGAAGTCAGGGAAAGGCAGCTAAAATGATTAAAGGACTAGATGCTTTCTCAGGAAATAGACTAAAGAGATTATAGATTTTCAGTGTGGAGAGCTAAAGGCAAAGCAGGGATTTTTTAAAAAACGATAAAATGGAGAATGTGGATTCGGTGGGTAAAGAATTCTTTACCAAATTCTGTAGTATTGGCTGTAGAAGGACCTCCTTGAAATTTGAAAAAAAAGTACGTTTAGAAAAAAGGTGGAAGCACTTATGGTGCTAATATATCCAATAAATAAGCATAAAGTGCTTATTATTAGAGAGCATCAAAGAAAAAACAAATGAGTCCAAAAGGGTTTGGCAGAATGATCTAGCGTCCAGCTGAGCACATTTTAAAGAAGTTATAAGAATATTTCCCTAATTTTCTGCAGTTAACCTCACGAAGTATCAAAATTTCCTGCCACATAGCTGTGACAGCATCTCCAAACCCAAGAAATATGGAACTTGATTCCACAAAGGGGATTTATGACAGAAACAAACTACAGAGACAAAGACTTTGCTCTATGGCTGTGTACTGGTAATACTGACAGTGTTCATCAAGCTGAGGATGATTTCTCCCTGACTCCCTAGCACCATGGACATGATAGGGATTTGTGTTGATGGGAGAGGTCTTGAGTAATCACGGTGGATGATATTAGCCTGGAGAATCTGGTTTCCTGAGACTCTGAACATGGTTTTGATCAGGAACACTTGTCCTAGACTTCTCTATTTTGTACTTTAATCCCTCTCTTCTCTCTACAGTAACAGCGGTAAGTAATGGCTAATGGAGGAAATAACTGACTGTCTATTATGTGCTGAACACTAGGCTAAGGCTTTTCATACATTGCTTCTTTTCATCCACTGTCCACATGTAAAGAGCCTTTCTAGCTTTTGTCTGTTCAGCATCCAGCTGCCTCTTCTTCTGGTGACAGCACCCATATCAGACCCAAGGTTTTCCACTCTATTTACAGGACCCCAAGTCCCCCTGGCTTCCCAGGTGAGAATGAGTCCCAGACACAGCTAGGTAGAATCCCATTCTTCTGAGCCTGGTGACAGGCTCAGAGACAGGCAAATGTTCCATGTCAATCTCATGATAATTTGTCAGGGGAGGTTTGGTAAAATAATTGGGAAAGAAAGGCTCTCATTCTATTGAGGTCAGTATGTTAGGGGTGATATGAGTCTAGAAAAACAGAGCTGGAGGCTGGAAGAGGAAGAATGACAGTGAGAAGGAGAGCAAAATTGAGAGCTTCATGTGTGTGTGTGTGTGTGTGTGTGTGTGTGTGTGAAAAAGAGAGACAAACAGTGAGATAGACAAAGAAAAGGCTGAGCCCTGATTTCAGCCCTGCATCTAGATAAGCTTGAAGTTTACTGGAATGTCAGCCTCTGAATTTTTGTTTCAGCTTTCTTAAGCACTTTTGAGTTGAATGTCTGTTACTTGCATAGTCCTGACTATTAAAAAAAACTTTATAAAGAATGTAGTATTACCATTTTACAGATGAAAAAACTGCCTTAGAAAGGTTCATTCAAGGACTCACTATTCTACCCGGCACTGTCTGATCTCTAGAAGTTTTATTCCAACTTCTCAGATCTTGATTTTCAATTTTTATAATTGAATCTGTTCATTCATTCTTAGCTGCATCTATAACTTTTTCCAATTATTCTTAACGAAGAATTTTTAGATTACACAAGCAATAGACTAAAATCATGGTCATGAAATGATCTCTTGAAGGTTTTCGTTGTGCATTGTCCTGACTTACCTAGGCAGAAATACACCTGATAAATGGTTTGCATTCACAATTTCTTCATCTCATGGTTTGTAGAACACTTGTAAATGAGATGTGAATATTTATAGACGTTTGTGACATTACTACTGCATTTAGAAGCTTTTATACCAAATTATAGATTCATGTAAAGGTTATAAATTAGAAGCTTTACAGAAAATGTCTAAATATTTATGAATTTAACTACATTTAGGAATAAATTTGCAAATTTTACATTTGCTACTTTTTTCACATTTATGAGCAAATATGAGTTTTCTAATAATCTGTCAAAATGAGTCGGCACTCAGAAAAGCACAAACCCCAGATGGAAATGTTGTCTTCATTTTCTCTGAGCGTCTCCCTCCCCCTCTGTCTCTGTCTCTGTCTCTCTCCTCACCTTCTCTGCCCCACTCCTTTCTCCACCAGAAATAAAATATGCAGAATCCACCAAGGAAATTTCAGTGCTTCCAACAATCCCTGGTATTTATGAGTTGTTAATCATATTAGCTCTTTATTTTTCTCTCTCTAATCAGTCATGCACCAGCCTTCAGCATCCAGGAAAAAAAAATGCACTCTGGAATTTTTGAAACATCATGACCTAACTATTTAAGTTATGCCATGTTCTGATTGAGCACACTTGGCTCGAACTCGGGAAAAGCCACCAGTTTTTGTTGGTCACATCCCTGGGGAAGTGGACATAAATAGACAATTTCAAGGTTTTCTGCTCCTGCATACCTCACGGCTGGGAAAGAAGGGAGAGAGGAGACCATCTCAACTTCTTGTGCTTCAGGTGGGACTGCCCCCCACCCCCACGCTGCAGTCCTGAGAGCCACATGGAGCTGAGCAGTGGAATCCAGGTCACCCACCACGTGACCCGCTTGCATTCAGGAATTTTTCCTGCACCTCCTCATGGCCACTGGACCTGGTCATCATGAACAGCCACACCAAAACTGAAATCTCAACTGCATGCATCCTAGTCTTTGAGATATCATTTCTTTGGCTTCTCTGAGACTTTCAATTCATAAAAATGACTGTCTCATCACCATCCTCAGTCTATCATATTATCACTTTCCTCCTTACTCAGCTAAGAGTCCATGGTCTGTCTTTATACTCATCTCCTTGCAAACACTGCTAACTCCTTTTATTCTCTCTCCCTTTTCCATCAGGCCAAGTTCCAACCTTGGTTAAACCCAAGTACCTAACAGGGTTTCTGAACGTTACTGGAGACTAACATACCACTAGACTGACTTTAACTTCAGGAAAAAAAAAATCAAACTAGTATTCAACAGTGCCGACTCACACTAGCTGCAGAGGTTCCATCCTTCTCTCGCCATGGTGGACCAGTTTAGGTAACTCAGGCCAAAGTCAAACAGTATGAACATAGCCTAATGGGGCTGGTTCAGGGTTGGGCCTGAAATCCAATGAAAGTGTATTAGACATAAGGAGAGATTTCATGTGGTTTCTCACTCATTTCACAGAGCAACTAGGACCTCACTCTCACCTTCTCCCTCTCCATCTTGATATAAATTGCAGGTATAAAGTCTAGATTGCTTTAGCCACTTTCCTGCCATCAAAAGAGCAATACTACATCTGCATGAAGCTAGCACCATGGAAGATTGAATAGATAGAGAATGAATGAACTCAGATCCCTTATATTTTCGAGCTGCTGAATCATTCAGTGCTGAGGTTCACCTTACTTACCTCCATATCTTCCGGTTACATTAGGCAATAAATACCCTTTATTGTTTAGCTTGATAAAGAATTAAGTTTTCTCTTACATGCTATAAATCCCAAACTGATAGACATCCTTACTGTGATTACTTTTTTGCTCTCCCAAAACTCATGCTTTTACAGTCTTTTCTTTCATCAAACAGGCACAGAAAGGGTTGTTGAATTAATACTTGCTGCATGTTGTTAAACGGTTCCTTGGTAGTGTGAAAGGAGCACATGGGAAGTAGCCATCGATAGTGATTTCATAGTATTGGGGACGCACATTTTGAAGTAGCTCTCAAACTCAAAATTGTTCTTTTCCTTTCTGGAACCAAAGTGGTCTATAAAACTCTGCCCCCTTCATCTGGGAAGGGATGATACCCTCCTTAGCTGAAGTTGCCAACAGTGTAGCGCACACATCAGAAAAGACCCACATTTAGTTATTTCATTAATATAAGTATGAATCTGTGTAGTAGACACTAAAAGAAAAAAGAACAAAAATTCTGCATAATAATAGTAGCAGCTACCATTCATTTAGGATCTATTACGTGGTAGGCATTGTGCATTTTACCTAAGGTGTTCTAATCCTCGTAACAGTTCAACAATAGGCACTTTAATCTCCTTTCTACAGATGGTGAAAACAAATTGAGGTTGATCAATGTTATGTGACTACTCAAGCCCACATGGGTAGTAGTGGGTTGAATGGTGTCCCCAAAGATATGTCCATGTCCTAACCCCCCAAACCTGTGAGCATGACCTTATTTGGAAAAAGGTTTTTTGCAGATGTAATTAGGTTAAACATCTGAAGATGAGATCATGCTGGATTTAGGATTTCTAAATCCAATGGCAGGTATCTTTATAACAGAAAGGCAGAGGACCATTTGAGTTACAGACACAGAGGAGAAGGTGATGGGAAGATGGAGGCAGAAATTGGAGCAATACAGCTAGTACAAGCCAAGGAGCGCCAAGGTTTGCTGGCAGCCGCCAGAAGCTAGGAGAAAGGCGTGGAATGAACTTTTCCTCAGAGTTTCCAGAAGGAACCAACCCTGCTGACACTCTTGCCTACGGAACTGTGAGAGAACAAGTTTCTGTTGTTTTAAGCCACCTGGTTTGTAGCAATTTGTTATGGCAGCTCTGGAAAACTAATAAAAACAGAAACTCAAACCTGGCTCTTAGGAGTGCAAACTTTGGCCGAAATACTACATTGAATAAAAACTACTTAAAACCTGGACTTTAGATGAATAGAGATAAGAGAATTGAGTATTAAGTGAAATTATCACAGAAACTCTACAAAAGAAATGATCGTTCTGATGCATGCCGGTCCCAGCGAGACTTATAGAGGAGCCTTTAGTGCAGAACAAGAACAACGCAAAATGTAACCACCACGGGGTTTTCACAAGTTTGTTAGTCAAGAGAAATGGCAATTTAGCACCAGAAAGCACTTCAGCTACATTATTATTCATGATGTGTGTGTGTTGTTCCTGAGTAAATAAGTATAAACAGACACATGTATGCTTAACTAGTTGATTCATATTAGAACATAGTATGATGTTAAGTATCAGCTTTTCAAAGTTCTGAGTGTAAACATTTCTTTTTAGGAAGGGGATTAAACGGGTATCGAGCAACTCCTATACCAGGTACTTCATGGGTTATCTCAGTCTTCGTGGCCAGCAAGCATTGTTCCCGTTTTCAAAAATGAGAAAGCTGGGCAGGGTATCAGTAGCCTATGTAGCACCTTTGTGCAAATTATGTGAGTGTGACAGATGGCTTAGCAAGAGCAGCCCCACTTTGTCCCTTGGCTGCATCTACATTTGGACCTGTACAGAGAGGAGCTGCACAGCTGCCCACAAATGTCCCCAAAGCTGAAGTCCAAAGAAGTGAGGTAACCATGCTCAGGTCCAAACCTTAGTAAATGTGGATGCTATGGTTTGAACACACTTTTCTCTGAATCCAAATTCTGCATTTTCACTACTACATGATGACATCAAGTAGCTTCAGATTTTACTACAAAAAGTATCTGAATGATCAATGGAAGTGATATCTGTAGTTAATACACTGGGGCAGGCCAAGCGAGTAGTCCTTCTGAAGAATGGGACCAAAAGACAGACTCATCTTCCCCAGGTGGGCAGGATCAGCTATTTAATTTGCAAACTTAATGTAGGACCCTTTTTTAAAAGTATTAAGAATTTCAGTAGGGTAACAGCAGAACATTAAAACAAAGCACAGGGATTTTCTAAGTGTAGGACCCTTAGGGCCCCGTCAGGTGGCACATCCATGAAGCTGGTGCCACAGCTGGGCCACGTGAAGTGGAACACCTGGGTTGTAGGGTAGCAATCAAAAGGACCTTGGTAGAGAACATCTCCTGCCCAGGTCAGCACCTTTCTGAGAAGTTGGATCCAGTAATACTTTCTCAAGCAGGAAGAATCTTTAATGCCTTACTCTCAGTTCTTACACAAGTAGGCTATAGCAGTTTACTGGATAGATCCCTGCCTTCCCTTAATGTTAGGGAAGTAGAAATTCAAGTGCTTCAACAAAGGTATTTTTATTGCAGTGATCTCAGTGAAATGGGTAAAAACCTCAATTGATGTATGTACATATAGGATCCAAGCTAATATCAACAAAAGCGATGCCTCAGATTTGAAGGATGGTGGAATGGGAAGGAGGAATATCAAATTCCACTGCCTCCCGGGAGGCCAGAACCTCTGTTTAAGTATACTTTTGGAAGTCTCAGAAATGCCACCTTTGGTTCCTGACAGATACCAACCATATTTGAATGGTCTTTTAGATCAGTGTTTTGCAAAGTGTGTACAACTGAAAACTATTTCGAAAGATGATAATTGGTAACTGCATAAAAATAGCGTTACGGTCAAATAAGTGAGAGCTTTGTGCTAAACGGGGTGTTTTACTACAGGATGTTTCCGAGCCTTTCGCAGGCTCACTTGCTGGTGTGGGATAAGGGATGCAACTTCTGCATCGAGCATCTTGCAGGACTGTGTTCCATGAAACACACTTTATGAAGCGCTTCTTTATGTGAAGCTGCATCGTAGGCGGCGTGCCAGAGAGGGCATTTTCAAGCTCCATAAGTTCAGGCACTCGCTTACCTAGGACCTTCTGATTCGGCCGTTCTTAGCTCATTGCTTCCCTTCCCCAAGTCCCAGGTGGAGGTTGGTACACCTGTTCTCACAGTGCCCTGGCACTCGGTGCTCAGCTTTCACCTGAGGAGCAGCTTATGACTGTGGAGATCGAAAAACAGTCTGAGCTAATCTTAGCCGTAGGGTTTACACTGTTGTAGGGATCTTTCTGAAGTTTCCGCAGACGTGCGCTGCTCAGAGATCCATCTAACACCCAGAATGAGGCTCCCGGAGTCTGCGCCCCGGAGCCGCCGTCGCCAGAGCTGGCAGCGCGCCCGGCTGCTCCGTGTAGCCCGAGGAGAGTGGCTGCGTTCACCGAGACACCGGCTGCTCTGCTCTTCCTAATTTTAAATCCGCCCACAGAGCGGAAAGGGACTCACAGTTTGATAGATAACTATTTAGTGTGCTTCAAGAGTAACTGAGCTTTCCATCCCGCTACACGTGAAAAACCCACCAGGCTGTTAGAGTAGCATTCGTGAGCGAGCGCCAACCCCGCGGCATCGCCGAGCTGAGGGGACGTCTGTGTGCCCAGCGCGGGCATCTCAGGCCCAGGGAGCCCAGGAATAAAGGGCGGAAATACCAAATACCAGTGTGGTCTCTGATGGGATTAATCACTTTTGGCATTGTGTGTGTGCATGTTTGTTCATAGAAAGGGAAATTACAATCACAAGTGTGTTAACTAGGGGTTATCAGTGGGGGCGGGGCAATATACCGATGGGGGAGTGAGAGATACAGACTACTGGGTGTAAGATCGGATCAAGGGTGTATTGTACACCACCGGGAACATAGCCACTATTTTGTAATAACTGTAAATAGAAATGAACCTTTAAAATTGTATTAAAAATTAAAAAGAAATTGCAAGTGTGGTTTTACTAATATCTGGGCTGTGATAAAGGAATAATCAAGAAATTCAACATGTGAGGTTCAAACTAACTTTTCTTTCTTAGCCTCAAACTTCATTTTATAAATCATTTGAATGATTATTTACAACTCCTTAATCCTCTCAAATGAAAGCAGCAAAAAAAGCAACCAGATTTTACTCAGGAAACATTTTCTTACTGAAGGACCCATGATTTTTACTAGCATTGGTTTCTTGAATACTAAGAGCCACACTTCCGATGATTCCTGAGCAGCAGATATTGATGCTATAAACTCTAATCAGCTTGCAACTATGGTCACTGTTGAAAACACTATAGGACTTAAATGTTTGGAGTTAAAAGTTCTGCATTTCTTGCTGCATTATATTATTCATTTCTTAATTTAACATCTATATTGAGCCTCCATTTTGTGCTGAGAACTCTGACGGTCCTATGGGAATAAGTAGGGAGCACAATAGACAAGGACCCCAACCTCAGGCTTCCAATTAACATCTTGAAGTTGTTTGCTCCAGGGTATGACTATGGAGGGACTATGACCACTGCTGCTACTGGCCTCAGCTTTCCCTGGCTTCCTGCTCCCCAAGTCCTCAGAGCATCATAGCTCACATCCCGCTTCACTGACTCACACCTTCCCCAATTCCTCAACCGTTATGATTATGTCAGGAGTATATGATTATGACTGAGGCAGGAGTACATCATTTTTCTCAGTATTCTTCTTGCCATGGGTGGAATTATTTGAGGAGCTTGTGGTACTTCTTTTATTTTCATAGGCTTTGACCCTGGTCCTTTCTGACTTATTGTTGTCAGTGAGACCCAGAGTATAGACATTTTTACAAGTAACTCCTAGGTTCCTGGATTACCCCCTTCAAGACACTCTTCCTCTTGTCATGTCAACCCAAACTGTTGTATCATTTGACATTCGTCTTTAGTTCAGATCTGCTAGGTTGCTCAGGTTAATAACTCCATCCCTTTTGAGGCATAGATTCTTACCAGCTGACCACCAACTGGACCATCTGCTGATTAGGAGCCTCCTGATTTCAAACCCTGGTATGAACTATAAAGTGAATTATGACTTCAATTGTTCTAGGCTTTTGAACTTGACCACTAAAAGTCAGACTCAAAAGCTGGAACAGAGGGCTTCCCTGGTGGCGCAGTGGTTGAGAGTCCGCCTGCCGATGCAGCGGACACAGGTCGTGCCTCGGTCCGGGAGGGTCGCACATGCCGCAGAGCGGCTGGTCCCATGAGCCATGGCCGCTGAGCCTGTGCGTCCGGAGCCTGTGCTCCACAACGGGAGAGGCCACAACAGTGAGAGGCCTGCGTACCGCAAAAAAAAAAAGCGGAACAGGCTCCCCAGCCCAGAGTTTTGTCCTAAGCTTTGGTCTGATTGTTAGCTTTCAACTCCCTTCTCTTCCTTCTTGATTGGTGCTGGTCTATGCTGACCATAATAATCTATACCTGCCATCCAGACCTGGTGGGATATGGGGTGGGAGAAAGCTTTTCTGGAGCTGGGAAGGTTCACGACAGAAAGTTAATTCAAAGTACAGGGAACCCATCTCCTTTATATTCTTCAAGCAGGCTTTAAGTTGTCACAGTATTTCATTCCTCCTAAGGAAAAGGATGATCACATAGGCAGAAAAAATTTACTAATGCTGAAAAAATTTTCTTTGCTGAAAAGTATAAGAAAAAAGAGTGTGTATAGAAGAAGAAGGCAATTCTGTCTGGCTAGTTTGTGAAGACCAAGAAACAGAAACAACTAGAAGCTAACCAATAAATGACACCTTGGCTGAAGGGGGAATAAGAGGAACAAGGAATGAAAGCAGATGAAAGTCGCGGTGGCTGTATTAGTTTTTGCTCAGGCTGCTATGACAAAATATCAGACTGGGTGAGTTAAATGACAGAAATGTATTTTCTCACAGTTCTGGAGGCTAGGAGTCCAAGATCAAAATTCGGTCAGCATTGGTTTCTAGTGAGGCCTCTCTTCCTGCCTTGCAGATGGCTACCTTCTTGCTGTTTCCTCACATGGCCTTTCCTCTAAGTAAGTACAAAGAGAGAGCTCTGGTGTGTTTTCCTCTTTTTATAAGGACAACAGCGCTATTGGATTAGGACCCGAACCGTATGATCTCATTTAATCTTAATTACTTCTTTTAAGACCCTGTCTCCAAATACAGTCAAATTGCAGGTTAGCACTGCAGCATTTGAATTTTGGGGAGATACAATTCAGTCTATAACAGTACCTAACAAATAAGCAGACTCTAGACAGGCTGAGCGATATGGGGTCATGTGCACAGTGGTTAAAAAGACAGGCTCTGGATGCAGACAGGAATGGGTTTGAATTCCACTTCTCCAACTTCATTCATTTATTCTTTTATTCAATGGTTGAACAAATATTTATTAAACATATATGTATGAAGACCCTGTTAAATAGTTTAAGCACTCTGGGGTGGACAGAGGCATCAACGGATACAATTCTGTCCTTACACAAGTTACAGTCCAAAGGGATGATTGTCCAATAACCACACCATACAAATATATAATTACCAGCTGTGAGATCTTGTACGAGTTACTCAAGCATACTAAGGTTCAATTTCCTCATCTGTAAAATGTGTCAATAATAGCGTCAACATTATAGTGTTTTGTAGGGAAATGAAAGGATAAAATGCATATAAGACACAACACAGTGCCTGACATATAGGTAGTGAAAACTACCTGTAAGTTTTCAATGAACAGTCACTATAGCATTCTGCATGTGAACACTAATTGAGAATAAAGATATGGGACAAATTTTCCTTTTCTAGTTCTTGTAAGGTCATGTATCACACATCCAGAGGAGCTCTGGGGACCCTCGTGGAGCCTTGTGTGAAAGACGGTGTTCTTCAGTTCATCTGCTCTTCCCTACTTTTAAATCAAGCAATCTGCTCTTTGCGTGTTTCATCACATGATGAAGGGTGGAAACCAGGATGATTAAATGTGGCCCTACTGTGTTTTCTCCTTACTCAGCAGGCACAAGTTTGCCTGACAGCTGAGGCTGGAGGTGGCAGCCAGCCTGTTGCAGCCACTTCCCCAAATCCTTTAGAGATATAAGCATGAAATGTATGGAAACGAGACAATCCAGTGTGGAAAAATAGTTTTGAATCAAGGGTAGGAAGTCAAGAAATTGGAGTCCCAGTCCCTGTTTTGTAGTAAAGAATCACATGACCCAGGAGATAGCTCGGCGAGTAATTTTCCTCTTCTGTTAAAAAAAAAAAAAAGGTGAGGTGAGAGAATTCTAACTCTCAAAACCCTAGGCTTTAAATAAGGTTAATCATGAGGATTAGTAAAACAGCATGGGGACATGGCTTTCTTTTGTTTGAAGTAAGGACCTTGATAATCAGACCAAAACCAAAACAAAATAAAACAAAAACTAATCCTTTCAAGATGGATTTAACATGTGAAGTGGTGACTTGTATTTACCCCAAGTACGTTTTTCCTTCCTATCCACCTTCAAGTAGATAGAGCTCTAAAGCCAGTTGATCCTTGACTGCTCCACACAGCTGTTAAGTGCAGGGGCTTGGGGTCAGGCCAGCTTGGTTTGGAGAGCTGCTCATAGGCCTATGCCTGGCACTCAGTAAACTCAATAAATATGTGTTTAAATAATGTTGACTCCATAAGCCCTGACTCTGCTCTTCTCCAATTGTAAATCACTTAGCCTCTCTGTGCCTTGGTTTCTCCACTGTAAAATGGGAATCGAAACAGTGCCCACCTTGCAGAGTTGTGATAAGGGTGCGATGAAATAATGCAGTCAGAACACTGCGCACAGAGAGTGCACGAAAGGTTAGTTGTTGCTGTCGCAAAGAGAATTAATTGTCACAGTGATTCTCTGGGTTGTTTCCATTCAACAGTTATTGTCCTCCAACAACATTTTCCCAGAGTGGCAATAAACACAGGCCAATGTCCTTGCTACAAGTGAGATCTCTGGCCCTGATGAGAGAAGCTGTCAAATCCTGAAAAGAGGATTTTGTTAGCAAAACTGCTTGTCACTTCTTCACTTCACCTCAGGGTCCACACCCTTTGTTTCTCTTTTCACTGCATACCATTCAGATCAAAGCATTCTTGCCCCGCTTATCCTCTAAAGCACATCATATCAGTAGGTTAATAGCTGAAGGTCACGGGCCTCCATCTCTCTGCACCTTGTCTGGCCCAGGCTTGGTAGCAGCCAAGGCCCCAGCTGGCTTGGGGGCGTTGCAGTGAGCACACTGTTTGTGCACCCGGCAGATGTAAAAAGCTTGGTGCAGGGATCTGGGTGCACCTGTTGGTTTGTCACCATCTGTTAGCCAAAATGTTAAAGAGCCACACCCTCGGATGGCCATCGGAGGAGAACTTAATCTCTTCCCCCACAGGCCTCCCAAGACAGGCTGCTGTTCACGTCTTACAAAAGAAGAGAGGCAAACACAAAGAAGAAACTGTCTGAACTCCGCCTGGGGGAAACCTAATCTTCTGTCATTGCTGGGTTTTATTTCTTTGCTAACAAGAAAGGCCTTTTCAAATAAACCTAGATAGTTATTACCTGATAAGAAATCCTGTTATAAACTGCCAATTTTTTTGAAAAAGGAAGATATTGGTTTAACATGGATACTAACATTAAGCCAATTAAGTGGTAATAGTATTTGGATGACTACTTAGTGAGGTGGAGATATTGCAAGGGGGCTAAGGGTCTGCCTCCTCTGAGGGAGATAGAACTGGATATCAGGAGTAAAATGCTTGGGAAACAAGCCCAGGATCAACAATTATGTAGGAGTTTAGGTCTTGGAGTCTTGAAGATTAGAGAAACAATTCTTTAAGTAAAACCAGGAATTTGTATGACCTTTATCCAATCATGGGGTGGGCTTCACCCACTCGTGCTTCTGTCCCCCTGTCCAGATCTTCAATACACAGAACATGGCCTCACATTCCAAAAGGGTCAAGGACCATGGCAATTGAATAACCTTCAGCCAGTGGATATCATTTCAGAGTTAGGTGCCCTTCTTGATCAGGTAAGTATTCCTAAAAGCATTCTGAGATGGCCAGGATCTTTTATGGCCAACCCAAATCTCATCAAAAGTTAAATACTCAGCTGGAATATGCATCCAGCCACTTTCTTGAATATATACCCTGGATAACTCAGAGTAAATGTTAGCATGTATACTTGTCTTTGCTGAAAATCAATAGGGAACAAGAATCGTGTTTCCATCCAAAGTTGTAAAATAAGGAAGGTTTATTTTGTAATTTATGATTTTAAAAAGAATTTTAAGTTAGAAATGACTTCATCTAGCTGTCAAGACTGGCTATTTTTTTTGTGTGTGTGGGAAGGAGACCACTTGAAAATATATTGATCACATATTTTGTATGGCCTCAAACTTTTCATGTTGATTCTCTACCCCTTTCTCTCTTACCAAACTATCATTGAACCTAATCCTTAAGGAATATTGAACAGAATTAACACCTTTATACCAATCCCATTTAGTGTACTGTTAAATTAATGGGTTCATTTCTGCCCTCAAGCAAGATGCGGATTATAGTCCTGAGACAAACTACCTTTAGGCAGTAGGCATCACTTTAAAAACCTGACAGCAGGCAACATACGGCACACTACACAATTTAAAAGTGTTTAAGAGGTACATGTTTCCACCCTCCATGTACAGGCCTAGTTTTAAATAAAACATAGCGTCATCTGGTTCACGCTCAAACACTGAAATTGAAATTATTGGCCATACTGTCATTTTCAAAACAATAGCTAACGGTTTGCACATGTGCTGTTTACAGATCCACAGCCTGTAAACAGTCACCCACCACAACTTTGCAAAGGTAAATGACTGCTTGAAGAATTCCAAGGCTCCAGAAACTCCTGGGATTTCCTCATTTTCACCCTTTTCATTCATCCTTTCTTCCCACCCCACCCCCAATTCTAATCACAGACACAACAGCACTTCCTCTGCCTGCGCATCCGTAGCTTCCTAACCATGTCACCGCCACCCCCACCCCGCCCCCCATGACACATTTTCCTGCTGTTGAGACCAGCTGGGCTGTATTAGTCATGCTGAAGCACGTCATGTAACACAGCAAAATATCAGGCAGCCTAGTGTCATGGGAAAAGGGAATCTACTTCGTTATCTACCTAAGGAAAGGAAACAGAACTATCACTTAAATGGGTCTGTCTTCCCTTCCGTGTAAATATATATTCTATTATTATCATTG
This sequence comes from Tursiops truncatus, assembly GCF_011762595.2. NCBI lineage: Eukaryota > Metazoa > Chordata > Mammalia > Artiodactyla > Delphinidae > Tursiops > Tursiops truncatus. The sequence continues at coordinate 36,157,044 of NC_047050.1, forward strand.
AGGATAGTCCAAGGTCTTGGTATGCATGAACACGGTAGGTTAGGAAAACATAGATGGTAACACTGTAGCACATACCTACGGTTTGGAGTCTTTTTCCACGCTTTTTGCTCACACACAAATTCTGTAAACGTTACAAGATTTTGATTTACATAAATAAAGGGGAAGAATACTGTTATCAAACTAGGAAGAGGTTGTGTAAGATACCACTTTGGAGATTTACAGGGAAAACAATAACGTGTTGTGTAGCACTACTTCTCAAACTTTAAGGTACGTTGGAATCACATGGAGAACCTATTAGAAATGCTGTTGCTGATTCTGGGGCCTGAGGGTCTGGCATGTTAGTCATTATTAACAAGCTTCCATGTGATGCTACTGCTGCTGGTCCTAGGACCACACTTTGATTAGTAAGGTTGTAGAGAAAGAGCAACATTTAGCAAATGTTGACGAATACAGGTCATCCACTGGCTGAGCTCCTAAGGACTGATATCAATTAGGAGTTTGGGATGAATGGATATACACTACTGTATGTAAAATAGATAAACAACAAGGACCTACTGTATAGCACAGTGAACTATATTCAATATCTTGTAATAACCTATGTTAGAAAAGAATCCGAAAAAAGAATATATATATGATACATATATAACTGAATCACTTTGCCATACACCTGAAACTAACACAACACTGTAAATTAACTATACTTCAATTTAAAAAAAACGGTCTTAAAAAAACTGATCTGAATGAGTTGGAAAACATCTAGACCTAGATGATGGTAAAGGGAAGGGGCTATCACAGGATCTCTGGGGACTCTTTGATGGGCATAAAGAGAAAGATCTGGGGAACAGGCATAACAAGAGGCAAGGAGGATGCTTAGGTTAAGTTTTCATTTTTTTATTCTTACAGATCTGGGCAGGTCTGGAAACCCTCAAAATTCTTTTGAGGAGGTATATATTGGCATCTCATTTTTTTAAAGTAGAGAAGCAGAGGTGCAAAGTGGTTTTTCATAAAGGATATCAAAAGATATGTAAAAAAACAGAATTGGAATTAGATTCTGGCTTGGTAGCAGCATTCCTAGTAAAATACCTGGGGGAAAAAATGAGAAAATAATTTATCCAACAGAAGACGATTTAAGAAGTTATGGTAATGCAAAAAATTAGTTTTGCATTGCTCCTTGAAATAATTTACATCTCATGCCACTAACTATGGGAGCTTGAAAATACTTGACAGTTATACAATTATGTTATTCTTATAACAATAATCGTTTTAAGAGAGAAAAATTTTCGAAAAACTTAAAATATCTGTAGGTGCTCTCCTTCACGATGCTGAGAAACATGAAAACTTTGACTCCCTACCTTAAAATTAAACATGAATTCTGGAAATTAAAAAAAAGAAAACTGGTCATTCTTGTTTTTATTGTTTGAATTGCATTATGATGTTGCATTAGTTTTCTGGGACTGTGGTAACAAATTACCATAAACTTAGTGGCTTACAACAACAGAAATGAACTCTCTCACAGTTTTGCGAGCTAGAAGTCTGCAAGGGTCTAGAGAAGAATCCTTCTCCTCTTCCTAGCTTCCGGTGGCTGCTGGCAATCCTGGGTGTTCCTTGGCTTTAGATGCACCATCCAGTCTCTGACTCCACTGTCACACAGTGTTTTCTCCATGTGTCTCTTCTCTTCTTATAAAGACACCAGTTACACTGGATTAGGGCCCACCCTAATTCAGTATGACCTCACTTTAACTTGATTACATCTGCAAAGACCCTATTTCTAAATAAGACCACAGTCACAGGTATGAAGATTAGGACTTCAACATATCTTTTTGGGGGATAAAATTCCCATAACAAGTATTAGACTCTTTGCACTTTACAATGTAAATTCCTAGTGTTTTTTTTTTTTTTTTTTTTTTTGTAGTACACGGGCCTCTCACTGTTGTGACCTCTCCCGTTGCAGAGCACAGGCTCCCGACGCGCAAGCTCAGCGGCCATGGCTCACGGGCCCAGCCGCTCCGCGGCACGTGGGATCCTCCCTGACCGGGGCACGAACCCGCATCCCCTGCATCGGCAGGCGAACTCTCAGCCACTGCGCCACCAGGGAAGCCCTTTGTTTTGTTTTTAATAAAGCAAGGGTGACAGTCCTTTTTGATACTGAAGTGCTATGAAGAGGAAAGCAGTTGAAGAAGTTTCATTTTTAATGTAAAATATATTAACTAATTAGACATGTAATAGATATTAGAAGCCTTTGTTTTAGAGCCAATGCAATTTAAAATATTTATTCTTAAGATTTGTTTGTGTTTTTATTTGGCAGTTGTTCCTTTACTGCTAGCTATGTCTGGAAATGTAATAGAGTGCTTTATACACTGTATAGTTAATAGATTGTAGGTTTCTTGAGGACAGATATTGTCCCATTAGTTTGATTTCCTCTCTGTTCCTAACATGCACCCTTGGTACATGTTTATTGAATATGGGTTGAATATTTCTTATATCAATTTATACTGAATTATTTTGAAGGCAAAATAGCACTTGCTTAATCATCATTAACATCTGACTGCTGCTATTATCTATTGGACTTTGGGAAAAATGCTTATCAGGAGAGTTGAATGAGATTTTCATAAACATTTATTATGTATAACCTGTTATTAGCACTAAAATATACAATAAATAATCACAAACAATAAGTAATTGGTATTTCAAGTTCGTCTTTAAGTCCCCAAGTCTGGAAGCTTAATATCTTACCCCCAGGGTGTCCAAGTTACTTGAAAGCCATGGTGTTAGCTAATGTCCCGCCCAGCTTGCTCAGTTATGAGATATTAACTCAAACAAGTCACTTGCATACTGACTCTAGTCTATGATTTATAAGACAGAAGTGAAGAAATTCGAAATGAAAACTTTTCTAATTTAATAGTATTCTCCTAGAATCCTTCTCGTAACCTCTTTCCTTGGCCCAGCTGCACACAAGCAAAAATATTCAAAGAAGAATCTTTGTGGTTACGATTCAAAAACTCATCTTGAACTTAAAGCTAGCAAATGTCAGCAGTTTCTTGTTAGTTTGTCCTAATGTTCTCAGAAATCTAAACTATGGTATCTTGCCGCATTTAAAATTCTTCCCTGCTAGCTGCAGTCCCTAATAATATCCTGGCCATGTACCTTCATCTATATTCATGAGAGTGCAGATGCAGCCAAATTAGTGGCAGCAAAGCACATTTTACAGTGTAGAAAATACAATCTGGCTTCCTTTAAACATTTTTTGACAAAAAAGTTTTATTAAAAAAAAAAAAAGAAAACCAGACAGATTTAAATTCACCACCACCCATCGGAGGAGTCTGTTACAAATGCACAGCTGGCTTGATGATGAGTGACAAATCAAAAGTCAGAGAGAAACTTCCCGATCATCTGAGCCCTTGCCACCCGATTAGCAGAAGAAAAACAGGGCAGATGGAGGGAGATGCAGCAGTTCGGAGGGAACAGATGGCCACTACGAACTTGATATATGAAATTAATAACACTTTCTCAAATACAATTAGTAACAGGAATACATTACCTGAATTTTCATAACTGTGAGCAAGCTGACATTAAATGAGGTTTTTCAGATTAACAGTTGATGTGGCATTGATATTTGGAGGAAAATAAAAATATATAGCAATAAGAGAAACCTCTTGCTTTTTGGTGCCATTGATCAGAATGTTCTAACATATGAAAGGAGAAATGCAATTCAAAGAAATTCCATATTTAAGTTTCACTAATTGGGATTTTTTTTCTAATGTAGCCATTTGGGCCACATAATGCATGAGATACTTAAAATCTTCACAGATGTATGCAGCATCTACTGTCCTAAATGAATTATTCTTCAGGAAGAAATTAACCATTATATATCTCCCTACAGATAAACTTGGGCAAAAAGCAAACAGAAAGGGAGATGGGAGTAAAAAAAGTCAAGGTAAAATGAAATAAAGAGGTTAGCTTTTATATTTTTCAAATTTACTCATGGCAAAATAATTAATTCTAGGAAAGTCATTAAGCTTTCTCTGTTTTGATGCCCAGACTCTAGAATGAGCAAAATGCTGGGGCTAGATCCCTCATTCACAGGACTGCCAACAAAAAACCTCTTTTTATTCAAAACTCATAGGAGTGGTACTTTGGATTGTGTTAACCAGCCCTCTGGGAAGCCAGAAACCCTGTGAGCTCAGGAGGTCAGACTGTTATGCGGAAGTTTCTGAGTCTCCCATTGAGGCAGACGTGATGGTGGTCGGGTCTTGCTGGATGAAGCCCAGCCCTGGCCCCTGCAGGAGGCTGAGGCAGCCTGGGGTGTTACAAGATGAGGCCACAGCAGATGCACAGGCTTTCTGGTTGCAGCAAAGGGCACACCCACACCCACACTTATGGTGAGAGCTGTCACAGGGTCAAGGCCCACAGGACAGGTGGGCTTGATTTTCTCTGGAGAGGTGTAAAAACTGGGTCTGATACAGGGATAGAGCAAAACTACACAAGTACACCAGCCATATGCACTCATCTAGGGTGGCAAGAGGGGTGTCTCAAGAGTCCCAGGAGGCCGATTATTAGCTCTGCTACAACATGAGGGTGGCCGTTTCCATAGCTGGTGGCTGCAGAAATTGGCAGAGAGAGAAAGTAAGAACATCTCCTCTTCCCTGAAAGGAATAACCCTGGGTATTCAGGTAAACATAGAAATTACAAAAAGAAGCCTGTTCCATGGTAAGGGGCTAGTACCCTCCTGTTTGTAAGGAGGAGAATGGAGACCACAGAAATCAAGACAGACTTCCCTCTCCCAAACCATGCAGGAATACACACTTTACAAGACAGTCAAAACAGGTGCAACTGGGAAAGCCTAGAAGAAAGGAGGAACACAGGGCACTTGCCTAGGCATTAAGTAATTAATTTTAAAGTAATATATGAATTTAACCTGTGGTTTCAGCTGTAAAGCCAAATAGCAGTGAAACCTTGGATACGTCACTTCCCAAACTTTATACCACCTAAGGTGTTTCCATGTATGAAATAAAGGGCTTGGGTTTTATGAAAGGAGTATCTGATCTCAAAATATTTTATTATATAAAAATCTAAATGTTAACGTACCTATGAATATTTTGTTAGTTCTTTCAGGTTGCAATAACACGTCCACTTGTAACCAAGAATAAGAAAGTTACTAAAAGGTTAATACTAAATCCCAGAAGCAAACCTTGACACAAAACTTGAGAGCAAGTAGTTTATCTGGGAGGTGAGTGGGTGGGTGCAGAGGAAGTAAGACAGGGAAGTGAAGACAGCCAATAAATGTCACCAAAGAGAGTGACTGTTTCTTGATCTCACTGGGAAAACTCTGGAGGTCCTTGTCAAACGCACAGCCCAGTGTTAACCCACTGAGGTGAGGGGGGGTGAGGGAGCTGGGATATTTATGCACCAGCTCCTGTCAGCCATTGGTTAAGGGTTGCTCCTGGGGATTGTTAATTCCCATGTACTTCTAGTCTGTGCCAGTGGCCGAGCAGACTCCTGCAGCTAGAGAAACCCCTCAGGCAAAGAAGAACAGGTGCTGGCAGTTGGAAGTTGGGTTGTTGCACCTCCAAGCATTAAGGGCAAGTGGATGTGGCAGGGCATGGGAAGCATCTGCTATAGCAGCAATGATAAAAATGCTGTCAATAATTTCCCCACCTAATGGCTATTTATTCCACTAGACTGTGTGACCCAAGACTTTGTATATCCTCCTCCTCTTCTCACCTTTGGGAAATGGGCAGAATCCATTGGGCATCCAGACGCCAAGCAGCTACTCCTGGAAATTGCCCCCCTGCAGCCTCTGCAAATGAATGACAACCCTCCTTTCATTCTAACTCATCTGCGTATATATGGGTATTACCTGAACTGCTTCCAGCTTCCTGAAGGTAATAATCTTCATTTTCTGAATGGTCCTCACTCCACAGCTGGCTTTCCTCACTCTGAGAATGAGGAATGAGACCACAGAGGATGCAGAAAAGTTACTCTCATAATTATCTACATTCTAGCAAGGGCAGGGGTGTGTTCTGACCTCCCCCATTTTTTCTTATTATTCCCCTGGAGACATAAATCTTGGGTGAAATTCAATTAGAATTTTCCTTTACCTTGGAGTACAAAAGGAAGTCTCTTCTTCTTTATTGAAATATGCCAATTGAGGAGAGCTAGTAAGAAGGATATCTGAATAGAAGGGCTTTAAACGGGGTATTTGCTTGTTTTCCATTCTCCTTTGTTGCTGATGGGCAGCATGCCTTTCCAAAAAGGTCCTAACAACTTAGACATGCCAGGTCCACATGCTGTTAGGCTCATCTGTTCTACGACAAAGAAGCTTTATTACACGGGAATGCTGGAGGACTTACTTGAGTCTCAAGGATTCCCCCCTAAACTCTGAATAAAATTACCTGATACCATTTATTTTATTCTCTAAAATTAAAAAAAATTTAACTTGATTCCTAATAAGTTATCTTCATTTGCTCAGTTATTCAACAGATATTTGTTGAGCAGTTCTTGTATGCCTGGCACTGAAGCAAGGAAATATTTCAGATACAGCTTTCTTCCCCTAAAATGTTTACATTTTCCTGAGGGGTGTCAGACATTAACAATAAAGTTATTAAGAAAGATAGGCAATATATAGGAAGGCAATAAGTTCTATGAAATAAAGACAATATATAGGGCAGGGGAAGAGGGTCTAGGAGCGACATGGTTGTCAGGAGACCTCGTTGGGAAGTGCATTCACACAAAGACTTAAAGGAGATGAGAATACGAGTCTTGAGTACCTGGTACACTTCTAGAACTAGCGATACAGCAGTAAATCTGAAAAATTTCTTCCCTAGAGAAGCTTATAGGCTAGCGAAGGAGCTGAATCATAAACAGGTAAATACATATAAATTAATGTCATGTGATAATCATCAAGAAGAAAAATAAAGCAAGCTAATGGGATGGAGCAGGGATTTGGCAAACTTTTTCTGGAAAGAGCCAGATAGTAAGTATTTTAAGCTTTCTGGCATAATTTCTGACACAACTAACTACTCACCTCTGTCATTATGATGTGTAAGCAGTCATTGATAATACGTCAATGAATGGGCATGGCTGTGTTTCAATAAAACTTAATTATAAAAATAGACAGTGGGCAAGAATTGGCCTGTGGGTCATAGTTTGCTGACGCTTAGTCATGGGAAACTGAGAATATGATATTTTAGCAGAGACCTGAATTAAATGAACAAAAGTCATATGGTAATCTAGAGACAGAGTATCCCAAGCAGAAGAAAGCACAAGTTCAGAGGCCTTGAGACAGTAGCATGATTGGCAATTGCGAGCCTTGAAGTCAAGTGAGCAAAAGAAAAAATCCAGGAAATTTGAATCAGAGTGTGTGGTAGATGGCATTTTTGGTCATGATACTCTACTCCTCCCTGTATGCACGTCCTGTGCTGTGTGGTATTGTAATTTCTTCCTCTAAAGGGGAGTACCTTTGACTATGCATTTAGCCATATCAATAGAACAAAGTAGAAGTGACAATATGCCAGTTCTGAATTCAAGCCTTCCAAGTCTTTGCCTGTTTTTTCCTATTGCACATCTGCTAGTGCTATGAGAAGAGCAGCTTTGGGATGGGCTTCCAGTCCCTAGAAGGGAAGAGCCACCCAGTCAAGCAATTCCAGTTGAGTCCAGCCTGGACGGGTCAACTCTTGGCCAAGCCACAGACACATAAGTAATAATAACTGTTGTTTTAAGTCCCTGAGTTTTCAGGTTGTTTGTTATATAAAAATAGTTACGTGATATAGAGAAATAGCCAAGAGGCAGATTATGGCAGCCTCGTGTTTATGATAGGAATTTTGGATTTTATTCTGTGAGAAGGAAAAACCATTTAAATGTTGAGAACAGAAGTAAGGCAAGACTTGGTTCATATTTTAGGTGATATACTTGGGTTCCTATAGGAGAACAGACTGCAGAGGTGCTTAAGTGGAATATGGGAGACTAGTTAAAAGGGTTTCACAGCTGACAGATAATAGGAGCTAAAACTAAAGAAATGGAAGTGATGGAGAAAAGAAGTGGTTAGATTTGGAACAGATTTTGAAGGTAGAGCCAGTGTGATTTTTTAAAATGGATTTGATGTGGTTTATAAGAGAAAAAGAGTAACCAAGGATGGCTCTGAAAATGTTGACCTGAATAAATGGCTAAATATTGGTACATTTGCAGAAATAGAGGGTATCTAGAGGATGAGTTGGTTGAAACTGATCAACAGAAAAGTGAAAAATATTTTAGCAATATTAAACCATTAAAAATAATTTTGAACAAGGCTTTGTAAGTATACTGTGTGAGCTAATATATTAGTCAGTTTGGGCTACAGACTGGGTGGCATAAACAGCATTTATTTTCTTACAGTTCTGGAAGCTAGAAGTCCAAGACCAAGGTGCCATCATTGTTGAGTTCTGGTGAGCCCTCTCTTCCTGGCTTACAGAATTCTCACCTTCTCACCATGTCCTCGTGGCCTATCCTTCATGTGTGCACAGAGGGAGAGAAAACTCTCGAATCTCTTCTTCCTCTTATGAAGATGAGGACACCATTCCTATAGGATAAGAGCCTCACTCTTGCAACCTCATTTAACCTTAATTACTCCTTAAAAGACCCCATTTCCAAATACACTCATATTGGAGTTTAGGACTTCAACATATGAATTTGGGGAACACAGCTCAGTCCATAAAATCTACCTTTATTTGTAGTGTGTATAATGAGATAAAGCAATTTGAATTCAATGTCAGTTAGCATTAACTTTTTTGTCCCCTTAACAGAAAAACTTTTTTAAAGAGTTCTGTGTATTTTCTTCCCAAACTTTCCAGTCAAGGTCCTTTTCCACCATTCCACTATTTCTTTCATTAGGGTCAGCACTGACAGCCATACAGTTCATCCCATGTTCCCTTGTCTTCCCTCTGCTTTCTTGGATCCTATTCAGATTTGACACAATTGAGCATATCCTCTTTAGAATACCCTCTTCTGTTGGTTTGGGCCACCTGACAGTCTCCTTGTTGTTAGGATGCCTCAGAGCACAGGTGCAGACTCACTGTTCTTTTCTAGAGCAATCTGGCCCCAGGTGATCTCATCAGCTCTCAGGACTTTACATAAAACCTATATGCTATTAGCTACAGATTTATGTATTCAAGTGTGATTTCCATTTTGATTCAGACTTTTGCTTCCTAATTGTGTCCTTGACTTCTCCACTTAGTACTAAGAGACATCTCAAGCTCATCAAGTCTAAAGCAGAGCCCTGCACCAAACCAGCTCCTACCAGTTTTCTCCACCTGAGTGAATGGCACCGTCATCAGCTCAGCTCCTCAGGCCTAACACTTATGAGTCTTCCTTATGTCCATTTGTTTCTCTTATCCCTCATGTCTAATCTACCAGCAAGTCCTGTCAGCTTGATCTCCTTCTTCAATTCCAGCAGCTTGCTAACATTTCCATTGCAACCACTGATTGGTTATTGAAAATAAAATTTGCAGTTTAATAATAAAGTTTGCCAGCCTGTTTAGTTCAAGTGTATGACTCCTTTGCAACTCCGTCATTAAAGCCTATGGCTAATATGGTGAAGAAATGAAGAAGAAAAAGAATACATGTGGTTTAATAAGCAAACCTTGCTAAGATCTTTTAAGAACCTAAAATACAAGTGGAAGGAATGGTATTTAATATCCCATGATATTTATTGATTTGTGGAAATCCAAACAGAGCAAAAAATAATACATCTGGGAGAAAATTCCTTTTAGGGGAATTTCACTATTACTCAGCTGGGTCATAGGTTTTGAGGTGAAAATCCTGTAGAAAGTCAACTCATGTGACACTCTATCCTTTGAAGTCTGAAGGAGGAGACCATTCATGATAACCAGGGACCGAACACTCTGTAATCAAAGATCCAGGCCCTTAATGGAGGAATAGTAGAATATTTGGGGGGAGATGCTGGATTACTTTGTGGAATTCTTCAAATTTAACTCCTTCTCCTACATATGAGATGGACTATATCATTATCACTGCTGCAATAAGATAAACACAAGCTACTAAAAAGGAAAAAAATTAAGAGAAACAGTCCAAAGTAAGCAGCACTCTTAAAAATCCATAAAATCATAATACAGTTATAACCAATTACAGGTCTGCTTTCAGTTAAAAAAGTGTCAAGAGCCAACCACAGAAATGAATCAGAATGGAAATTTAATTGAAGACTGTTGGCCAGCGGCCATTGAAAGGACTCTTGAGAAAGCTGGTAGAGATCAGTATTGAAGCCATATTTGATTTAACTCAGGAATTCTTACCATTCAGACCAGTGAAACCTCCTCCTCTAAGGTAGGGAGAACAAGCTCCCTGTGCTGTGTTATTCACTTCCACCACTGCTCAGAAAATTCTATCATCTATGGGAAGTAGGGCTGGCTAAATAGTTTGCAGGGCCTGGTGCAAAACAGAAGTTTGGGGTTTCTTGTTCAAAATTCAGTGCTGCTAAAAGTACTAACATTTTTCTTTTCCACCAAGGTTTCTCTCTCAACCTCTTATGGTGTTTTCCTTAACTTTTTAATGTTAAGTTAAACTCCCTCAGGCAGTTGAATGCAAAACAGGGTCAGTGCAGCTAACTGACAGGCAGCTGAGGCCTCAGCCTGAGTCACAGACCAACTTGTCAATCTCCCTTTTCCATGCCAGCCCCCCAGCCACGAGGGACAGGTGACCCTAAGAGACTCCAACCTTCATGGCAGGACATGCTGGGTACGTTGACCAGGAGTGGATGAGACCCCCTCGTCTGCAACAAGTCACTTGTCAAATGCCCCTTGTCAAATGGTGCTGATAAGCCTGGACGAGGACAGCCACTTCCATACCCTGCCCTGAGGCTCTGTGAGGTGCAGGCACACCTAATCCCAAACCTCCCCATGTTCATGCCCAGGCCCCTGCCAGGGGTGAAGGGCGCTGGTGGAATGTGGGCCTTCCCCCATTTACCAACCCTGCCGCTGGTTGAGGGTGGCAATGGTAGCAGGGCAGGAGGGTGAAGTATGGTGGACTCAAGGCCCAGAGGGTGGGGAGTGGGCTTCCAAGAACACCTGCTAGGGAGGTGGGGAGGCAGCAGTAGGCTGCACCACGTGTTAGCTGAGGCTCCAAGCCCCCCACCGCCCACCCCATGCTCCATTGTCCCATCAGACTCCACTTACAAAACACAAATTCAAAGATAAAATTTTTAATAATTCCAAGACAGTGACTGTTGAACATGGATCCTGAAGCCCAGGTCCTTCTGAGCCCAGGACCATGGTCACATGCCCATGAAGCTGACCTGATGGGAAGTGGATTTGCTGGTGACATCACAGTGCCCTGACCCTGGAGAGTCTTAAAGCAGCTGTGTACCTCCACCCACTCTGGCTTTCATCCAACATATACAATCTTGTTTTTGAAAAAGAATTTTCTACCTCAGTTAGAAAAGAAAGACAAGGCATTTGAGAAATTTTAAAGACAGTTTATCTTTTATTTTATGTGCTTATATACATCATATACAGTATTAAAAGGCCTTACTGAAGAACAAAAATGATTTAATTTAGAGTCTGCTCCTAGGCAGTGTCATTCTAATCAGATTGTAGTTAAGGCATTGTTCCAAGCAGTCTTGGCTAGGTTCAGTGAGCTTAGACAAACATGGTTCTCTGAGTCCTTTACAGCCTGGACTGGATTAATAATCATCAAACCCTCAGTGTGACCATTTTTCTTCTTTTCTTTGTGGCTCCATTATCAGTATTGCTACTCAGACCACATCCAGCAGCCCTGTGTCCCTTCTGAGGAATCAGTGCACAAGTTTATACTGCTATGTTCACAATACTATTGTAGTTGATACTTTCCATTGTGGTACATATTGGAAAAACCTAATTAAAAACTTAAATTTAACTAATAATTTTGAAATTCTCCATTGCTCTACACATACAGTCTATTTGTTTTAATTCTTTTTTTTTTTGGTAGTGTGATACTGCTTTCTCGGGAGAGTGATCAGTTATAATCCATCATATTTAATTATTATAATTATTTATACAGTTATATATATAATTCTAAGTATAAATATATATAATTATGAAGATATATGTGTAGTAGCTCTTTAATGCTTACTACCTCTTAACCATACTAAAGCTTATTTAATCTTCAAAACAGTCCTGAGAAGTACTCTCATCACTATTTTACATATCAAAAAACTGAGTTTCTAAGTGATTGAATCACTTGCCTAAATTCATACAGCTGGTTGGCAGTAACATTTTTTGAGGTCTTACTATGAGCCAGGCATCGTGCTAAGTATTCTACATAGTTTATCTATCATAGGTTGTTTAATCCCCAAAACTATCCTCTGGGATTATACAATTGTTACCCTCATTTTACAGATGAAAAAACTTGACATTGGTAAAGCTGCTTTTCTCAAGGACACACTGCTATTCCTACTGCGTAGAAGAGCCAGGATTTTACCACAGGCATTTGGACATCAGAGTTGGTGTTTTCATCCATGACACTGTTTGTGGAAGGTTGTATTTTACAAAAATGTTCAGAGCAATATTTCTGTTCCCAAATCCGATTCCAGAATCTTGCACTCCCTCATCAAGATATGGAGTCTATTTTCCCTCGTCTTGAAGCCACGTGGGCATTTTGATTGCCCTGATAAGTAGCAGTGTGGGGGAAGTGATGCTGCATGTATTTTGAGGCTACATTTTAAGAGGCACTACAGAGTCTACCTGGCTCTCTCACGGGGCTCATCCTTGGAAACCAGTCACTGTGGTAGACAGAGTAATGTTCTCTACTGATCACAGGACTGTTGCAAATACCACAGTCTTTGGAAAAATTTCCATTTGTATGATTCCTGAGCTTCATATGAATAATTGAGGACATTGATTCCACATTATATAGCATACAGAACACATACAAAATCATAGAGGATCATCTAACAAATATAAGTACTGCCTTGATTCCAATACTTTTCTTGAAGAAAGAAAACATCACAGATATACCATGATCATTAATTTGACATTTATTTATTATTTTCAGCCATGCATGCTTTTTACACTTTTGTTCCATAAAGAAGAAATATTGTGTTGCATCTTTCTACACTTCATATGTGTCATCATCGACCTGAAACTTAATTTTTGGTCACTAGCATATTTTTAAGATTTATTCATTGATAATCATAGGTCTGGCTTATTAATTTTTAATGGCATACACTGGACACTTATGTTTTATGTTTTGTTTGTTTGTCTTAGCTTTTCATTTTAACCAGAAATGCTTCAGTCGGCATTCTTTACACATCTTCTTGGGTGTAGCCACTAGAGTTTGCTGTATTACATGTTGAGGGGTGAAGTCAATGAGATAAAGAAGATATATATCTTCAGTTTTTCTAAATATTGCCAGGTTGCTCCCCAAATGATTTTTATTTTCATCACAATGTATGAGAGTTCCACTGTTCTGTATTCTTTCTCACATCTGCTATCAAACGTTTTATGTTTTGCCAAACTGTGTCTGAAATTATATCTAATTGTGGTTTTCCCAGATTATGAGGGAGGCTAGGCAAACTTTCATATGTTTCTAGGACAATTTTTTCCCTTTTCTGTGAATTACCTATTTATACCCTCTACTTAGTTTTCTGTTGAGGAGTGTCTGTGTGTGTGTGTGTGTGTGTGTGTGTGTGTGTGTGTGTGCGTGCATGTGTGGTTTTCTCATTTGTAAGCATCTTTAACATTTTTGGATAGTAACTTGTTTTGTTATATACTTTGCCAAAGCTTTCTCCCACTGTAGAGTATCTGTGGAGACACAGTGTTTATGGTGTCTTTTGTGTAACACTGGTTTAAATTTGAATATAGTCAGTGTTATATGTTCTTCAATAGTGTGTGCATTAGTATTTTACTCTATCTCAAGTTATAAATATATTTTTAATTACTTTCTTCTAAACTTTTCATGTTTTTTATCCATCAGAAATTTACTTTTTTGTGTATAGTGTGTGTAGGGGTTAAATTTTATTTTTTTCCACAGGGATATTTCATTTCTTAGCAGCATTTATTGAACAGTCACATTATTCCCATCAATTTTTAGTGGAATCTCTGTCATCTTAAGTTTTCATGTATATGTGAGTTGGAAATATGCTATTATACCTTTATGAGTTTGTAGGAGCTATTACCTGTTTGGAATGTCCTTCCTCTCTTGACTTGCAAATATTCTTCTCTCTAAGTCCCACTTTAAATGTTACCTGCTTATGGGATGGCTCTCACCTTACTTCCTCTTCTCTGTGTTGATTACAACTTCATTGCAGCATGTATTGCACCATAGATATTTATGTGAAAAGAGTTTTTGCTGCCAGATTTTTAGCTTTCTTGAGGCCAAACACATTGTCCTGTCAAACACCTTGCAGATATTTAATAAGATTAATTAAATTAATAAATTAATGAGTGAATCTTCAAAACAGAACAGCTTGAGTGACACTTGGTAAATCTGAATAATTCATCTTCATATCTCTAGCCTATCTTTTCCCTTGTTTTGTAGAGATTTTAACATATCATTATGGATGAAATTCTTCTTTCTAAAAATTGCTTCTTATGGCTATAATTTGTGATGATATGATCTTACCTATTAGACTCTTTATTTCTGTTTTTTCTTTGTTTTGTTTTGTTTTTTAGAAATGATATCTGAGGACTAAATTAGCAACCTTACCTACATGGTGATCCTGCTTTATCCAAAAATCCCCAGAGTTGCCATGTTGAGGTAGAAGGCAGCTCTGCACTCTAAGCTGCTATTTGGTACATATAGCTAAAATCTATAAGGCAGCAGTAAACTCATCCAAGTTTACTTAATTATATTTAGATACTCTGTGGTCCCCTATACAATGTAGAGATTCCAGAAATAGTTATTGGACGTTTGCATGATAATAAAGATATGTTTCTTCACACACCTACTCTTGAGAAGGTTTTATAAGATCTAGGAACCCCACAGTCAATAAGAAGCATAGCTGATTTCCGTACATTCTTTCCCCAAAGCATACATATCCTATGAAGCAGGCTAGGCAACAGCATTGTCAACATGACCTTGAAGTTGCCATAGTTCCTTGTTTCTGACATTATTTAAAAGCCGATTGAGACCACCAATTGTTGATGTTGTTTTCACTTACAGGAAACACTTGGATGATTCTTTATTGTTGTCAAATTTGCTATTGACTATAAACTCCAAAAACTCAATAGAGTGAAAAACACAGTCTACACAAAAGAGTGTGGTCATCAAAATCTCACACTCAGCAGTCATTTAGGCTGTAAGATTTACCTTAATCTGTGAGTGTGGAAGTTTGGATTCCACATTGTCACGGGTCAGCAAATCATGCATAGTTATCTCTGCCTTGTTTAAAGAAGTCTGATTACAGCTTATTCCCACACTATTTCTTTAGGAAGTTAAGCCGCGTCTCTGATACCTCTAATTCCCTTAAGCAAAGAGCAGCCATTTCCAAGATTTCACCCAAATTATTCTTTTAAGCCATCCTTAACACCCCGAGCTTTTCTCTAGATCTTTCTTTTCCTTATCCCTAGAAGTATCCTTTTCATCATTGGCTTTTCAAGGTGTTCAGCCAACACAATTTCTAAAAGTTTTCCTTTCAGTTCCTGCCCTGGTTAATCTATGAAACCCTTTAGCTTTCATTCTTACCTTCTTAACTGTTTTCTGATGAACTTCCTTTCTGAGCATTCCTTGCTTCTACCCTCCTATGCTTCCCTCCCACCACACACACAAAGATTTTCCACTTCCTCCTCAGCCATATGGGTTCCAAATTTTTTTATTCCCCTCTGTTCATTTCCCTGTAAAAAAAAAATCTGTTTTATCTCAAATTAGTGGTTTAAGTACCAAATTTACTTCTAAAGAGCATAAATAACTCTTATCTACAACCTCTGCCAGACTCTTCCTCTCTTTAGAGTTCAGTTTCCTTGTCTGTAAAATGAGATGGTTGGAAGAGATCTGTAAGATCTGTTTCAGCATAAACATTATGTGACTCTATGCATCTAAGAAAATCTGTCTTCTTTGGTACCCCTCAATTGACTATGGATTATTTACCATAGAATAGGCTACCTTTTTGTCTGGAGCACTTTGGCTATCAGCACATTAGTTGTAAAAGTGGATCATGAAAAAGAAGAGCTAGCCAGTTCTAGCATCACAGCTGTATTTGTCTCAGTGAAGCAGGCCTGGCTGGGAGACTAAGAAGCAGCAAAAGTACTCAAAGCTGCTAAAAGCTGAACTGAAATAGATAGTCACAGGCAAAGATGCAAGTTGAAATATCTTTATGACATCCCAGAAGACAATAACAAAAGGAGCCAGGGCCAGCATCAGGGTTTCAGGGAGAGAGTTGACAGAAAAGAGCAAAAAGAAATTTACAGCTTGGTCATCAGAAAGATGCTTTCTTTCTTTAATAAGACATACCCTCAGATTGTGAGTATAGGGTCAGTGAGACAAAAACACAGGTAACTGCAAAGTCTGCTAATGGATGCAGAGTCAGATTTAAAGGTATGGGGCATGGAAGGGAACACAAGTCCAGAGTCTTCAGTCTTTTTGTCACCTCCCCCTCAAAAGGGCACAATTCTGAATGTAATCAGCAGAAATAGATGGACTTTATTTTAGGATAAGATACCTGTTAGACTGCCTCTCACTTATATTCCTAATCACATGATGAGACTATTATGCTATTTAGGTAATAGAAGAAATACAAGTACATTTCCTCCATTCTGTTTGGTTGACAACACATCAAGAGATTGAAAATGATTAGCTTTAGAAGAGCAACTCTTTCTAAACAAATTTTTGAAAAGAATTTTCTATTTCCTGAAATGAAAATTGGTAAGGATTATACCTTCCAGAAGTTTGATTTATTGAACAGCCTTTTTCATTTTTCAAATAAATTAATAAACCTTTTTTGAATCAAGAATATGCACGCTAAAGTCCTGGAAAATGAGTGATTGGATTGAACAGCTTTAAAGTTAAAATAAAATTATATAGCCCCTCTATACAAAGTAAAGTAGCCATTATTCCTAGTTACATTTTGCAGATGAGGATATGAAGGTTCAGAATGATTAAGTGAATTGAAACTGGTCACAGAGCAAGAAATTGAGCTGGGACTTAAACCTAGCTCTTTTGACTTTAAGCCCTATGCCCTAATACTACACTCCTAGCAGCTTTCACCTAGACTGCAATGTATTTAGAAGGGCATATTCTTGCACATCCTTAACTTGCATGTGCTTAGTAAAGTAGTCATGAGAATGTAACAGACATAATGGACATCTCAGCAGAATCACCAGATGACCACCCATCCCTGTCCTCCAGTACTTGCATCTCCCCTCTCCAACCCCTGCTTCGCATTCAGCATAAACATTACGTGACTCTTTTTCCTTCTTTTCTCCCTCCTTCTCTCTCTCTCTTTCCTTCTTTTGTAGTTTGTTTTTCAGGATTTGTGTTGACAACGGTGCCATTTATACCAGAGCTCCCCGAAGAAGGAGGATCCATTCATTTATTCCTTGATTCAGTTTCTCCCTGTGTATTAAATGAGCAATCACCCCTTGCAGGCCCTTGTGAGAGGTTCATAACCGGGCATCACAGAATGTTTATGTTAATGGATATAACAGTTTAATCGCCTTTGCTTTTTGTAATTGGAAAAGGTTTCAGATGGTTGAGGTTTGGAGGAAATTAAGAAAATGAATCTCAGTTTAAATAATGAAAAAGTCCTGTATGAAGAAGTAGCTCTGATTCTCATTTGGCTCTAAAATATAGCCAAGCTCCCTAAACACATGCTTTCAAAGATCCATGTGGAATGAATGCTGCAAAAGCCAAAGTCAATGTTAGCTGGTGCGGCATCTCCCCATCAGAGTAAACTCACCCAAGACTGATTCTTTCAGCCTCACCTCTTCTTCTCGTCCCTCCCTCTGCTGTGCAGGAAAATGCCTGCTGATGGCACTTCCTGGCACGACGGCCATTCTGACAGTTTCAGTGCACTTTGCCTTTTGGTGCTCCCTTAACTTGGTGACCCGCCGTGCTGGCCAGAGCTGCATTAGCCAGATCCCGCCCGCGCAGGAGAAATTCCTTTCATTCATCAGCAGATAAGGAGTTCTGACAAGCCTCTCTGAGGAGCGAAAGGGGGAAACATGCACACAAAAGATTGCCCTGTAATACTGAGAAGCGCAAACTGAAGGAACCAAAGAGAGACCAAAGGCAGCTTGGAGGCAGCCAGGGCAGACAGGGAGTCTGCTATCAGAATTAAATGCGATGCAGTCCAGAGCTCCCTCTCTGTCTCTACCTGTTTCTTCTCAATGTCACTATCGGCCAACAGTTTGATACAAAACAGATCCCCAGAAGGATTCCAGTAACTCCTCAGGACCACCAGGGCAAAAACAAAAACATTCAGGGCTTGACACTTACCAGGGCAACTTGCCAAGCTTATCACACGTGAAAAGAGCTGCTGGGAGAGAATAATCTTGCTCATGTTCACAAGGCTGGGTGTTAAGTCTCTGAGAACCCAGTGTATTTTCCATCCAGGGCAGCCCAGAAGGGTTGGGAAAAGCACTTTTCTAGGAACTGCCAGAAAGGGCAATTATATGTTTTATGGAAGTAAAGGCTGAAGGAGAACTTGAAAGGTCATTTGGGGGGAAGTGGGGAGAATTAGTCTACCTTCTTGCCTTCAAGTCTAACTACACTGGAACAACCCCACCTTACAAGGATATTTCACACGTTCTTTATGTAAATCTTTACATAAATTTTTTCTTCAAACCTGGCCTTGAGGGATGCTGACACCTGACCTAACACTTTCATGATGCGTTTATTTCTCTCCCTGCCAGCTTCATCGGAGACACCGCCTGCGCACACTGCTAACCTCCCTGAATGTTGCTTACTGCGTGCAATGTGGTCCTAGACCTCTAACATGATCCTCATAAATGCCCTGTGGGGTGGAGGCCATTATTGTCCTCATTTCCGGATGAGAAAACTGAGGTCCAAAGAATAAATCTGAGGTCATATGGTTAATGAATGATAGAGCAGGGATTTACAGCATCTTCTCATTGGATATTCATACTTTTAAACATTTTTTTCATAGGGGCACTTTCTGCCTTTCTCTTCTCAGTCTTCTCTGTTGGCTAAACAATCTTTTTGTCTCTAAGCCTTTCACCTCCTATGACTTCATTCTGATATCTCTTCTCTGGGTTTCCTTCTCACTAATAAGATCCCCCCCCCCACATTGTGCAAAACATCTAATGTGTATTGTTTTAGGTTTAAATATAGGTCAGCTTGCATATCTTATATAGTGTATACGCTATATCACATTGGTATGTATATTTTTTAGGAGAATCATCTATCTAACCTGCATTCTCTATAATTCTTTATAACTATTATTAAGTTTGAAGTTTCTGGTCTATTAAGGTAAACCCCTACATCTCAAATTGGAACCTCACCCCTCAGATATGGTTTTATACATTAGCAGCTACACCCATGCATTCCATCCCTTATGCAAATTTATTAAGAAGCTTTGCAAGACTTTGGGTTTTATGCTGTTGCTTCTTTCCTTGGGCCGCAGGCAGCCATCACTCTTTGTTAGGATCATGGCAGAGCAGGAAAGGCTCTAACCTACCTGGATGGCAACCAGGTCCATTGAGAGGCATCTGGTCCATGATCTGACGAATCACACTCTAATCAAGAAGATGATAAGCTGGGCTTTCCACTAGACAAAACTTCTATTCATTGGTCCAACTAATGTACAGAGTGCCTACTACTGTCCAGGAGTGTTCTAAGTGCCAGCACTTCATCAGTGAACAAAACAGAAAATACAATCTCTGCCTCTGGAATTTTAAACTCTAGTAGGGATTTATAGATATATTAATATCTATATTAATTATGCTAAAGAATTTGGTAAAGGAGAAATGGGAAGTTCACTCAGGTAAAACTGATTTCAAAAGTCCTTGTTAAATACCTGATATATGTTGTACAGTGTTGTCAGGTGGTGGGCTGGGGATGAAGCAGGAACCAGACAGACCTACTTCCAGCACTCATGTTACTTATTTTCTGGTGGACTGTGGCTATCATTTAATTCTTTGCTGTCACATCCTTACCCTTTCTTTGCTCCTCAGGAGGTGGGAGGGCAAAGGGGGGTAGTCCCTTCAGCTTGTACCTCCTAGGTAAACTTGTCAGAAGACTTCTGCCTGGTTCTTCGAAGAGCAGGCACTGGCTAAATTTTGAAGGAGGCAGCCGGCAGCCCTGCTTCTTTCTCTTTCTCTTGGTCTCAGGCGATGGCTACCTTTCCTATGGACTCCAACTTCTGCTATTCATGATCCTAAGCCCTGACACACACTCCTTGTTTCTGGGCTCTGGTAAAACCACCTCCTCCTCTGTCTTTCCATCCCTTGAGTGGGAGTGGCCTCTTATTCTGGGTTGCTTCACCACCTCCTATTTAACTTCGCTTTTTCATAATCTGTGTGACCAAATCTTTGTATAAAATTCTCTCTCTTTTTTTTTTTTTTTTTTGCGGTATGCGGGCCTCTCACTGTTGTGGCCTCTCCCGTGGTGGAGCACAGGCTCCAGACGCACAGGCTCAGCGGCCATGCCTCTCCACGGCATGTGGGATCTTCCCAGACTGGGGCATGAACCCGTATCCCCTGCATCGGCAGGCGGACTCTCAACCACTGCGCCACCAGGGAAGCCCGAGAAGAGAGTTTTGATCAAGATATTATAAATGTGATTAGCAGAACAAAAGGGGAAATGTGGGCTACTATGGACCAGACAGGAGGATATGCTGATTGCTTATGAGTTCGCAGGGTTGCCACAGCAAAATAACACAGACTGGGTGGCCTAAATGACAGAAATTTATTTGATCCCAATTCTGGAGGCTAGAACTTCAAGACCAGGGTGTTGGTTCTGAGGCCTCTCTCCTTGGCTTGCAGATGGTTGCTTTCTTTCTATGTCTTCACGTGGCTGTGTCTCAGTACATGTGTGCCCTTGTATCTCTCATAAGGATTTCAGACAGATAGGATTAGTACCCACCCTAATGGCCTCATTGTAACTTAGTCACTTCTTTAAAGACCCTGACTTCAAATACAGTCACATTCTGAGGTACTGGGGGGTTGAGGCTTCAATATATGAATTTTGGTGGTGGGGGGGAATACTTCAGTTCATAGCACTGATCTAGTTGAAAGACATCAATAAATAGAGTAGCAGGGAAGACACTGGCAGCCATAAATACATTTATTTGATTTTCACATATTTGACATCCTTTATGAATACAATGTGCTAGCCACTGGATATGCAGGCTTGATTAAGAGGAAGGCTCTCTCCTGCCCTTAACATCAGGTAGGAGAGATGAACAAGGGATAGAACAATTAAAATATAATGTATTTCATCTCAGGATGGGTTAAATATGGGCAGTAGCTGGGGAATAAAGAGCAGGATCATCTCACTCTGTTAAGAAGGTCAAGAACAACTTCCTCTGAGTAGATGTCTTCTAAGACGGGTCTTAAAAAACTAAAGTGTTAAGCAAGGGAAGAGAAAACTGAGAATGGGAAGAAAATTCCAGGCAGATGCAAGAGCATGTTTTCTAGAGATTAGACCTGTGCGTGAAGACTAGCATAGCATAGCTGTGCATCCTTCATGAAAGTGAGAGGACAGATTTTTCTTTGCAGCTTTGTGAGAACTGAGAATACTTCTCAATATTCATTGAAGTAGTGCTCTTCATGGCTCTTTTAAAAAAATATTGGGAGTTGATCTCCAAATACGTTTGAGCTAATGTTTTGCTTCCTTGTATTTATTCTCTTTGATTGGTTTCCATCTATGAGAGAAGGTCTTGGCACTATTCCTTGACCATGTGTCTCTGACTTTGATGTGGCCATCTCCCCTTTGGCCCTTGTGATCCTGGGGGCCCAGCATAGTGCAACTCCCAGGAAATCACTGGGGGTGTTTATTGGAGCAATGGAAAGGACTGGGAAGGCTTTAAAAACTTTGCTTTGTAACTTTATTGCAACTACATCCTTAATGAGGATGTTTGTTCCTTTCTTAGCCATATCTCTGCGGTTAATGTAGTATTACATAGTATTGAACACACATGGTTGGCCCCAAACCAATGTCAGAAATAAAATTTAAAAAATAAAGTTTTCTCTTGCTGCTCTTTTTTAGCTTTTTCATTAGATCTCTTTCCTCACTGCCTGAGGGTATTATTCTAGAAAGTTCAAATTCACTCTTATGTAGGTTTCTGGCTTGAAGAATAAGCAACTTGTCCAATGACATTATGTAGGAAGGAGAATAATTGAAAAATAATGTTCATAATGTTATAAAAAAAACCTATGGGCATTTGAAGATTTTGTACTTTATCACACATACCATAGATAAAAACCTTACAGAGGTTCCCCTAAAAGACTCATTAAAATTCTCAGATGGAGACTTTTTCTTAGGAAACACTTTGGTTCAGTAACTCTAAAGAGGTTTTCTCCACATAGTATTTCTATTCAGAGCAAAAGGACATTTAAATATTTATTTAATCATTGTCTACTAGTAGTAAATTTAAAAGTAGATGCCTTCGTTTTTCATTGGGACTAAACTACATGCTATTGACAGATACAAATTATCACATGCATCTTACTAGCCATTAAGATTTAGAACATTTGACTTGTGGATTTTCTGGGTTATTAGATTCTTTTACAATTCCACCTCTGAGGAGGAAATAGATTCTACATTATAGCAAGAAAGCATTGAGTTAGATGTAAAGAAGAACTTTGTGTGCTAGGCTGATTAAACACTGGAGCAAATTAGCAGGAAAGCTTATGGAATTGCCATCTGTGGAGATATTTTAAAAATAGAATTGAGAATTTTCTTCTTTGGATGATTTAGGAAATGTCCCTACTGGCAAGGAGATGGACCAAATGTGCTCTTGAAATCCATTTTGGTTTTTCATTCCTAACAGTCTTTCTATACAGCTCTTGGAAGTATTTATTTCCTAAATAGAATGAAGAACAGAATGCTTTTAGCAAAGGTGGTGTGTGTGTATGTGTGTGTGTGTGTGTGTGTGTGTGTGTATCCATGTCTTTAGGTAGAAGAATGGAAGGGAAGTGAACACTGTTTTATTTAAAAAACAAAGTGATCATTTCCTAACCCATCATTTTTACTTATGTCAAATAAAAGGGGCTTTCTTGGACTTTCTAGAAACTTGCCACTTTCCTGACCACTCCCTGTCTTTACTATTCCCACACTTCAAATGTAGGCTTAATCCAATGTCCTACTCTCAGCTCTCTTTCTCTCTCACTCTCCTTCTCTTCTGAGGCAACTCTATGTATGTTCTCCTGAGCCTTTTGCTCTTGTATGACTTGAAAAATCTGCTTCCACAGGTATGACTATTTCTCTGGATTTGAGACCTGCATTCCAACATATATATACATATACACACACATGCATAAGAAGACCTCTCAGCAAATTCAACTTGACATGTTCCAGACTGAAGTGCTGGTAGAAGAAGAAAGGGTGCTTTTAGAGCCTTAAAGTCCACCCTACCCTCTACTGTTCCTCCTGTGACCTCTTCAACCCCACCCACCCCCCGCCCCGACCATCCCAGTAGTTCTTCCTCCCATGTTCACCATCTGGATCCTCTTATCTCTTCAGCTCATCTTGAGCAGCGATGCTCCCACAACTCATGATCAAATAGTCACAGAAAGTCATCCCGGATCCTTTCCTCTAACACCACGCTGTCCTCACAGCTTACAGCTCTGTGAGCCCATTTGTCTTTCTCAAGCAGGCTTATTCCTCTTTACCTAAAGTATTTCTTCTTCTCTAAATACCTTCCTACCCTGTCTGTGGAATTCTACCTCTACAGTGTGGCTCATATTTCCAGTCTTAGGTCATCTTCTTAGGAAGTCTTACCCAATCCTCCTTGATGTGCATTTATTGTCCCCCTGTCCAAGAACTCTGAGCACATTCATTATATGACTATGGAAAAGGTGTATAGCACAAGGGGTGGACCACTTAGTATCTGGAGCTAGATTGTCTATATCACGTCCCAGCTATGAGACCCCGAAGACTGACTTAACCTCTTAATGCCTCAATTTCCCCAGCTCTAAAAATAAAGATAAAAATAATACTGCCCCATAAGAGTGAGGATGAAAACATTCAGCTGGCTACTGGGGAGAATAAAGAGCTGAACGATCCCTCAATCAGGAGCTTATAGTTAATTGTATATATTGAATATGCAATAATATTCAAATAACTGTAATAAGTTGTGAAAGTGATGATGATCATCATCACCATCATCCTCACAAGTACTTACTATCCTGCCCAGCACCGTTCTAATCTGAATGAATTATTCAGTTCATATACATTAGCAGATACGTAGTAAAAACTCTTATAATAATTAGACAAAACAAGGTCATTTAGATTGGCTGACCTTTCATCTTGCTAGGGCAGGGTAATTCTCTATAGCATAGTTTTAAGTGTTTAATTAGCTTATTTTTAAATGACTGAACTTCTTTGGCTCTTATCACATCCCATGAAGGACTGTTCTACAATGTACAAGTTGTACAAGAAGTTCCAGGAAATTTCTTTTTCTAAGATTTACTCTTTCTCCAATCATTTCAACAAACCCTTATATCCCATAATTCCATTATAAAGAAGTATTCTCATTGTGCAGTAATTGTGTCTAGTACTTATAGTTAGTCATCTCATTGCTTCTAAGTTGTTTTTTCCTTTAAGATGTTAAACCACGTGCATTTACTCCTTTATTATTCTAAGACATTAGTCCTAAGTAGTCAAATCATAGTTATCTTAGAATCTTTTTTTGTCTTCAAATTGCCTCCCATTTATTTAAAGTTCTGTGGCAAACTCTCAAAACTTCAATATCGCTTTATTTGGTGATAATAAAAACATAAAAATAATAGGATGTAAAAGAAGAGGAATATAAAAATAGTGATGCCTTATATCAGTTTACTACCTTATCATGTACAAAACACTTTTTACATCAATTACAGTGGAATTTCATCTTACATGGAGATTGGGTTTTCAAACCAATATGTAAGATGAAGATTGTCTACTGTGCAATTACCTTTAAAAATCTCTTAGGAAGTGCCACATTCTATATCAACATACCATTTTCCAATAAGTCCAAAGATTTCTTTTTCTTCTGCCATTGGAACAGATCGCTGTTTCTTTGGTTGAGCTCCAGATGAAGCAGTTGGCTTGCATTTAGGGACCATGTTGCATAAAAAATAAGTATCTTTAAACACTAGAATCACACTCTTGCACCATCAGGTGCTCACATTATGAGGAGCAGCCTCAGGGAGACAGAGGACCGAGCAGAAACAGCCTCCCATGTCACTCTTGCCCCTGCCATGTGCTCAGGCACTGGAGGGCTGGGTGGATGGTCCATGCTATTTCACATCTCCCTCTCCATGTTGCAGTCTCTGTTTATCTCTCTCTTTCTCTGACTTTGATTCCCTCTCTCTTTCTTTTTTGGAGATATCAGGGGATAGGCATAGAGCTGAATATGTTTTAAGTCAAAAAAGGTTCATGATATGCTTCTACTGTACCACATTTAATTATCTTGATTATCTTAACAGCCAGATGAGATATCTACGTATTATTATCTTATTTTACCAGTGAAAATACACTAAAGCTCAGAGTACGGTTGCCAGGTTTAGCAAATAAAAATACGGGATGCCCGGTTAAATGTGAGTACCAGATAAACAATGAATAATTTTGTAGGATAAGTATGTCCTGTGCAATATTTGGGTCATACTTGCTCTAAAAATATTTTCTGTTTACCAGATAAATTACAGAATCCTGTATTTTACCTGAAAACCCTAGTTCAAAGGCATTACTTGGCCTCAAGTCTTCTAAATTCTATACCCCCGCTAAGCTAATGCATATTTTGTATGCATTCATTCTCTTTGTTTACACATGAACAACTTATTTGTCTACATTGCGTTTATGTTTGAAATGACTTTCAATTTGTTCTATAAAATTACTTAATAGAAAAAGCAACACACAAATATATGTTCTTTTAAGAGAGTCCATAAATCGACTCAGATTTGAGCTGTATTAGTCCATTCTTGACAAGAAATCAAGTATCTCTTCGGTTTATACTTTTAAAGATGAAACACCCAGTGAATTCAATTTTAGGGAATGATGTGAAACCCAGGGAGGGAAAAGCTATAAATATAATTAAGACCTTTGCTGCTCAAATGGAATGGAAAATGTTTAAGCCAAAAAAAAAAAAAAGAAAAAAGGACACATTCACATGTCTAATATATTGGGCTGGCACTCATTATCACATCATTAATAGCCAGTTAGAAAGTTCTCTTGGTGTTCAGCCTTCTGAGTCCATTTCACAATAATTGGTATTGATAGCATTTTATTGCTGCTATATACTTTGCCAGCAACAAGACCAGTGGATTCGGATCGAGTCTACAAGGGATGCTTTAACAAGGCAAGCACACTGTTATTTTTACTATGCCATGTTACCTGGAAGGCAATTACGGTTCTGGACTTTAACATGGTTTTCCAAGAATAACAGTCATCTAATGTTTTGTTTGGCTAAAGCAGGATTTGTGATCAGCCACCTGTAAGAAGAAAACTAAGGCGTTTCTGTGGATGGAAGGTCTTAGGTGAATCATACAAGCTTTTAAGAAGGGAGAGCATGTTCTGTTGGTTACACTAGAAATGGTAAAAGGTGAGGAAATTAGATAACAGACAAAGTTTTGAGTAGTACAGATCTTTTGATTATCTTTAAAACACCTCCAAAATGCTGTCACCTGTGGGCAAGTGTGGAAGGCTCTGACATTTGTGACATTTAAATTGGAACCCCTCTGGCATTGTATCTTAAACTGGTGGTCAGATTCCCTGCAGAGGATTAGGGAAGCATCCCAAGGGGGTCGTGTGGCCAGAATAGCTGATTTGAAAGCAGCTCTTTAATCAAGAAGCAAATGCAGAGTAGTGTAGTGTTTATGAGCTTGTGCCCTGAAGCAAGCACAGCTGAAATAATTATTAGTTCTGTTCCTTACTAACTCTGTGTCCTGGGAAAGCTTGCCTCTCTTACCCTCAGTTTTCCCATCTGTAAAATGGGAAACAAATGCTATCAGGTTGTTTTGAAGGAATTAATGTAACAAAAAGAATAAAGTACATACCATATAACAACTACCTATAAATGAAGTTTTATTATTAATGATAAACTATACAGGTAAGGAGAATAAGACTTTTCTGTTTGCTTGTTTGTCAACTCTTTTATTCACCAAATTTTTTTTTTTTTTTTTTTTTTTTTTTTTTTGCGGTTCGCGGACCTCTCACTGCTGTGGCCTCTCCCGCTGCGGAGCACAGGCTCCGGACGCGCAGGCTCAGCGGCCATGGCTCACAGGCCCAGCCGCTCCGCGGCATGTGGGATCCTCCCGGATCGGGGCACGAACCCGCGTCCCCTGCATCGACATGGGGACTCTCAACCACTGCACCACCAGGGAAGCCCTATTCACCAAATTTTAGTGAGTGCTGTGTGACACTGCTCTAGATGTTCCAGGCTGATGTTCTGTCCCTGGCACTTTTCCACATCCTTTCAACCCGATAAGCTACTCCCTCACCAAGAGGTAGAAGTATATATAAGATTGCAAAGTAAGCGATAGTAGGAAATAATGTTCCTTCTGTCCCTAACTGTATACCTCATTTTATATTGTTTAATACGTACAACATCTGTGTGGGATAGCATCTTATTTCTTTGTTATAGATGAGGAAACTGAGGCACATAGAGTTCTAATAGCATATCTAAGTTAGTGGATGGCAGAGCTGGGGTTTGTGTGGAAGTCTGCATGACTGAAATGCATTCCCTTAAACACACATACAGTCAGAAGAAAATGCCTAAGGGCCTCACCATCCTGACTTGTGAAAACAAAATGGCCAAACATTTTGTCATTTCTTTAGTCCCTAAAAATGGTCTTATTTTGCATCAATCTGATAACTGAAAGCTAATTCTTATATCTAAGTGCCATTATCAATTCCTTAGTTCTCTGCCATGAATATGCATTCATTAACATTTATGTAACTAGTCCCTCTTATTGCTGATGTGATCAGAATCAAAGGGTTAATGAACTAAATCGCCCTTGCTAAAATAATCTCTGCAAAGACCACATGTGGTTAATTCTAATGAGCCATGTTCTTTCAGAGGAGTGTGAAGGAAACAAAGAAACAGAGTTCTCGAAGTCAAATTAAAAATCAGTATTAGGAAAGCCAATCCGGGGCCATCACACTACATTTTAATCCTCCATTATTTTTTCACCAAAGATAGCAATTTATCAATGGAGAGTCATTCTTAAACATCTGCAGAGCAATTAGATTTAAACTTTCCTAAAGGGAAACTGTGTTACCAAAGGACTAGCAATTTCTGTAATCTTCAAAATGTAACTTTAAATCAATTATAAAAGTCAAAAATTTTGTCTGCCCACCTGTTTCTGAAGATTTCAAATATAAGGTATTCATTTCCCCACTTGTTAACATGGGAATTTCTCAATATCTTTTGTTTTGAAATACTAAAATATTTTATGAACTACTTTTCATAATTATAATCCTATACTTTGTAGCCTAATGGGGAAATACAACATGCAGTGCTCAACCATGAAAAGAAACACATGAGATTCCAAGTGAAAAAAAAAAATCTTTCAGCTCAGGAGTGTTCATGTCAATCACAGCCTGAATCTTCTGATCAGTCCTTCTGTGTTGGGGGCGGCATTTGTAAAAACATTGGACATACTTAGACGAATGCCTCATTAATATACTTCTTTAAATGTTATTTAGAGAAATAAAAAGTAAAGAAGAAATGAGAGATCTGCATGTTCACGTTATACCTATTGAGGCTTATTATCAATAGAGTAGCTAACGAATGCTTTTCCCTATGCCCCTGTACCTGAAACAAAATATCATTTACACAGGCAACAAAATATAAGCAAGAAAGGAAAACCATTCAATTGCCACAGTAGGGATGAGGTCATCACCAAGAGGACATTGTGTCAATCAAGCAATTCTCACCTTATAACAGGATCCCAGGTGGTCAGAATTCAACCCTCACCTCTTTCTCCTGCACGCCGTTCCCTTCAAGGAGCAGCCTTATCCATTCTCTGTCCTGTCAACTATTCTTCCAAGGGCCTCTCTTTCCATCCTCTTGGATATCCATTTACCACCCTAATCAACATTTTATGACCTCATACTGTTTTTTTCCTTTTAAAATCCTCCAGCTTCCTCTGTTTTCACTGCGTCTAGTCCACACCCCCTAATCTGCTCAAAATGCTCTAGAATCTTTAGCAAGCATATACATTTTTTTTTTTCTCACTCTCTGGTATGTGCTGGAGAGGACACAGAACATTCGAACAGCCTTTTAAAAGCAGTTGGTAGCCCTGAGGAAGGGGGATACTGGCATGAGATTCAGCACCTAAAGACATTTGAACATGACATGTCCTTTGTACAAGAGAGAGGGGTCCTTATTGTGTAGTACCAGATGCGTTTCGAGTCAGAATATTGTATATGACAGCCACGTATAGGTGTGGTACCATAAGCGAGTCCATTCTCTTTTCTTGTGCCTCAGTGTTTTTGGCAATGGAATAAGAATGAAGATCTAGGCTTTCTGAAGCAGGAAAAGGACAAGCAGTAAAAAGGTGAAGAAACAGAGAGGGTACAGTTAATTCTTTCTGCTAAAAGCAGGACATGCCATATTACCAGAGTCAAATGTATGAAGAGGCTCAGTAACTATTTTAAACTTTGGTTTGGGCCAACAGTTTGAGTCATGTTTCCTTTTCTAGGTTAACTTTGGATTTTTTACTCAATTTCTCTTTTCTAGCGGGCACTGATATGCTGTTATCAACACCAAGGACTTAAATCTTACCTACTTTCAAATTGAGAGGATGATGATTGAACCACTCTCTGGTAGCAAAGGAAATGTTTTGAGAGCCAGCTAACATTCTGAAGTTGACTTAACAGGCAAACCAACCCAAATGGAACGCACAGAGGCTGACCATGATGACTGACAGCTAGAGGGAGGAGAGGAGAGAGGGGTGAAGGAAAGAACAAAGCAGCAGGTTGAAGAAAGAAAATGAAATAAAATATGTTACCATAAAAATGTTAAAATATTTTAAAAATCCACTTAGGAGTAAAAACATGAAACAGCTCTCATCCATCAGAAACACAGCTGGTAGCATCTCTCACTTCAGGGCTTAGCCAGTGGGCATCACTATGTGGAATTAGTTTAGAATTCTGTTGATTGTTTAACATTGACCAATAGCTTCTGGGAAGGCTTAGAATATTTCAGGAATCTTCCAAGGAGGCAGCATTTAGTAATATTTTAATCTACCTGAACGTAAAGAAAACCGACAGAGACTGAGCTGAATTGTGGAGATTAGTAAATTATACATTAAAATTAATATCGAGTGATAGCAGCATAGCCTCAAAGAATACACCATTTTGAATTGAGGAAAAAGTTAACTTGATCAGTGTCTGGAAGGGCATATTATCTAACAGCATGTTATCATTTGGTTCAGTTTCACTTGCAAACAGAGAAATATCTCCCTTCCTCCCTGTGAAGAGCTACTGCAGAAAGAAGAATTTTCAAGTTGGTCTTAATAAGGATCACCAGCATACAATTTGCTATTCCTAACCAGTAGTTTCCAGCAATGTTATAACATGTTATGTATTATTGTACCGCAGGAAGAGGAATGTTTTCCTGGGGTACAATACAAAGTATTTCTAACTGAAGGATGATCACACAGAGAAACTTTGTTCTTTTCTGTATTGAAGCGCAGTGCACCAGTACTTGAATTTTCAGAGTGATCTGGAGAAGATAAGAGCTTTCCAAATAAAAGTAAATTTATGGGATTTAAAAAAAAATTTTTTTCTTCCTTATAAAAAAGACAAATGGGTGATATGAGCTCATATTGAGGCAGAATTTCATAGCTACAAATTAAAGTCTTGGGTTTTCACTCACTTTTGCTTGGCCAAGTGTCCCTCAGACTACCCTGGATTGTGGACATCTTCCATGAAGTCAAAAGATTTGTAGGTCACATTTATCACTTTCTCTCAAAAAAATTTCAGTAAATACTAGAATATAAAAATATTTGTATACTTAAAAATATACAAATATATACACTTAAATAGTGAAGTAATTTTGAAGAATAGTGTGCCTCAATGTATCATCAATGGACTTATAAATAAAATGTCAGAAATAGAAATTTAGACAATTACACCCTAAGTTGTCCATATAGACAACGGCTTTAAATTACAACAATGCCATTCTGAATGGACCTGCAGAAATCCTTGGTTTTGTGGCTGAGTTGTGCATTGGCTGTGCTTTGATAGTAACTGATATCAGGGTTTGAAGTATGAATTATGTTGAATGATTTTATAATCCAGTGAAAAAAGCCCAGAGTCTGGAGTTAGAAGCTCCATGTCCAAGACCTGGAAACACCAATAATAGGATGTATCGTTCTGAGCAAGCCTCTTAACAGTACTGAGTCTCAGTTTTCTTATCAATAACTGGGAATATTTAATAGGTTAATGCAAAGATCAAAAAGAAACATATATTAAAAGTATGTATATAACACACTGAGAAAATAACTATTTTAATTGCTAACGATAAGTAATAACTTATTTTATTTAAGGAAAGTGGTAAAAAGAATATCTCCACCTCCTACTCCATTGCAAAAATGCTTAGTATTAATGTCAACATCTTTGCAAAGAGAAGAAAGAATCTAAGGAAAATTTTGAGAATTTTTTGCTGACTATAAACATTATTTTCTTTATGGAGATATTAAATTAAGATAGTAAAATACATAAAATTTATTTTCTTTTTCCCCAAAAGAGAGAAAAGAAAATATTGTAGTAAAACATGTAAACATCTTTCCCTCAAAAGCATCCTAAGGTGTGAATGAAGTAGCATAGTCAAATACATTAACAATTGTTCCGAAAATAACAACGCAACTTAAGCATAGAGATTCTCAGAGTTTGAGAGCAGCTTGGGTCACTCTGATGATTTGAGGCTTCCAGATATATTAAGAGAATATGGGTGTCATAACAGGGTTACAGAAATTGTAGTATATTTTAGCTCTTTATGTAATAGCCAAGTAATACTTTTAAGAACCACAAAAAATACAATGACTATGTGTTTACATCTCTTCAGCACCCTCGATGACCAAGAGCTACAGCATAAATGATTTTTCTGCCCTCTTTCCAACTGTCTCCCCATCCTGTAGTAACCCGGAATTAAGCACATTATTTTCACGAGGTAGCAGCTGTTTTTGAGTATGGAATATGTACTGGGCAGCTGCAAATCTGCTCCTTAGAATGGATAACAGTGTTGCTGCAGACAGTCTTATCCAGCAAGAACGATCTGGGTTCAGTAGAAAAATTCAGTATATGTGAGTAGCATCCTAGACGTGCCTCTATTTTTATCAGCCTCTGCAAGGATGAATACATTTCTTTTATTTCAGAGAGTGTGCATTGAGTCACTTCCCTCATACATGTTTTAAAGCAAAGAATAAACAAAGGCAGCCTGTACATTTGCCTTCCATATATATACAGATGAAACAACTTCCACATGGGCTTTTAATTATGTTACCCCAAACTAATATTCTTTGAAAAAGCAATTTTCTCTCCACGGAGTTACCCCTGTAAATTGGCACATGACGGGAACAAGGACTCTTTAAACACTAATATTCACATCCATTCTAACCAACCACAATGCCAGGAAACGCTCTGAATCTTTCAACGGACCTCCCACATTCTCAATAGGATGTTTTCTGTGCATGGTGATCCACAAATATTATCATTCCATGACAATGCAGTTTCATCAAGGTACGTCTCAATCCATGGGATACGAGTCCCACACAACAGACGGAGAATTTGGCGCGCCCGGCGCACGCTGCGTGTGTTACTTACTGGTTATATTGCAGTGGTCACACTGAGTCCCGTATGGCGCCGTATTAACGAATGGCATGCAAGCACCTTCTGTTGAAACATCTGCGACAGGGAAATTTCAGGCATTTTTCCAAATAATTTTTGTGCTCTGGACCAAATTTCCATTAGGACTATAAAACCTGGCAAGCAGTCCTGTTGTGTATGATTTTTTAATAAACTGGGACATGCCTTTGTTAAAGGAGTGAGGCTCTTCAGAGACTCCTTTCTATTATAAAAAGTTCAGAAAAACATATGACAGATCACAAAACAACATCTCTTAACTTCTTTTTTTTTTTTTTTTTTTTAAGTGCAAGGTTCCGGGCTTTCATCGACATATAAATAAATTCACAGCTTTGGATGCAAAAGCAAAAATGCTGATTTTCACATCTTGGAGTAGATGATTCCAGTGGTGGTTTTCCTTAAACACATGTTTGTTAAGAACGCGTACGATCAACAGAGATTTTTTTATGTATTTAATTTTTGATGCTTGCTGCCAAAAAAATACCCATGCTAGAGTTTTTACTTGTTTTAGAAGACCTCATGTTTCACAATTGGGAAAAAAGTGAAGAGTTTGGGCACATGCTAACTTGTACTCATAAACAATGCAAACTTAACAACTAGCATTGTTCATTTTTTTTCACTACTTCAAATATGAGTGTTTCCATTTCTTTGCTCATTGCCAGTAACCACCCTACTAGAGTAATGGAGACTAGAAAACCTCCCTTTCGTAATTCTTTAATTCCCAATGCCTTGCCACAAACACTAATGCAAAACAAACATGCTTGGCAGTAAATATGTGCATTATCATTATGTAAATAGGCATGTTATCATTATACTTCAGTGAGGCTGTTCTTTGTAAAGACTTTTTTTCTTTCTAAATATATCATCCAGTTTAAGTTATAATGCATATTATACCACTGGGGTTATCAAGGAGAATTTGTAGAGTGTATATAATATAACAAAACGTTTACCACCTATGCATATTATGTGTGATACAAAGACTACTAAACAAACAGACTAATGCAGCTGCACCTCGTGCAATTCCACCCAGCAGTGCACAGAACCTTTGAGATTAATATCCATCTTGCTGTTCAAATTGAGTACCACATTATGACATTTTATACTGACAACATTATAAGCTGAGATGATATATTTTAAACTCAATGAGATGAATGATCTAGTACTAGCAGAAAATAGTCTGCATATCTGAACCTTATATGAACTAGGAACGACTCGTGTCACAGTCTGTTTGAAAATGTTACAATGTTTGCATAAATCCATTGTTTATGCATAAGCACCAGGGAACTGGAATCCTGAGGCAGGCAGTAATCTGTAAAGTTCTTCTGGCGCTCGATAAGCATGCAACATGCATCTCACATTCTCCTTGGTGAATTGCAAATGTTTATGTAAGAAAGTGCATATAGCTGCATATTATATGAAAAGATCAAGGCAGATTTCTTCATTGGTGTTTGGAAAGGAGCATAGAGAGAATGGGCATAAGAAAAGGAAGGGCTTAGTACATATCTAATTTACTTAAGCCCCTAAGGACAAGCAAAACTCAGCTGAAGAAGTAGATTTTTAGTCCCATTATTTGTCTTCACATTCCGTAGCTGTCAACATTATTGGACCTATCAACCATTTATTTTATTTTACCTATGAAGATACAGCAGTGTAAATAATTAAAACAAGGAAGATGGTCTTCCTTTGCTTCTATTATTTTCTCTTTTCTGGAGCAAGTAAGCTGTTAACTCTGAAACAGGAAGACAATTATAATAGTTATTCTTTGTTTAATATAATGTTGTTAAAGCTTTTTTTCTTTTTTTAAAGTCTCCTAAAGGAATATGCCATTTGACACAGAGTTAAAATGATAAGAGCTCAAACAGCTTGAAGATTTGATTTCTGTAAATTTAAAACTCATTAGCATTAGAATCTGATTTACAGGGCTTCAGAATAAATAAATTAGGTGATGTTTTTCATTTGCTCACCTCACCCTGTACTAAACACTTGTTCTGTGTAAAGCCTTTTTCCTTTTTAAATGCGTCACCCAATCTTATTTATCATGCACAGTATACCATTAGGGCTGGAGACAACACTAGGATGGATTTGAAGAGTTTCAAATATTCACCACATGCATCAGACTTTCTGCTTTGATCCAAGAAAAGACCCTTTCTATTCTATCATAAGGTTAAAAGGTGGGTAGGATTTGAGAAGTGGGGCCCAGGAGCAGATATGGCATAGGCACTAACATGATGTGCCAGACAGTGTTTGCTGTCTTCATTGGGAGAGGACAAGTCTCCTTCCTCACTCCAGGCCTTTGTGCTTGTTCTCTCCCCTTCCTTCCCCCTTCCACCCTAAATCTTCCCTCTCCCACTTTATCTGGCTCATTTCAAGTTGTGTTAGTCCTCCAGGGCTGCCATACCAAAATACCACACACTGGGGAGCTTAAACAACAGAAATTTATTTTCTCACAGTTCTGGAGGCTGGAAGTCTAAGATCAAGGTGCCATCAGGTTTAGTTTCTGTCGAGGCCTCTCTTCCTGGGTTATAGACGACAACCTCCTTGCTGGCTTTCCTCTGTGCACATGTGGAGAAAGAGATCTCTCTAGTGTTGCTTCCCCTTCTTACTAGAACACCAGTCCTATCAAATCAGGGCTTTACCTTAGGACCATTTTAACCCCAGACCTCCCTGAAGACCCTAGGTACAAATACAGTCACATTGAGGGTTAGGGCTTCAACACACAAATTTGGAAGGGACACAATTCAGTCCATAGCACTAGTCATCATTCAGGTCACAGCTAAGATCAGCTTTCCTCCCAGAGATCTCCCCAGCTTTAAACTCAGGTCAAGTGGCAGTTTCAAATTAAGCCAGAGGTCCAGTACTATTTTGCGTGTCACAGTAGCAAGCCTGATGTTCCTTCTACCCTATGACAATTGGACAGTTAAAGAGCTATGATATGTGTTTTTGAGAGTGTCACAGAAAAGATGCTCCATGAGTCAGAATCGTGTGGATCAAGGTCCCTGACCAGGGTGTGAGGAACAGATGAGAGAACCCCTCTTTGAAAGTGGACCCACTTTTTGCATTTGTGAAAGTAAAAACTGAGGATTGGAAGACTTAAAATTAGGGAATGATAATCCACCAAAATGGGGTTTCAAATGTTGACAAAAATGTTAGCTTGGCGTCTGATGCTTATAGCCTGATTGGGTTGATGGAGAAAGACTTAGCATTCTTAAGGGTTAATGTGCCTCTGACTGGGAGCAGATTGAAGACAGTGTCTTATCCACAATTTATTCAAGATTCAAAAAGTCAGTCACATGTTGTTTTACCTTTTCCTTGGGTTCATAAACTTGAATATGTAATTATGTAGCCATCACCATTAGTTTCATTTTCAGGAATCCTTTCAGGCTTTTGCAAGCTTCCTGGAGAGGGTGGTAATCATTCATGTTTATGGGCTTCTCCACAGGGCCTCTCTGAGGAGCCATTGCTGTCTCTTCCCCAGATCATGATTGAGATTGTATCAGTGTCCAACAAGCCTTGGTGACCTAATAGAGCTTTGTCTCAATCAATTAAATTACATAGATAGCTGAGAAGATCTCTGTCAGTGAAAACAGGCAGAGCAGTGGTTTTCTCCTCTAGGGGGCATTCGGCAATGTCTGGAGAATTCTTTAGTTGATACTCATTTTGGGAAGGGGACAGGGAGAGTGACACTGATATCTAGTAGGTAGAGGTCAGGGATACTGCTAAACATTCTACAGTGCACAGGACA
Organism: Tursiops truncatus; assembly: GCF_011762595.2. Classification (NCBI taxonomy): domain Eukaryota; kingdom Metazoa; phylum Chordata; class Mammalia; order Artiodactyla; family Delphinidae; genus Tursiops; species Tursiops truncatus. Next base: position 36,193,717 of record NC_047050.1, read on the forward strand.
GGTGCCCACAATAAAGGATTATCTGGCCCCAGATGTCAATAGTTCCAAGTTTAGAAACCCTGATGTAGAGGTTAATAAAAAGGGGCTCTGTATTAAAATAGTTACATGAATAGTTTTCCTAACCAAAGTTAAGTTCACTCACCTGTAAAATAAAGATAAAAATATGCATTTCTTAGTTCTAAGGATTAACTGAGATAATATATTCAAATATTTATTTTTAGTTTAGCATAAACCGGGTGGTGGACAAACTCTAAAGTGCTTGGTGCGGTGACATACACTCAGAAAGCAACAAAGAAATGTCAGAACTATTGTGATACATTTCTAAATAAGTAAACAAGCAGTTGCAAACAGATAGCATTGACTAGATTATGGGGGGTGTGTGTTGGGGTTGGTGGATAGGTAGGTGTGTTAGAATGGGAAATTATCTGTGATTGCCCCATTGTTCTGAAAATGAAACTGTCAGATGATAAGTGAAAAGAGGGAACTCGATTCACCAGCCAAATCTCAGTCACATCTCTTGAGAGATCAGTGAGCCCTGGGGGCAAGGAAGCAGCACTGTGAGAGCACTAGAAGGCTCAGGGGACACAAAAAGAAAGGGACAGAAAAAAAAAATTAATAAATAAAAAAGAAAGGGACAGGGCTTGAGGAATCAGAGTGAAAGTGAGAGTCCCAGAAAGTACTGGGAAAAATTATACATGTGGGAGTATGGGAGGAGGCTGGGTTGCAATTCTCAAACCAATTTTATCTATGGCTACAACCTTGATGTCAGAAGGATCTAATCTTTCCAATTGAAAAAGAACTCATTTTCCTTCTATGAAAACACTTGGGACACAGTAGGTCTTCAACCAAAGCTCTACTATAGTTACACTAATCTCTCCAGTTTTTCTTCACATCAGGAAACTGTCCTGCACCCCTTCCACCTTTTGGATTACCTCTGTGAGGTAGCATCCCACCTCCTGGGGTTGTGTGAAAGAGAAAATGATAGTTGCCACAAGGGATATTAGCTTGGTGTGGGACATTGGTCTATTGGTGTCTGCAGTTATATCCAACATGAATTGAAAGTTAGAGGGAATTTTAATTGTTTTTAAAATAGCAAATATAAAAACATCTGAAATTCCTTAAAAACCACTGGCTAATTGAGCATAGTAATGAGATTACTGAAAAGCTGGAAAGTTCTTGCTGTTAATTTCCTAATCAGTACAATCATAAAATGACTAGCTTTTTAGGAGACATATCCATTTACAAAAATTCTACGTTAAGAAAGAAATTATCTTCTCAGAGGGTTGTTTTCTTTTTTTGTGAACTGAAATGTATTTCTGACCCCCTTTCACTGACGAGCTCTCCCAGAAGTGGGGGCCTTGAAGGGAAGCAGAGCTCAATTCCAAATCCACAATGGTCACCCGGCGCCTGCATTTCCCCTAACTCCTTTCAAGTTGAACACAGTTTTCAAGAAAGGAGAAAAAAATACAAATGCTGGAGAAGCCTTTTATAAACAAGCCATTTAAACTTCAGAGACAATTAGCCCCCTGCCCATTTTTAACCTCTGGGTTTCATAGCCTCGGCTCTCCTGATAATTTACTTTTGAAATTCTCAGGCCTGTTCTGCTGGCCCGGCCAAGCCCTGCCTTCACATGTGTCGGCTGCGTGGAGATGTCGAGCTGCCATGGTCAGTCTGACGAAGTATACATAAGCTTTTGGCACCATGTCTCTGCAATATCGCGGACGGTCAAGGAGGCGCCTGTTATAAAAATACACAGTGAAACACAAGTGAAGGACTGCTCTTTCTCAAAGACAAGCGTAATGCATTCCTTCTGTTTAGGCTCATTTTCCAGCCTTTCACATTCTTTGTGAACAAGAGTTATAAAACAACCCTGATGCAGGCCAATTATTTTTACTTTGAAGACCATTAATCAAGATTGACTAAGAAAATGAAGACAGCTAAGCAAAATTTCATATGTGACTAAAGTGAGATTAAAATAAAACCAGATGGGATGGACAGAGACACTAAGCATGTTTTTTTCTAATTTTTGGACTCATGTAATAAATGTCTTTTACAAATTACAGCACTCATTTTCTTACAGTAAATCAAATCAGGCCATAATGTACAAGTGGTCTCATTGCTGAAATGTCAAAAATAGAACCTGCCTTGTTCTTGCAGAGTAATTCCTCAAATGTAAACCAGCAGTGAGGGCTAACAGTCTATCAGCCATCTACCTGGGTGCAATCAGACGGTACCTGATGGATGTTATCCTCATGGCCTCAGAGCAAACCACACAGTGAATTCACAGGAACCTCACCGTGAAATGATGAGAGTTTTAAATCAGAGTCATCAAGGAGTCCAGGGCCGTATTTGTTAAGAAAAGGCAGGTTCAAGATCTTTTAAATACCCAGAATCTCTGTCATGAAAATGACTAGGAAAGCCACAAACTACCTATTCAGAGACTTTAAAGTGATTTTCTCTCGATCTTCAGGATCTGCCACTGCTAGTAGATTGATTATTTTAGTCACATGAACACACGTTTTGAAACACACATTTTGTGAACAGAATAGTAAAATGTGGGTGTTTAAAAAATAAAATGGAATCCTTCCCCTGAAATTTTCGGTGCCTTTTTCCCCCTAATTTTGCATGGATCACAAGGTTCTATTTCCCTTACTTCATACGGCAGCAGTATCTTCCCCCAGTGAGGAAATGACTGAAAATAACCAGCTGTTTCAGGATCTTTATCAAAACACACATAATCCTAAAGAATTCTTCCCACTTAGCATTGTCAGGTTAAAAAGTCTGCCTAGAAAATGAGACTAAACTTTCTTTTCTCAGCACTCAATGAACCATTTCCACAATATATTTAGAGAGGACACATGCATTTCTTAAAGCAGATTCAAAATAATCTGTTAAAAAAATGAAGTAAATTTCAACTATGGTAAGTTTTCTCAACTCCTCGATGCTTTCTTTCCGAGATGAAGAAAGCAATTTTGAATTTTAAAAAGGACATTAAAAAAATATATTTTCCTGACAAAAACGAAATAGAAAATACACAAAATACATGCAAGAATCAAATACAAAAAATATCTACCCATGAGAATGCAGAGGGTGACCTACCATTCCCCCTTTACAAATTTCTAAACAAATCTGGAAACATTTGTCCAAAATTCCTCAGAAAACAATACAACTCCCTAGATATTTATGATGATGGGATCCTCAAAAGTCACATTAACACTGTGTTTTTCTAAGTGGGCTCACCATTTAATTGCTTCCTATTTAAAGCCTGCTGGTGAATACTTTTGTAAACAAAGTTTCTTATTGATAAATGGAGCTAACATCGAGGAATTAAATTGGCACAAATAAACTTCTAAAAGTTATTTATTTTTAGAGTTCAAATTCTTGTGTGGATTTCTTTATCAGTGACTCTAGCAGCCAGACTAACTCTCCGTAATATGCTTATTTGTAAATCTAGGAATAAAAGACTCCACACATTGATATGTCCCTAACTCATGCAGAGTATTACCAGGAAAATTTTCTGCCTTGATCTTTTTCTTTTTTTGTCAAAAAGAGCTACTTTTCTCAATGTCTAAATGTCTGTCAATTACAACTTCATTCTCCAAACCTAAACCTTATCATACCCCAATTTTAACATCTTGGAGTTCTTGTTAATGTCACTAACCCCCATGCTGCCTTGCCTCACTAGTCCCCTCCAGTCACCAAGTGCTATCTCCAAAGTCAGCCCACACAGACAAGGCTTCCCAAAGTCTAATAAAGAACAGCTGGCCATCTGGGGGAAATATGTCAAAGGGGTGGCGGTGTTATTAAGTCATCAGCTTTCTATGCAAAGAGGAGCAAGTGTGCCTAAAACCTAAGAAATGGAGCAGAATAGATGAACCAATAGATCCAAGAGGATCCTTTCATTCTTCCCCACTTTAGTTTAAGCAGTTTAGCTATCCCTAGTTCCATCATTCATCCTGAAGTCAAAAATCTAGAGATTATTCTAGATTCTGCTCTTTCCTTATCCACATCCAATCCATCAGTAAATGCTACCAACTTTGCCCTCAAAACACATCCCAATTCTCAATATTTCTTACTACTCACTGTTGAACTCTTAGCCAAGTCCCCCCATCATAATCTCTTACCTGGACTATAGCAATAAACTCCTCCATGATCTTCCTGCCTCTCTTCTTGCCCTTATGATTAATTGTCAAGAGAGTAGACAGAGTGATCTTTTCAAAATGGAAATTAGGTCTCATCTCACATTCATCTTAAAAACTTTCCAATTGTTTCTTTTCCCAAATATGCACCCTAATTCATAGCAGTGGCGACACCCTAACTTATTACAGTGACCTAAATAACCTTATCCCATAGGTCTCTACTTACCTTTCTTCCACTTCTACTGTGGCTTACCACATTCAAGCCTAACTGCCTCTTTCTTGTTCCTGGAACAAGCCAAGTTCATTTCTATCCTGGGGCCATTGCACTAGTTATGTCCTATATGCAGAACACTAAAAAAATATATTTTGCCAATATTTTGTATGGCTGTCTGCTTCCTGTCATTTAAATCTCTGTTTAAATGTCACTTCCTCAGAAGGGCCACTTTAACACTCTGCCTAAATTTCCCCCAGTCATTATCTGTCACATCACCTTATTGTGATTATCTGCCCTTTTTCTTGTGGATGTGTTCATTTATTTGGTCACTGTCTATCAACACAAGGATATGAGCCCCATTATGGCTGAGGCCTTGTCTCTCTCAGTTACTGCTGTATTTCAAACAGCATTAGATCTGTGACTGGTCTTTAACAGGAATAAGTTTGTTGAATAAATGAAGGAATGAAAAATGGAAAGAAAAAAGAGATATTAAGTCAGAGCACAAACACAAAAAAATAGAAGTGAACAGGTTGAACATGAGGTATACACAGCTTAAGTTTCCTTCAGAAATGAAACCCACAAATGTAGGGCCTCCTCAGCACCCTCTCCTTTACATGGAGAGTTTGTTTTTAAAGAGGCAAAGTTACACTAAACATAGTAACTCCATGGGAATGACTTTTTAAATCCTTCCCTTCTTGACTGAAAGTTTCTAGCTCTATCCACATCACCTTTTCCCTCAGTTCTCTATGCTTCCCTGGCTAGACCACCTTGTTCTGATCTTCCCTATTCCCAGTCCATTCAGTGCACTGGTGCCAAATCAATCTAACTAAAAACAGTTCGCATGATGTCACCTCTCAGTTTAAAACACTCTTCAAGTGGTTCCCATTATCTAAGGGTAAAGGTCAAACATTTTAGTTTAGCACATAAGACCATCGAACTCTACCCAGACATCCTTCTCAATCGAATATATCCTCTAGTCCAGCCATAGTCCTTAGCCCCTTGAACTCACCTTGATCCTAACATTGCTCATATAACTTCTGCTGATTAAATTTTTTTCTTTCTCTTCCACTCAGCGTTTAACAAGTGATCATGATCCAAACAGAATCCCAAAGGATCTTTTTTACATCCTAATATGCTTATTATTATTTACTATATATTTACTATATCTTTGGCCATTATCACACATTACTTTCAAATGATCGTTATTTTTCTCATTTACACAAGTCTTGGTTTTCTTGAAGGTTGAAAATATGTTTTTCTTTACTTTCTTCCTGAACGTGAATTCAGCTTTAACAGTGAATATGTTATTGGAAATCTTAGAGACAAAGTTTCCTCATCTGGAAAGGGGCAATAATAATAAGAGCCTTGTAGATTTTCTAGAAAAATTAAATGAGATAGTGCATTTAACAAGTTTAGCACAGTGTCTGGCATATATAAAGTGTTACTCTTTTAACCCACCACAAAGAGGCAGGTTAACAAACATTAATTAGCCAAATGATTTTTAGAAACCACATAAAACACAGCTGATCATGACATAGATTTATTTATACTGCAAGTGTACCTCTCCAAAACTTACATCTAGTAAACACCTATAAGTTAACCTTTTTTAAGAGGATATGACATCTGATTTCTAATAGCACCACTGTATTTAGTAACCTAACCCAATGCTTCTTAACCTACTTTAGAACTGAAACCCGACTGAAAATCTGATTAAAGCTCTTGACTCCCTCTCTAGAAAAATACATGTACATACAAAATTTGGTATAAAATTTCAGAGAAATTCATGGCCCCTTACAGACCATGAATGAACTTCTGGGAATCTATTGGACCCTAAGTAAGTTGTGAAATCCAATGTCAAGACTGATCATTCTTCCCATTCCTTGCTGTTGAAAATGCTGTGTTGAAAACCAAACACCAATCTATAACAGAATCATAAACTCAATTTTTTAAAAAAATAAAGACAAAATTAAATGAGCTAAAAGAAAACCAAAATAGGGACTTCCCTGGTGGCACAGTGGTTAAGAATCCGCCTGCTAATGCAGGGGACATGGTTTCGAGTCCTGGTCTGGGAAGATCCTACATGCTGCAGAGCAACTAAGCCTGTGCACCACAACTACTGAGCCTGTGAGCCACAACTACTGAAGCCTAAGTGCCTAGAGCCCCTGGACCACAACAAAGAGCAGCCCCCACTCACCGCAACTAGAGAAAGCCTGCGCGCAGCAACAAAGACCCAACATAGCCAAAAATAAATAAAAAAATTTATATATATAAAAAAAGAAAACCAAAATAGAAGAAATAATAAATATGTTTTTAATAGGTGTTGGGACTAGGCGAAATGGGTGAAGGGAATCAAGAGGTATGAATTTCTAGGGGCTTCCCTGGTGGTGCAGTGGTTGAGAGTCCGCTTGCCAATGCAAGGGACACGGGTTCGTACCCTGGTCTGGGAAGATCCCACATGCCGCGGAGAGGCTGGGCCCGTGAGCCATGGCCACTGGGCCTGCGCGTCCGGAGCGAGAGGCCACAACAGTGAGAGGCCCGCGTACCGCAAAAAAAAAAAAAAAAAAAAAAAAAGAGGTATAAATTTCCAGATATATAATAAATAAGTCACGAGGATGTAATTAATGTACAGGATGGTGGCTATAGTCAATAATATTGTACTGCATATTTGAAAACTGCTAAGAGGGTAAATCTTAAAAGTTCTCATCACATACACAAAAAAATTATAACTGTGTGGTGACAGATGGTAACTAGACTTATTGTGCTGATTATTTTGGCAATGTATACGAATGTCAAACCATTATGTTTTACACCTGAAACTAATATAATTGTGTATGTCAATTATACTGCAATACAAAAATCAGCTTGAACTTTAAAAATAAATAAATAAATATGTTTCTCTTAAGACTTTTTGCAACAAGTGCAGTATGATGCTTTTATATTGGGTTTCAAAAAACATGGACCACTCACTTTAAGCTGCTTCTTTTTTACGTATGAAATAGAAAGTTATGAAATCAAAGGAGAGTCCAAGTTTAACTTCAAATTTGAGATTCAGTTCTCATCAGCTTCCTTCCTCCCTTCCTTCTTTGAAGTAATTTAATGCTTTCTACTCTAACAGATCTTATAGTCTTGTGAAAAATGTAACATTACTAAATGCTCATATGAATATATATATGCAGTCACAATATAATATGTGCCAAGAAAGACAATCACTGGAAGCTATAACAGTATATAACTGGAGGAGATGACCTAATTTAGGGATCAGAGAAACTATCTTGGAGAAAGACACATTTTAATTGAGATTTGAAGGCTGAGTAGGATTTAATTAGGTGAAATGTGCAGGGTGGGCAATCGCATTATGTAATAGGAAAATCACCAAGTCAGGGAGGAACATTTTAGGAACTCAGAGAATACCAGTGTCTCTGGAAGGTGGGAGAATTATGGAAAACATTGTAAGCCATGTATTTCTATTAGGGATACTCAATTTCAAGTAATAGAAGATCCTACTAACAGGGGTTGAAAAAATGTGGGTTCAATAACAAAAATTTTAAAGGTAGGCAATTACCAGCATTGGTTTACCCTTCCACTGATGTCACTGAAGACCCAGAGTTATTGTTTTTCCTCCATCCACAATTAATGTGTTGTCCTTCATCCTCACACTTGCCATCTCATGGTCATAAGACGGCTGCTGAGGCCCCAGGTATCACAACCATATTCAAAGCAGAAGGAAGTGAAGAAAAGGTGGCAGCACCAGCTACAGCTTTCTGAAAAAGCAAAAACAAGTCTTCTCAGTCCCCAGCAGATTTCCAGTTATACCTCACTGGTTAGAAATCTGTCACATGCCTGCCTCTAACTGTAAGTGCAAGGAAGTCTGGAGAAGTGAGTATTTAGCTTTTCCAGCTTTCTGGAGGGGATGCGTCAGGGAGAACTGAGATGGGGACTGATGTAGGGGTGCAAACAATTATGCCTGCCACTCATGTAAAGGGTTTTATTCTTTATCTTAAAAAACAAAATGAGGGAAGCCAGTAAATTTTCTAATTTAAAAATGCATCATCATTTTAAAACATGTCTCTCAGCTGTCAGGGGGAAAATTGATTGGAGGGGACAAGATATGATCTGAAGTGATGTTAGAAAGATATTGATCAAGGTGAGAGAGGGTTGAGCTCTGAACTGAGGTGGTGGGGGCAGGGAGAAGAGGGACTCAGGACGTAGTCAGGAGGTTTAGGACGACCTGGATTATTCATAGGAGTTTTGTGTTGCTAATGCAATCATATGTGTGAATTCACTGTGAAACTATAAAGTTTTATACCAAATTGACTCATTTTAAAGTCAGAATTTTACTAACTTATTAAGATACATGTTGTCCTTGAACTTAAAACTTCTCTCCATTAGTGAAACTCTTGGGAGATATAAAAGCTGGTTGATTCATTTGGCATGCTAAACTTACATTCTGATCTTTCCTTACAGAAGTCAAACTGCACTTCTATTTAGTGATGTAGAAAAGACAGAAAACATCCCTAGGCCACTGTATTTGCTCCCTCCAGCTTAATAAATTAATTGTGCTTTTGTATTCATACCAGGGAAAATCTAGATGTAGTAGATAAAGGATATCCTTAAAGGCATGAGGAAAAACTTCAGTCTCCCTTAAGTAAGGCAAATCATTCAAGAGAAAAAAAAAAAATGTTGGGGGCAGAGAGGCAGGGAATTAAACCCACATACTAATATAAATCTCATAGAAAAATGTTAGAATTTCTCAGCTTTTCTATAACTGCTATTAGAATTCATTCCTGGGCTGCGATTTTTTATTTCAACTTTCACATTAACAGTCCAAATAAACCCCTGATTAAAGAAAAAGGATTACAGTGAAAGGGTTGAAATAAGCTTAATTGTAGAGGTGTGATTAGTGCCAAATTGATAGACTCCCAGGTAATGATTTTTTAAATTTTATAGGAATTCTTTAACAAGATGATTGCCTGACTATAAAATGTCTCTGTATAAGAAAATAGTCTTTGAAAGCAGCGTTGGGCCCTGTTGCACTAATATATCCATGAATGGCAACATTTCTTTTACAGTTTTGATGAATGCTAAAGTAGAAACTTTATTATAATGATTTTGGACCCAGAACTGTGAAAATAGTGGGCAGAATATGAACACTTTACCAGATCAATCAATTTTCATTTAAAATTCTACTTATTGTGTATGGTATCAAACTATGAAAATGTAACATTTCATACCAGTGATTTCTGTTTTACCAAAATTGCAGTACTTATTTGGGTTTTGAAGTAGCTAGAATCAGTGTTAGAGAAGGCATGGTATAACCAAAAAAAACAAAAGAAGGAAAAGGTTTAAATACCTGTGTTCCAGTATCTTGTATCTATTCATTCAAACTGCAAACATTTACACATGGACTAAAGAGTGCAAAGACACTGAAATAGAAAGACCCCAGATATTTCCAGGTATTCTCCTTAAGAAATGCTCAGGCTCAACATGACCCTGTGCCCATTTGTAATGAAAGGCATATAAGTTTGTGGGAACAGAGAATTCATTGTATGTGGATGTGGATACAGGAAGGGGCTTTGGGAAAGCTTCCAGGAAAAGGTGACATATTAACTAGGCCTTAGAATCTTCTTACAGTGGGATTGAGGCAGTTCAAGGGGAAAAAGAACATTAGGAAACAGGGCTCTTTTAAGGGCTCAAGGTATGCGATGTTGCCAGAGTACAAAATGTGACAAGCGATGAGACAAAACAACACTGATCAACTTCGACTCCGGCTAACTTGAGTAGGGAAACAAAATGCTGGGAGGGTAAAGGATGATTCATAGAGAGTCTATATCACTCATTAAGGAACTGAACTTAATTCTGGAGACAATGGAGAACTTTGTGGAAGGTGCTATGGTCATATTTAGGTTTGAAATAATTCACTTGAATGACTCTGTGAAGAGTAGATTTAAAGGAGACTATTAGAAGTCTCTTGCTGGTGAGCTCGGAGAAAAGTTTGAGAACAGCCAAGAAATACTTGGGAAGTAAAATCTGCAAAAATAGAGATGAGTCAAGGATACAAGGTCGAGGACTCACTAAATCTGACCCAAGAATGGTGGAAGCAAAGTTGGTGTTATGGGAAAGGTGACAAGTGTTCAGGTGTGTTGAGTTTTAGGTTCCTATGGGATATCCAGGTAGAGATGCCAGCAGAAAACCAGATGCTTCAGTCAAAAACTCAGGGGAAGTTTCTGGGCTGAAGAGAGTGATTAAGAGATCATCAGCAAGCAGCATATAAGAGAAGGGCATTAGGCTGTTGGAATTTTGATTGTTAATAATAGCACTTGGGGAGAGCTTGTGGCATGAAAGGAGCAGCAGGTTCTGCCTATATTGTGGGCTTCCTGATTCCTTGAAGATCAAATGAAAGAATATATAGAAAAAGAGTATAGAAGAGAAGTACGATATGATTATTTTTGAATTTGGACTCAAATCCTTAAATTATATACATTAAAAAAACTACAGGGCTTCCCTGGTGGTGCAGTGGTTGAGAGTCTGCCTGCCAATGCAGGCGACACGGGTTCGTGCCCCGGTCCAGGAAGATCCCACATGCCGCGGAGCGGCTGGGCCCGTGAGCCATGGCCGCTGAGCCTGCGCGTCCGGAGGCTGTGCTCCGCAACGGGAGAGGCCACAACAGTGAGAGGCCCGCGTACCGCAAAAAACAAAAACAAACAAACAAAAAACTAGAAAGTTTTGACCATATTAACATAAACACTCACGAAAATACTTTTGTGCTTGTGAGATAGATAGATATTAGGAAGAACAAAACAATATTGCTAAGAAAATTATATAATTCCATTGAAAATCTATCCTGACGAAATTATTGGGAAAAAAGTTGATGATAAAAATAATACCTTATATTTGAATAATGATTTCAATTTTTCGAAGGTGTCAGGTTTCACTTCTTCCTTGTGTTTTTGTATATGTGCCCTCAAGAACAAATCAAAATAATTAGAAAAACACTCTTTAAGGTTAAAATTTCCAGGGCATTCCTCAGGTGGAATTGGTCCTTAATAATTTTAGAACACTATTGGATTTAAAGAACTGGAGAGGGGAAAAAAGCTCACAATATTTTGGAAACTAAGCCCAGTGATTTTTGAAACTAATTACTGGCCTTTATGTTATATCAAAGGAGAAGGTATTGGTTTAAGATCATTTTCTTTGCTTATGCACCTCAGTATTCAGTTTTATCTTCATCTTCTCTTTTCTACAGTAAGTGACCCAAATGTCATCTTTTCCACTTTCCCTAGAAATAATTTTTAAGTTGGTGTTCAGTACTGAAATCAGGATTTCAGTAGGATTGTGCATCAGGTAAAGGGGAAAAATGAACCAGTTGAACTGCACTCATTTAGTGTGTAAAGACTTCTTGTCCATTTTTATAACAGAACAGAGGAAGGTGCAACACTCCCTTGGGCTTTGTTGAAGCCCATCAAAGGGATTTTATTAGTCTAGTATTTTTAAAAAGAGACGTCTTGTTGGTTTTAACATAGTTAGGGTTAGAGTTAGAGACTAGCAGAAGGGCATGTTGTTTGGAATCAACTGTAAGAGCCTATGGCAGGCTAGTTACCCATTTCTTTGAACCTCAACTGTGAAGTTCACATAATGACACCTATATCCTTGTACTTTTAAGAGATAAATTAAACGATGTATATAATGGGCTTAAAAAAGCAGCCGGTCATTTTTTTCTCAGTAAATTAATAGACATTCCTATAGCTAATAATAATAAACAACTTTCACTATAAGACTTCCTTCATAATTCAGTGACATTTATTTTGACTGCCCAGCATGTAAATACCTTTATAACTTGCAAAGAGTCGTAAAATAGGTGAGAGACTGGGCCATACTCCCCACTATGGAAACTTATGTTAATACATTGTCTCCCTCTGACAGCTAGATGGTCCCACTCAGGACTTAGAGAAAATTGGAAATCACAATGTATAGCCATGTATGGCCAAACAGGATTTTATAAAATCTCTGGGTAGCTAGATACTGATTCAGATTGGCATTCTCTTTTAGTACTTTTAAAGTATTGTTTTACTGAGAATCTGAACATTGAGGTAAATATTTACTCAAAGCTATTTTTAATATTTTCTTACAAATTTGTTCATTTACTGATTAATTCCTTTTCATTTATTTTTGTATATTATATGTAGTATGTTAATATTCATAAGTTATAAATACATTTAATTTTTATTTATTATTTATTCTTCCTGTAAAGAAAGAATGAGTGACCTATGAGCTGGTGCTCATTTTGCTAAGTACTTCATAATATAGAGAAACAATACAGAAGGTGAGACGACAGAAAGAAAATTAGATGATATTAATACATATGAGAAAGTCAAATGTACACTTGATGTGGTTAATGTCTGAAAATGAATTGAAAATTGTATCATTCCAGTTGTATTGAATATAGTGGGAAAATTCTGCCATATTTCATTTTTTCAGTACTATTTGTGCCTCTAAAAGCTCATTAAATATTTTGTTTTCCTTCCTAACTTTATATTTCTGAATTCAGGAGATTAGGATTTACTACAATGCTTAGTTTTTATAACATTCACATAAAGGTCAATACTTTTCCCATTCTTATTTAAAAGTTTATTTTCTACTGTATTTCTTTATTCTCATTGCCAAAATGTTTTAAACTTATGTTCAGGAAACACTGTGAACCACTAGGAGATAATGTCTCCAACTCAATTATAATGTAGATCCACTTTTGTCGGTTTTAGGGTCTTGGTTTCCAAATCTCCCAAACACTGTACAAATGTTAGTCAGGAGTCCACTTCTAAGCACACATTAGTCACTCAGTAATTTAAGATTTATTGGTTCTTTTAGTTCATGCATTGGCCTGACCATAGTAAATCAATGTTTGGACTCTAAGCAGGAGATAAGACACATTTCTATTTTGGAAATCACTGGGCAAAATTACTAAAGGTGGCAGATTATTATTATATCATTCCACTCCCATAGAAACATGGAGAAAAAAGTTTGCCATAAAGGCAGTAGTCCAATCCCTCTCTCCCATAGAACTTCCATCTAGAAATGAGATTGTAATGTGTAGTAGGCAAAATAATGCCCATGCTCCATCCCCCAAGATGTCTATGCCCTAATCCCTGGAAGCTGTGAATATGTCATGTTACATGGCAAAGGGAGATTAAGATTACAGATGGAATTCAAGTTGCTAATAAGATAACCTTATAATAGAGAGATTATCTTGGATTATCTGGGTGGGCTCAATTAATCACAAGAATCCTTATAAACAAAAGAGGGAGGGGGAAGAAAAAAAGAGATATAACATAAGGTCAAAGAGATGCAGCATTGCTGGCTTTGAAGATGGAGGAATAAGGCCATGAGCCCAAGAATGTGAGCAGCCTTTAGAAACTAGAAAAAACATGGAAAAGGCGTGTCCCCTGGAGCCTCCAAAGGGAATGGAGACATGCTGACACCTTGATTTTAGCGCATCGAGACCCATGCTTAACTTCTTACCTGCCTAACTGTAAAATAATAAATATGTATTGCTTTAAGCCACTAGGATTGTGGTAATTTGGTATGGCAGTAATAGAAAATTAATAAATTGCACTTATTATCATAAAATTTTCTAAATTAAAGCTATTGAGTGAAATACCTGCAAGTTGAAAAATGAGGAATCTGCTCTAGCCTAGAAATTCAAGTTTCTTCCCATTAAAATGTATGCTGTTACAACTAAACTGGCCCCAAATCATAAGGTGTTTGATTTGACAGAGGGTGGTCAAGGATCCCCTCTTTCTTTTATTTCCCTCTCCAACAATTTCTCTTTTTCATTCTCCTTATCCATTTGACTTTATCAGACTTCTATCCCTAGAAAAGGTATTTATTTGGGGAAAAGTATATCATTTATGTCGATTCTTTATTATCAACTTTAAATTTTCAGTAAACATACTTATTTATTGGTTACCTAGTCTTGGACCTATCTGTTAGGATAGAATGAATCTCTCAACAAGATTGAGGAGACCAGGCTTCCCTGGTGGTGCAGTAGTTGAGAGTCTGCCTGCCGATGCAGGGGACACGGGTTCGTGCCTCGGTCCAGGAAGATCCCACATGCCGCGGAGTGGCTGGGCTCGTGAGCCATGGCCGCTGAGCCTGCGCGTCCAGAGCCTGTGCTCCGCATTGGGACAGGCCACAACAGTGAAAGGCCCGCGTACCGCAAAAAAAAAAAAAATTGAGGAGACCAATACTTACAAGGCCAGGTGATGAAGTAACTAAATAGAAATCCTTATTATCATTAAAGGCCAAAGTTATCCCGGGAAGAGATTTCTCTTTCAGTAACACATTCTTGACACAGCTATTCCTTATTCCCATCATCCCACAATATTTGTTGGCCATATTACCAAAGAAAATACCTAAACTGAAATCATCAGAAGATACAGGAGATAGATAGTAGGCTTTATGAATAGCCTTTCAAAATATAGTTTGGGGTGTGACTTAGGTGGCCTGGAAAGGCTGTAATGGAGTCATCGCATCTTCCTAGAAAGTCTTTAACAAAAGTAATTTGTTTTCCATTTGAATGATTATATACTAAAAATTATAAGTCTTAAATGGTCTCACCAAACAAAAGAAATGGCAATTTTGTGACAGGATACAGTGTCAGCTAATGCTATTGTGATAATCAGTTTGTAATACATAAGTGTATGAAATCAACATTGTACACCTTAAATTTACACAATATTATAGGTCAATTATACCTCAATAAAGCTGGACAAATTTTAAATTAAAAAAATTATAATAGAAGTTTCTTCTATATTGTTATTGTTTTGTTTTGTTTTTTTCTTACCAAGTCTACTAAGTAGAGCATTCAGCTGGTAAGAATTAATTTTGCCTGAATTAAATATGGAGGGGTAACTAGAGCCCATTTCAGGTTCAACGAACATCTTGAACTATTTTTCAAACATTTGGGATTTGGCAAAAAAATATTCCACTCAGTAATTTTCTGCTTAATTTTTAAACCCTTGTGTTTTTAAGGGGAATTTAATCCGCATGTTTCTGATTCATTTACCATTAACTGATCAGGCTGTTTTTTTGTTGTCATTTTTTCGTGGGGGGAGGTATTTAGGGACACTTTCAGAGACTGACAAATTTCTTGAAAAAAGTAGGAAAGCTCTATTCTGCCAGAGAGGCAAGCAAGTGTCAAATCAAGAGAATTGAAAGAGGTGCTGGATTCATGTAAGCAATGCAGCCTGACTCAAAATGAGAGAAACTATTTTCCCCCAGTTTTACTGCTAAGGATGAAAGACGTTATGAGTTCAGAATCACAGACATGAGTAGGTGCTTGCAGAACTTGGATTTACTCACCAGTCTGTGCCCTGGTCTCTGGTTCTGAGAAGAAAGGCAGCTCCTCACATCAGGGGCAGAAAGAAGAGCTAAAAAGAGATGTTTCTAGCAGCCAAGAAAAGGATTATTTATGATTAGATACACAGTGAAGAGAGAAAAAAAAATGAGTGGGTAAAAGAGAAAAACAGGGAGGAGAAAAATGGATATTCCTGAAAATGTTAAATTGTATATGATTTCCTTTTTGCTCTTAGAGCAGGGGTCCCCAACCCCTGGACTGCGGACTGGTACTGGTCTGTGGCCTGTTAGGAACCGAGACGCACAGCAGAAGGTGAGTGGCGGGCGAGCAAGGGGTGCTTCATGTACCATTCCCCATGGCTCCCCATGGATCCCCAACACTGGTGTTATCGCCTGAACCATTCCCCCCGACCTCTTGCATGGAAAAATTGTCTTCCATGAAACTGGTCCCTGGTGCCAAAAAAATTGGGGACAGCTGTCCTAGAGGACTGTTAGCTTTAGACCTCATGGCTGCACAGACCCCCAAATACCTAATCACTCACTAAGATTGCCCTCTGATCCTTGATAAATTTGGAAAAGAGAAACTTAACCTATACTATAACCACTTGTAATAAACTAATTTTTTAATGAAACAATCAACATTACTTGTTCTATTTTCATCCTTTCCTCAAAATACTGATTTATAGAAACTTTTAAAACACCCCTTTTTTCATCTTTTTTAATTTGACTTTGATTCTCTCTAAAGTTTTTGCATTACTTAGCTTATTTTGGAAGCAAGAAGTGCTAATTTAAAAGAAAAGGTATTGCATTATTTAATATTTTATATAGGTTTTGTTTTATGTACAAAGCTTTATACAGGTGGGGTGTGTGTGTGTGTGTGTGTGTGTGTGTGTGTGTATGGGCACACACACATCAGATTTTTAGCATCAAAATCATTTACCTATTTTCAGAACTTTGTTCTATCATTCATTAGTATTGCAGCTGTACTGAGTTGAGTAGAAAAATACCATGCCTGAGTCATAACAAGTTTTATAGAATTGTATAACTAAATTCTGTTATCCGTTCAACAAATATTTATTGAACACTTTCTATGTACACAATATTGTGGTAAAGAATTAACATACTGGAGCACAAAGTAGGTTCCTGAACTGAGGTGTTTAACAATTAGAATATAATTTTAGAAAATGAGGACTAAGATGATAGTAAGCTTCCAGTTCACAATATTTAGCTACAATAAAATACATGTTGTGTGTGTGTGTGTGTGTGCGTGTGTGTGTAAGGAAACTGCCTTGGAAGCAGTACTGAATTGTATATATAGAAATTAAGATTTTTAAAAATTCTCAACCTCTACAGCTCTAGATCCCAGTATCTTAGTAAACATCTCTTAGTTTATATGAAACTCTTTTAAATCATACCTTCCAGTGAGATGCTAACCATGGCAGTCAATCTATGAGCAGTCCTGCCATTTCATGAGAATGACAAGTCAACCGTGAAAATGACAGAGGAGAAAATCATGAAGAACTGTTTTACTGCCTAAAAGCGGTCTATCATTTTCAATGTTTTTAGGTTTTTGTCCCAATTAAAATTTTTGAAATGAAATACTTGATACACAGAAAAGATTCAGATTTCACAAATTATTAATGCATAGAAGAATGGCCTTATTTTTCTGCATGTCAGGGTAGCATGCTTGAATTTAACACATGTCCAGTGGCCAGCAGACAAGACCATTGCTATAAAGGATCTGTGTTCACCCCCCCTTAAAAATGGGACTGCAGTTCCTTCTAGAAAAAAAAAAACATTTGATTTAAAAGTTAACAAGGGGCTTCCCTGGTGGTGCAGTGGTTGAGAGTCCGCCTGCCGATGCAGGGGACACGGGTTCGTGCCCCGGTCCGGGAAGATCCCACCTGCCGCGGAGCGGCTGGGCCCGTGAGCCATGGCCGCTGAGCCTGCGCGTCCAGAGCCTGTGCTCTGCAACGGGAGAGGCCACAACAGCGAGAGGCCCGCGTACCGCAAAAAAAAAAAAAAAAAAAAAAAAAAAGTTAACAAGGGACAGTGATCAGAAGGGAAGTAAGTAGGCATGCTACTTCTTTATTTAAAATTTGTGTGGATCTTCAAAATGGATCAACACTGCTAAGGTCTCCTAATGTGGTAAGAGAGATAGAGTAGTAGAACAAATACCTTTGTAAATGGAACAAAATTACATGTCCTATTTCCAAGAATTTGAAGAGGTTAAATGAGTTTACAACTATTTCCTGCCACAAAATCATATATTTTATTTATTCTTAAGCCTTCTCATATAATCCATTGAGATGTCGAAATTCTGGATGAGCTGAGGTATTTTGAAATTTTTAGGTGTTTTAATTTTAAAATTACAAATGTAATTCAAGTTTAAAAACATCAACAATACAGATGTGTTAACCTCCTAATCTCTTACATGACATAACCAACGTGAACAATTTGGTATCTGTTCTTCTATACTTTATCCAATGCATAAAAAATCATAGACACACTGATAAAAATACAGACAAAGGTCACACTTTTTTAAGGAGAAATAGGATTAAATTATAGCTGGTACTATTCAACTCCTTTTTTAAAAAAATTAACATCATATCTTAAATAGCTTTCTAGACCTTGCAAATATCTATGTAATATTCCATGGTGTGAATATGTATTTTATTCAACCATTTTCCACTGGTGGGTACAAAGGTCATTTCCAGTGGTTTGCTGTGACAAATTCTGCTTTGATAAATATCCTTATATTATTATGTTTTTATTCCAGTAGACAATATCTAGAAGTGGAAGTTCCTAAAATTGTATTTTCTTTTGAGTTTTTCTAATGAGGACCACTGTGATGCAGTGCTTCACCATCTTATATTTTTTTCCCTTGACCACTTTCTTCACACATTAATTAAACTAATTCTCTTATATACACAAAGGGAGAACTGTTCTCTTATAAACAGAATTTCTGTTACTTTTCTACCTTCAGAAAATTTCTTAAAATTTTAGCAGGTGCTAAATAATTGTTAGTTAAATAAATTTGCAAACATTCCTTCTTCCTCAGATGAAGGTGCCTTAAGTGGATATGTCTTCAACATTCCAGTCCTTTCCCCTAAAACAGTGTTTGAAAAAGTACTGGCAGGGGTGGAACTGTGGAGAGGAGGGGTTGGGAAGGACCAAGGAAGCTGATAGTAAGTCAGTAATCAGAACACAAAGAACAGCCCAGAGGAGAAATGGAGAGCGAATCAGACATCTGGACAAAAGCCATGCCTGTGGATTTGGAAACTATAGAAAAGGACTTAACCAGGAAAACCACCATAGTTTGATGGACTGAGAGGTGTCTGAAACTCTTAGAACTGACTTCATGTAACTGCACTGCTAGAAAATCTTTTTCTTTTTTGCTTGTTTGTTTATTTTATTGAGATATAATTGACATGTAGCATTATGTAAGTTTAAGGTGTACAATGTGTTGATTTGATACATTTCGAAATGCAATGTAATCATCATCATAGTGTCAGCTAACATCTCTATCATGTCACATAATTATTTCTTTTTCTGTGGTGAGAACATTTAAGATCTAGTCTCTTAGCAATTGTACCTTATTGCAGCTTTAGTGAAGCAGGACTGAATCAGGAACAAGATCTTTGCCTGAGCTTGTAAGTTAATATTGTCAGTCCCTTAAACAGGATGGCGAAGGAAAGGGAGGAGAAAGCAAAGACTGCTCTGGCCAAACTGCACATTCTCAGCCAGGCTCCAGGCAGTTCCCTGAAGAGGAGGAGTGGAGCTTTTAGGAGAAATTTTTGTTTTGTTGCAAGGGGATCACTATATTTGCTCCCACCATTGGGGTGAAACCAGGACAAATGGCAATCCTGTTTTCCTGTTTACAAAATATCTCACTTCCTTAGATTGTCTTTGAGTTTTATGGCTATCTATAGAAGTGGAAATTGAGCCAAAGCCAAACAGGGCTGGCTGTATTTCCCATGGGCCCCTGCACCATTGAGCAGGCTCTGAGAGTAGGCAGAGGCCCATCATCCACAGTAAAGCACTTGGCGACACAATTGTAAAGCCTGTCAAAACACCTAGAGGCCTTGGGGCAGGAAGAAGCTATCATGTGGCCTTTCACAAGGGTTCACAATGTCCCTAGAGTGCTGCTCCAGTTCTTATTTTAATTATTTCTAATTCTTAGGGGTTCTTCACTATTAGCAGTGATGCTATTGTGAAGGAGTTACGTATTTTTTCTATGTATCACATATATGACTCCTTTATCAACCCATTGATATATATTTACTGATGCCTGTCATATACCAAGCACCATGTTGGATGTCATGGAGGATTCAAAAGGTAGCAAAATAATATGTATTTTTCAACATTTGTATCTTTCTTTTCTCTCTTCTCTCTCTTCTTCTCTTCCTTTTTCTTTTTAGTTAATACAGGAAAATCTCAAAGAATTAAAAGCCTATACAATTGCTCATGTCTTTTCCTGATGAGCTGAAAACAGTCAATGATTCTTCATTTCTTTCTATTATTTATTCTTTAATTTAACTTTTCTTGTAATTTTCTAATCATGTATATTGCTATGTGATATTCTAGAGTGCTTGAATTTACTACTGAATCTATATTTATTCTTCAGCCATAGAGTGAGCCCACTTTACGTGTATGTGCTAGACAATGTGTACTCAAGTTAAATTTTCAAGGAAGTAAATAGTTTGATTAAAAATTATGTGTGTGTTTTGTGTAGAAATAAAAGACAATCTAGAGCATTTTTAAGAAATCATTGAAAAATAGTTCCATAGGAGTACAAATGGTGATAAAGAGAGCTCTTGGGACTATTTTTAGAGAAAGTTTCCTACTTTGAAGAAAGAGATGAGCTCATATGTATGCTCTCTCTCAACATTGTCCTCTTTATCTACCAACTTATTTACATGTACAGAATTAATCTCTCCTCTTTTTGTTAGTCTTACAGAGTAAAAGGGTCCTGTCCCTTCCAATTGCTGCATTGAATCAATTCTCTTTTACCTATTTTTATGATTTCCTCCATCAATTATCTTCTCTGTCCTGGGCCTTCAGCCTCATTTTTCTATTAGAGTAATATAATAGCTTAGAAACATAAATAAATAAATATCCTGCATCTTAAGTAAATATCCTACCTTGACCACACACCATTCTTATATCAGCCCTTCTCTCCTCTTCCTTGTAATTCTTATTTCTTGGGATTGAGTTATTGCTACATAGCCTTATGCATTTCTTCATGGACTTAAGTCTGGCTTTTACTGCCAACACCCCACTGAAACACTCTTGAAGAACAATCCTAATTGTAATGTTCAGTGGACATTATTGGACAGATGTCTCTGTTTTGTCTGACATGGTCCATTACTCCCTTTGTCTTGAAATTTTCTACTATAGGTTTCCATTACACCGCTCTGCCCCTCTGTCTTTAATCAGTTTATGCATCTCTGAGCACTCTTTCTTAGCTGTTTCCATGAATTTTGCTGTCATTCTTTACTTCTTAAACATTGATATTCCTCAAAGTTCTGCCATCAAATCACATTTCTTCCACTTCCAGCAATTTCTTGAGCAAATCCACTTTCAGACTGTTGATTGCTAGCAAAAGTGGTAGCACACTCTGGTAGTCCTGATGGTATTATGTTAGCAATACTCTAATCTCTCTCTCCAGCTCTGAAAGGGTCCCAGAACCTGCTGGTCACCTCCACCTGGTTGTCCTATAGGAACTTATCATTTCATGCACTGCCCTAAATTCTTTGGAACAAGTCAGGATATCAACAAATATCTTAAAGAGATGTGCCCATTGTCTAATTCATTATTTCCCCCCCCCTCAAACTTTCTCCTTCTTCCTATAATTAATTCTTGACTGAGTCAGGAACACACCATTCACCCAATCACAGCAAATAGAAATTGGGACTTGAGGGCTCATCCTTGAATCTTTCTTTTCCTTAGTCTCTTATATCCGAATAATCACCAAAAGCTGTGCATTTCACCTCTTAAATAACCTTGAATCAGTTTCTTCATCCCTATAACTACTTATATACTTATTTAGCAAGTCCTAGATTATTGCAATGGTTTCCCAGCATCTAGGGCTATGTGCTCAAACCCAGCCTCACACAGCGGACAGAAGAATGCATTCAAATTCAATTCTGACCACATCACTTCCCTAAAAAAAACTTGCCAATGGTTTCATATTGTTTGCTTTATTTCTTTGTTGTAATTTTACATGACCACCTACCTCAAGCTTTGCTCTCCCACAATACTGAGTTTTTTGTAATTTCAATCATATACTATACTGTCTATCCTGCCGGTGTCTTTGCTCAGGTTGACCCCTCCATTTAGAATGTCCCTATTCCCTTCACATGGTTAACTCTTCCTAATCCCTTAAGACTCTTCTAGAGTATAACCTCTTTCAAGAAGCCTTCCTTGAGCTCTACTCATACTTCTTGTTGGATTGGGTAACTTTCTCTCTACTTCCACAGTAGTTTTCATGTGTCTTCACTAGATTTGTCATTTTATGTTGTAATTATCTGGTTATGTCTCTCAATGAGTGAAAGCACTATACTTTGTGTATTTATTTATTTATTTATTTATTTTTGTGGTTCGCGGGCCTCTCACCACCGCGGCCTCTCGCGCTGCGGAGCACAGGCTCCAGACGCGCAGACCCAGTGACCATGGCTCACGGGCCCAGCCGCTCTGTGGCATGTGGGATCCTCCCGGACCAGGGCATGAACCTGCGTCCCCTGCATCGGCAGGCGGACTCTCAACCACTGCACCACCAGGGAAGCCCTGTGTATTTATTTTTTATCTCCACCACCTAATTCACTATTTTTCACACAACAGGCAAAAGACAACTAATTTTGTTAGGTTGGGGCTTAACTTGAGTCTTAAATTATGAGCTGTATTTGAATAATGTAAGAAAGGAAGATTCCAATGGAAATAAGACTTTGAATAAAGATTTAGACACAAAAAGGTCCCTGTATTTCCTGGAGTGGGAAGCTCCTGTGTGTGTGTGTGTGTGTGTGTGTGTGTGTGTGTGTGTGTGATAGCAGAGTCAGGGCTGGGAAGGCATCTGTTAATAGGCTGGCTGGCTGGATTGCATAAAATATGAAAGTACTGGAATGAATACATTTTGGATATTGTAAACAACACAGAGATTGTTTTATAAATGATGGAACAATTGATGAGAATGATGTGTTAGGAAGATACTTTCAGCAGTAGTGTGCTAATTAGGGCTAGAAGCAGGGTGGACAATTATAAAAATATAATACTTCAAGAATGACGTGATAGGATTGATTCAAGATGGCAGAGTAGAAGGATGTGCACTCACTCCCTCTTGCAAGAGCACCAGAATCACAAGTAACTGCTGAACAATCATCGACAGGAAGACACTAGCATTCACCAAAAAAATACCCCACATCCAAAGACAAAAGAGAAGCCACAATGATACAGTAAGAGGCGCACAATCACAATAAAAATCAAAGCCCATAACTGCTGGGTGGGTGACTCACAGACAGGAGAACACTTATACCACAGAAGTCCACCCACTGGAGTGAAAGTTCTGAGCCCCAAGTCAGGCTTCCCAACCTGGGGGTCCGGCAACAGGAGGAGGAATTCCTAGAGAATCAGACATTGAAGGCTAGTGGGATTTGATTGCAGGACTATGACAGGACTAGGGGAAACAGAGACTCCACTCTTGGAGGGCACACAGAAAGTACTGTGCACATTGGAACCCAGGAGAAGGAGCAGTGACCCCATGGGAGACTGAACCAGACCTACCTGCTAGTGTTGGAGGGTCTCCTGCAGAGGCGGGTGGTGGTTTTGGCTCACCGTGAGGACAAGGACACAGGTAGCAGAAGTTCTGGGAAGTATGTGTTGGCATGAACCCTCCCAGAGTCCATCATTAGCCCCACCAAAGAGCCAGGTAGGCTCCAGTGTTGGCTTGCATCAGGCCAAACAACCAACAGGGAGGGAACCCAGCCCCACCCATCAGCAGACAAGAGGATTAAAGTTTTACTGTGCTCTGCCTACCACAGCAACACCCAGCTCTACCCACCAGCAATCCCTCCCATCAGGAAACTCGCACAAGCCTCTTAGATAATCTAATCCACCAGAGGGCAGAAAGCAGAAGCAAGAAGAACACCAATCCTGCAGCCTGTGGAACAAAAACCACATTCACAGAAAGATAGGCAAGAGGAAAGGGCAGAGAGCTATGTATCAGATGAAGGAACAAGATAAAACCCCAGAAAAACAACTAAATGAAGTGGAGATAGGCAACCTTCCAGAAAAAGAATTCAGAATAATGACAGTGAAGATGACCCAGGACCTTGGAAAAAGAATGCAGGCAAACTTTGAGAAGATGCAAGAAATATTTAACAAAGATGTAGAAGAATTAAAGAACAAACAAACAGAGATGAACAATACAATAACTGAAATGAAAACTATGCTAGAAGGAATCAAGGCAGAATAACTGAAGCAGAAGAATGGATAAGTGACCTGGAAGACAGAATGGTGGAATTCACTGCCATGGAACAGAATAAAGAAAAAAGAATGAAAAGAAGTGAAGACAGCCTAAGAGACCTCTGGGACAACATTAAACGCAACAACATTCGCATTATAGCAGTCCCAGAAGGAGAAGAAAGAAAGGACTCAAGAAAATATTTGAAGAGGTTATAGTGGAAAACTTCCTTAACATGGGAAAGGAAATAGCCACCCAAGCCCAAGAAGTGCAAGGAGTCCCAGGCTGAATAAACCCAAGGAGAAAGACGCCGAGACACATAGTAATCAAATTGAAAAAATTAAAGACAAAGAAAAAATATTGAAAGCAACAGGGAGAAATGACAAATAACATACAAGGGAACTCCCATAAGGTTAACAGCTGATTTCTCAGCAGAAACTCTAGAGCCAGAAGGGAGTGGCATGATACACTTAAAGTGATGAAAAGGAAGAACCTACAACCAAGATTACTCTACCTGGCAAGGATCTCATTCAGATTTGACGGAAAAATCAAAAGTATAACAGACAAGCAAAAACTAAGAGAATTCAGCACCACCAAGCCAACACTACAAAAAATGCTAAAGGAACTTCTCTAAGTGGGAAAAAAAAGAGAAGAAAAAGACCTACAAAAACAAACCCTTAACAATTAAGAAAATGGTAATAGGAATGTACATTGATATTTACCTTAAACATGAATGCATTAAATGCTCCAAACAAAAGACACAGCTTCACTAAATGGATACAAAAACAAGACGCATACATATGCTATCTCCAAGAGACCCACTTCAGACCTAGAGACGCATACAGATGGAAAGTGAGGAGATGGAAAAAGATATTCCATGCAAATGGAAATCAAAAAAAAAGCTGAAGTAACAATATTCATATCAGAAAAAATAGACTTTTAAATAAAGAATGTTACAAGA
Organism: Tursiops truncatus; assembly: GCF_011762595.2. NCBI lineage: Eukaryota > Metazoa > Chordata > Mammalia > Artiodactyla > Delphinidae > Tursiops > Tursiops truncatus. Next base: position 36,218,838 of record NC_047050.1, read on the forward strand.
GACAAGGAAGGACACTACATAATGATCAAGGGATCAATCCAAAAAGAAGATATAGCAATTATAAATATACACTCACCCAATCGGATGAGGGAACTGCTAACAGCTATAAAAGAGGAAATTAACAGTAACACAGTAATAGTGGGGGACTTTACCACCTCACTTACACCAATGGACAGATCACCCAAACAGAAAATTAATAAGGAAACACAAGCTTTAAATGACACAATAGACCAGCTAGATTTAATTGATATTGATAGGACATTCCATCCAAAAACGGCAGATTACACTTTCTTCTCAAGTGCACATGGATAGATCACATCTTGGGTCACAAATCAAACCTCAATAAATTTAAGAAAATTGAAATCATATCAAGAATCTTTTCTGATCACAGTACTATGAAACTAGAAATCAATTACAGGGAAAAAAACATAAAAAACATAAACACATGGAGGCTAAACAATGTGTTACTAAATAACCAAGCAATCACTGAAAAAATCAAAGAGGAAATCAAAAAATACCTAGAGACAAATGACAATGGAAACATGATGACCCGAAACCCATGGGATGCAGCAAAAGCAGTTCTAAGAGCGAAGTTGATAGCTGTACAAGCCTACCTCAAAACAAGAAAAATCTCAAATAAACAATCTAACCTTACACCTAAAGGAACTACAGAAAGAAGAACAAACAAAACCCAAAGTTAGCAGAAGGAAAGAAATCATAAAGATAGAACAGAAATAAATGAAATGGAAACAAAGAAAACAATAGCAAAGATCAATAAAACTAAAAGCTGGTTCTTTGAGAAGATAAACAAAATTGATAAGCCATTAGTCAGACTCATCAAGTAAAAGAGGAGGAGGACTCAAATCAATAAAATCAGAAATGAAAAAGAAGTTACAGCAGACACTGTAGAAATACAAACCATCTTAAGAGACTACTACAAGCAACTCTATGTCAATAAAATGGACAGCCTGGAAGAAATGGACAAATTTGTAGAAAGGTATAACCTTCCAAGACTGAACCATGAAGAAATAGAAAATATGAACAGACCAATCACAAGTAATGAAATTGAAACTGTGATTAAAAATCTTCCAACAAACAAAAGTCCAGGACCAGATGGCTTCAAAGGTGAATTGTATCAAACATTTAGAGAAAAGCTAACACCCATCCTTCTCAAACTCTTCCAAAACATTGCACAGGAAGGAACACTCCCAAACTCATTCTATGATGCCACCAACACCCTCATACCAAAAACAGACAAAGATATTACAGAAAAAGGAAAATTACAGACCAATATCACTGATGAATATAGATGCAAAACTCTTCAACAAAATACTAGCAAACAGAATCCAGCAACACATTAAAAGGATCATACACCATGATCAAGTGGGATTTATCCCAGGGATGCAAGGATTCTTCAGTATTTGCAAATCAATTAATGTGATACACCATATTAACAAATTGAAAAATTAATCCATATGATCATCTCAATAGATGTAGAAAAAGCTTTTGAAAAAATTCAACACCCCTGTATGATAAAAACTCTCCAGAAAGTGGGCATAGAGGGAACATACCTCAACATAATAAAGGCCTTATACGACAAATCCACAGCAAACATCATTCTCAATGGTGAAAAACTGAAAGCATTTCCTCTAAGATAGGAACAAGACAAGGATGTCCACTATTGCCACTATTAGGCAACAAAGTTTTGGATATCCTAGCCACAGCAATCAGAGAAGAAAAAAAAAAAAAACAATTTGTAAAAGAAGAAGTAAAACTGTCACTGTCTGCAGATGACATGATACTATACATAGAGAATCCTGAAGATCCCACCAGAAAACTACTAGAGCTAACCAATGAATTTGGTAAAATTGAAGGATAAAAAATTAAGGCACAGAAATCTCTTGCATTCCTATACACAGAAGATGAAAAATCTGAAAGAGAAATTAAGGAAACACTCCCATATACCATTGCAACAAAAAGAATAAAACACCTAGCAATAAACCTACCTAGGGAGAAAAAAGACCTGTATGCAGAAAACTATAAGACACTGATGAAAGAAATTAAAGATGATACCAACAGATGGAGAGATATACCATGTTTTTGGATTGGAAGAATCAATATTGTGAAAATGACTGTACTACCAGAAACAATCTACAGATTCAGTATAATCCCTATCAAATTGCCAATGGCATTTTTTACAGAACTAGAACAAAAAAAAAAATTTAAATGTGTATGGAGACAAAAAAAGACCCCAAATAGCCAAAGCAATCTTGAGGGAAAAAAAACAGAGCTATAGGGATCAGACTCCCTGACTTCAGACTATACCACAAAGCTATAATAATCAAGACAATATGGTAGTGGCACAAAAACAGAAATATAGAACAATGGAACAGGATAAAAATCCCAGAGATAAACTCACACACCTATGGTCAACTAATCTATGACAAAGGAGGCAAGGATATACCATGGAGAAATGACAGTCTCTTCAATAAGTGGTTCTGGGAAAACTGGACAACTACATGTAACAGAACGAAATTAGAACACACTGTAACACCATACACAAAAATAAACTCAAAATGGATTCAAGACCTAAATGTAAGAGTGGACACTATAAAATTCTTAGAGGAAAACATAGGAAGAACACTCTTTGACATAAATCACAGAAAATTCTGTTTTGATCCACCTCCTAGAGTAATGGAAATAAAAACAAAAATAAACAAATGGGACCTAATGATACTTAAAAAAAAGCTTTAGCACAGCAAAGGAAACCATAAACAAGATGAAAAGACAACCCTCAGAATGGGAGAAAATATTTGCAAATGAATCAACGGACAAAGGATTAATCTCCAAAATATATAAACAGCTCATGCAGCTCAATATTAAAAAAACAAACAACCTAATCAAAAAATGAGCAGAAGACCTAAATAGACATTTCTCTAAAGAAGAGATACAGATGGCCAAGAAGTATATGTAAAGCTGCTCAACATCACTAACTATTAGAGAAATGCAAATCAAAACTACAATGAGGTATCACCTCACACCAGTTAGAATGGGCATCATCAGAAAATCTACAAACAACAAATGCTGTAGAGGGTGTGGAGAAAAGGGAACCCTCTTGCACTGTTGGTGGGAATGTAAATTGACACAGCCACTATGGCGGACACTTTGGAGGTTCCTTATAAAACTAGAAATAGAATTACCATAGGACTCAGCAATCCCACTACTGGGCATATACTCATAATTCAAAAAGACACATGCACGCCAATGTTCATTGCAGCACTATTTACAATAGCCAGGTCATGGGAGCAACCTAAATGCCCATTGACAGACGAATGGATAAAGAAGATGTGGTATATATATACAATGGAATATTACTCAGCCATAAAAAGGAATGAATTTGGGTCATTTGTAGAGACATGGATGGATCTAGAGACTGTCATACAGAGTGAAGTAAGTCAGAAAGAGAAAAACAAATATCGTATACAAACACATATATGTGGAACCTAGAAAAATGGTACAGATGAACTGGTTTGAAGAGCAGAAATAGAGACACAGATGTAGAGAACAAACGTGGGGACACCAATGGGGGAAATTGGCAGGGTGGGTAGTGGTGTGATGAATTGGGAGTTTGGGATTGACATATATACACTAATAGGTATAAAATGGATAACTAAGAAGAAACTGCTGTATAAAAAGTAAAGAAAATAAAATTCAAAAAAAATAATGAAATGATAATAATTTGGGGCTAGAATAATGGTAGTGGAAATAGTGGGGAAGGAATATATGCCAAATCATTCCAAAAAAATTACTATGATGGCTAAATGGCGGGTTCAAGAAGAGCACTGTGAGTTCAGGGATAATGTTCATTTTGTTCAACACTGTGTGCTCATTGCTTAGCACTGAGCTTGGCATACAGTGGGTGGTGAATAAGTGTTTTTTAAGTAGAAGAATTAATGGATAAATGATTTTTAACCCTTTCACATGCATATAACAGCATAGGATTTTTTGTTGTTTTGTTTTTGTTTTTTTGGACTCCCACCAACACAAATACAATGGTCTGAAGTAGTGGATTTAGAGTAATGATGGAGTTATGTGACTTTGTTGTAATTAAGATATCTTTCATTCTCTCCCAATTGCTTCAGGAGTCCCAGGGCTTAGCATGATTAATGCTACTGTTTTGAAATCAGCTTTAGAACTTTGATCTCAGGCTCTAAATATGCCCTTGTTGTAAATAAGCAACACATCTAATAATAACCATATCACCTGTTCATCTAAAGGGTTTCATGTGTGTTTAATTAATAATTTAGAACAAGTGTCACCATCGTTGCCTCAGTCTAGACAGGGGACAATTATATCATCTGCTTATATCTTCTGCTTGAGAGATATATAAAGCTTTCAGAAAAGGTTATTAAGGGTTCAGATAATTAAAGTTGTATTTTTTTGCACATTAATGACAATTTATATTTGAAAACAATTAGCATGAGTTACTTGTATGTTCAAAAAATCAATTTCACAGAAAAACCTTTATAATGGTGTGAAAATATGTATTCAGGGATATTAACTGCAACACTGTTAACAATAGTGAAAGTCTGGAAATTACTTAAATATCCATCATAAATTATGATACACATTCTAGGTAGAATCCTAAACGATTTTTTTTGATGGAGTATATTTATATGTATTGATGTAGAAAAATGTCCCAGATACATTGTTAAGTGGAAAAATTGCAGAATTATGGAGCAGAATATTTGGTAGGAAAGCAATTCATGTGAACAATAAATACAGATCATGTAACTATATGTGTATACACACACATACACTCACACATTATACCACTAGTGATATTAAAATTACCTGGAAAGATTCCTAAGAAAATGTTAACAGTGGTTAATTCAGGGATTATTTTAAGTATTTTATAGCATTTTTACAATGATCACATATTTATTGACTGAAAACAATAAAGTCACTCTTGTATTTTCCAAGTTATGCTGTGGCTTCTCCTTGCATTTGAACTTCTAGAAATTAATATTAAAAGCAAAATAAAAGAATCACTTTTTTGTCTAGGTTAAAAAGTAGTCGAGGAAGACATATAGATGGCCAATAGGTACATGAAAAGATGCTCAGCTTCACTAATTATTAGAAAAATGCAAACAGAAACTACAATGAAGTAACACCTCACACTGGTCAGAAAGGCCATCATTAAAAGGTCTACAAACAATAAATGCTGGAGAGGGTGTGGAGAAAAGGGAACCCTACTACATTGTTGGTGGGAATGTAAATTGGTATAGCCACTATAGAGAACAGTACAGAAGTTCCTTAAAAACCTAAAAGTAGAGTTGCTGTATGATCCTGCAATTCCACTCCTGGGCATATATTTGGAGAAAACTTTACTTTGAAAAGATACATGCACCTCAATGTTCACAGCAGCACTACTTACAACAGCCAAGACATAGAAGAAAACTAAATGTCCATCAACAGTTGAACGGATAAAGAAAATGTGGTACATATATACAATGGAATATTACTCAGCCATAAAAAGAAACTAAACTGAGTTATTTGTAGTGAGGTGGATGGACCTAGGGTCTGTCATACAGAATGAAGTAAGTCAGAAAGAGAAAAACAAATAACGTATGCTAACACATATATATGGAATCTAAGAAAAAAAAAAAAAAGGTCATGAAGAACCTAGGGGTAAGACAGAATAAAGACACAGACTTACTAGAGAATGGACTTGAGGATATGGATAGGGGGATGGGTAAGCTTTGACAAAGTGAGAGTGGCATGGACATATATACACTACCAAACATAAAATAGATAGCTAGTGGGAAGCAGCTGCATAGCACAGGGAGATCAGCTCGGTGGTCTGTGACCACCTAGAGTGGTGGGATAGGGAGGGTGGGAGGGAGGGAGACGCAAGAGGGAAGAGATATGGGAACATATGTATATGTATAACTGATTCAGTTTGTTATAAAGCAGAAACTAACACACCATTGTAAAGCAATTATACTCAAATAAAGATGTTAAAAAAGAAAAGAAAATATGGTACATATATATAATGGAATATTACTCAGCCATAAAAAGAATGAAATAATGCCATTTGCAGCAACATGGATGGACTTAGAGATTATCATACTTAGTGAAGTGAAAGTCAGAAAGAGAAAGACAAATATCATATGATGTCACTTATATGGAATCTAAACTATGATACAAATAAATTTATTTACAAAACAGAAGCAGACTCACAGATGCAGAAATCAAACTTAAGGTTACCATAGGGAAAGGGATAAATTAGGAGTTTGGGATTAACAGATATAAATTACTATATATAAAAGAGATAAACAACAACATTCTACTGCATAGCACAGATAACCATATTCAATATCCTGTAATAAACCATAATGGAAAATAATATGAAAAATAATATATCTATGTATATACATATATAACTTAATCACTTTGCTGTACACCAGAAACTAACACAACATTGTAAATCAACTATACTTCAATTGAAAAAAAGTAGTCATTCAAATGAAGGGTTGCTGTAAGTCTCCTACATATGAACGAGTTCCATTCCAAGAGCAAGTTCGTAAGTCCAATTTGTTCATAAGTCCAACAAAGTTAGCCTAGACACCCAACTAAGACAATCGGCTATATACTGTAATAGGTTTATAATACTTTTCACACAAATAATGCATAAAAAACAAACACAAAAACTGAAGAAAACATTTTTAATCTTACAGTGCAGCACCTTGAAAAGTACAGTAGTACAGTACAACAGCTGGCATACAGGGGCTGACATCGAGTGAACAGGCAAGAAGAGTTACTGACTGGAGGAGGGAGAGGAGGTGGGAGATGGTAGAGCTGAAGATCATTGGCCATAGGAGATGGAGGGCAAGCTGCAATTTCACTCATGCCTGATGTTGATGGCAGAGGTTCTGGTTCCTTGCTGGATTCAATTCTATCTACCCTCTTGAAAATATGATCCAGTGATGTCTGGGTAGTAGCCCTTTTTTTTCTCATCATAGATGACATGGTAGCACTGGATTGCATTCTGAATGGCTGCTGCAACCTTCGTGTATCGTTCTACATTCGGGTCCTATGCTTCAAAATCTAACAGTGCCTCCTCAAATAAAGAAAATCCCCTGTCATTTCCTGTGTCATGAATGTCTTCAGTTCTTCAGTTACTTCTTCTTCCTCTTGTCCCCTTTGTCTTTTCTCTGGGCCTCCTATTCCATTAGATCTTCATTAGCAACCTCCTTGTGTCGCACAGCAAAGAGTTCAGTGACGTCATCCTCTTGCAGATTTAGCTCCAGCTTCTCGCTGAGGGTCACTAAGTTGCAGAAGACCTCTTTGGACTCCTCATCCACCTTCTCAAATCCATGAAAATTGTGAACAAACTGTGGGCAAAGTTTCTTCCAAACACGATTCATGGTGACAGCTGTAACCTCATACCAAGCAAAGTCAATGTTTTTTATGGCCTTGTAGATGTTATAGTTCTCCTAAAATTGTCTCAAGGTTGTTCCTGATTCATCACTCGCCTTTACTGCCTGGTGAAAGTGTGACATAAATAATATTTCTTGAAAGTCACTATAATTCCCTGGTCCATAGGTTGAATAAGTGACATAGTATTTGGTGGCAGATGCACCACTTTGACATTGGGATGAAAGTTGTCTGTGAATGGGGTGTGGCCTGGAGCATTGTCAAGCAGCAAAAGAATGTTGAATGGGACATCCTTCTCCAAGCTATATTTCTCTACCTTTGGGATAAAGTGGTGGGAAAAACCAGTCCTGGAAAATGGCCAGTGTAACCCAGGCTTTGGGGTTACTCTTCCACACAAGAGGAAGAGAGCCCTTGACTATGTTTTTAGGGCTCTTTGGTTCTCTGAATGATAAACTAAGAGAGGCTTCAACTTCATATTGCCAGAAGCATTGCCACCAAACAACAGAGTTAGCCTATCTTTGCTGCTTTATAGCCTGGCATCAACATTTCCTCCTTAATGGTGTAACCTCAGTCTGGAATCCTCTTCCAGTACAGCCCTGTCTCATCCACATTAAAAAGCTGCTTGGGTAAATACATGCTTTCATCAAGAATTTCTCAAAGTGTTTCAGGAAATTTCCGGGCAGCTACCGTATCTGCACTTGCTGCCTCGCCACTTACTTTTACGTTGTGAATGTTGGTTCTAGCTTTGAACTGATGAAACCAGCCATGGCTGACATTAAAAGATGCTCCCTCTGATTTTTCACTGTGTTTCTTCTTCAAGTCTTCATAAAGGCTTTTAGTTTTCTCTTGAATCATCATCAAGCTGAGCAGGACTCAGCACTGATGTTGATCCTGCATCTGCACACTGAGAAGTTTCTCCATCTCCTCCATCACTTTTCCACGCTTCTTCCATATTATTGTTGACATCATCGGCACAGCAGACTTCACATGTCCCATGATCTTGTCCTTGTTCTTTAGAATCATGCTGATGGTTGAACTATTCATGTTATAAGAATGAGCAGCATCTACCATCTTTTCACCTCACTCCACTCTCTCAGTTATTTTCACTTTTGTTTCCACTGTTATTGCTTGGTGCTTCTTATCAGTACCAGCTACATCACTGCTGCTTTTACTCTTGCTTCCAGACATCCTGCGCTTGAAATAAAGATACTGTACTATTGTACTCTATACAGTACTGTACAGTAAAGTACACGAAAGCACAACCATTTGTAAAGGATGCATGTATGTGACAATGTACGCCAGACATGTGAACTTACTTAAATGATTGGACATGCGAATGCACGTTCGCATCTTTGAAAGTTCACAACTTGAAGGTTTGTATGTAGGGGACTTTTACTGTATAGGGATAAACCCAGGTTTACATCTGATGTCAATTTACATGTCAAATATTAGAAGTAAGAAAGTAAAATAGCACATTCCAACAACCTATACTCAAGCATGATATTCAACTATTCAATAGTCCATAGGATAATACTGACCAATCAGAAGAGGCACAGGTGTTAGTCATGAAGACCCAACACTTTAGTTGCTGGATCGTGGGAAAATCTGGGGTGTTTGGAAGGTCCTAGGGTGGGCCAGGCTGAAAATCTTAGGTAGCATCTTGGAAGCTTGAGAGGCAACTCCATTCTCCACTTTCAAGTTTATGCCTAGATTCTCTTCTTGAAGGTCTATCCTTCAAATACTAGCTCAAAGGTCACCCTCTCTGTGAAGTCTTCATTGGTCCCTCTTCTTCTCTCCCAGGGACAAGGGAAGTAAACTGCTCCCTCTGGCTGTGAGTTGCTAAAGAGTGCTGTTTATTCCAATGTTGCACCTCTTCTTCCCCACTGCATACAGCTACAATTTTGCTCCATGAGAACATGGATTTGTCTTATTAATGTTGCATTCTCCGTAACTAACCTAGTGCCAAGGACATGATGAATACATTTATTACACGAATACGTTAATAGTAGTAGAGAGAGGAGACATAGTATTAATCACTACCTTCTTTATGCTAGATTCTAGCACATTACACGCATCAACTTGTTAATCTTCACAACACACAAATGTGCCACTATTTCACCATTTATCAATGAAAAAACTGAGGTACCAAGAGGGCCAGAGACTTGTCCAAGGTCCGCAGTCATAATGGCAGAGGCAAGATTGGACCCAGGTAATGCCGCAGACATCATGAATGATAAAGCCTGTACTAAACGTAAACCTATCCAATTACTCAGATAGCTTCATGGGATTTTGACAAGCAAGCCACTCTCAGGTCTTAGAAATCTTGTCACATGACAGAAATCTGTGGTCACAAAGTGATGTGTCAGTCCATGACAGGCAGTTCAATGCTGGATATTAAATGTGCCCAATCCTGGACAAGGGCTAGAATACTATTCAATATAACCAGGGGGGCTGCAGAGTGGAAGGCAAGAACATTAACCTTAGGAATAAATTAACTCAGAAAGGATATAATGAGTATGCTGGTAGAGGACACAGACCAGGGTGAAGTGAACTTCTAGCTCCCTGTTAAGTTGTTAATAAGAGAATCTCAGAAAATATGTGTGTATGTGTATGTGTATGTGTGTGTATACATGAATATGTATGGACACATGAGTGTGTGTTAAAATAATAATAAATGAAAGTAATCCTATATAGCCTCACTGTATAGCTTTACATATACTAGTGCATTTAGTCAAAGAACAATATTAAGGAAGCCGTTACTATCTCCCTACTATATATGAGGAACCCAGAGAGGTAAGTAATTTGCCCCAGTTCACAGAGTTAGGGAGAGACAGAGCCAAGATCTCAACCTAGCAACCTAATTGTCATAGGCTTTCCACTTAACTGCCACACTATTCTCTATTTTAAAACTCATAGTCAACCATCACGGAGCAGTTGTTATGTACCAGGCACAGTTCTAATCTGTATTAATAATAAAAATGTATTATGCAGCTCAATAACAAAAAAACAAACAACCCAATCCAAAAATGGGCAGAAGACCTAAATAGATATTTATCCAAAGAAGATATACAGACTGCCAACAAACACATGAAAGAATGCTCAACATCACTAATCATTAGAGAAATGTAAATCAAAACTACAATGAGATATCATCTCACACCAGTCAGAATGGCCATCATCAAAAAATCTAGAAACAATAAATGCTGGAGAGGGTGTGGAGGTTCCTTAAATAACTACAAATAGAACTACCATATGACCCAGCAATCCCACTACTGGGCATATACCCTGAGAAAACCATAATTCAAAAAGAGTCATGTACCAAAATGTTCATTGCAGCTCTATTTACAATAGCCCAGAGACAGAAACAACCTGAGAGTCCATCATCAAATGAATGGATAAAGAAGATGTGGCACATATCTACAATGGAATATCACTCAGCCATTAAAAGAAATGAAATTGAGCTATTTGTAATGAGGTGGATGGACCTAGAGTCTGTCATACAGAGTGAAGTAAGTCAGAAAGAGAAAGACAAGTACCATATACTAGCACATATATATGGAATTTAAGGGAAAAAAATGTCATGAAGAACCTAGGGGTAAGACAGGAATAAAGACACAGACCTACTAGAGAATGGACTTGAAGATATGGGGAGGGGGAAGGGTAAGGTGTGACAAAGCGAGAGAGAGGCATGGACATATATACACTATCAAACGTAAGGTAGATAGCTAGTGGAAAGCAGCCACATAGCACAGAAATATCAGCTCGTGCTTTGTGACTGTCTGGAGGGGTGGGATAGGGAGGGTGGGAGGGAGGGAGACGCAAGAGGGAAGAGATATGGGAACATATGTATATGTATAACTGATACATTTTGTTATAAAGCAGAAACTAACACACCATTGTAAAGCAATTATACTCCAATAAAAAAAAAAAGAAAACAAAATGTATTATGTAGTAACAAGCATAAAGAAAGCACTCAATAGGGCTTCCCTAGTGGCACAGTGGTTGAGAGTCCGCCTGCCGATTCAGGGGACCCGGGTTCTTGCCCGGGTCCAGGAATGATCCCACATGCCGCAGAGCAGCTAGGCCCGTGAGCCATGGCCGCTGAGCCTGCGCGTCCGGAGCCTGTGCTCCACAACGGGAGAGGCCACAACAGTGAGAGGCCCGCGTACCACAAAAAAAAAAAAAAAAGAAAAGAAAAAGAAAGCACTCAATAAATGTAAAAACGCTGTGGCACAGGTATTACTTTTATCCACATTTTCAGAGAAAAATGCTGAAGCCCGGAGAGTTAATTAATTTAATGCAGTTTCAAATAAATTACATAGCTAGGAAGTGACGGAGTTACTATTTAAATACACTCTAATGTTTCAGTAGTAGAGGAAAATTTCAGGGTTCATTACGGAAGCCCCATACCTTAAGTCTCAAAAACAGTTCAAGAACAAGGCAGGAGGCAGCTGATATCTGGCTGTTTGGCTAGGTGGTGATGGGTGTCCTAGGGTAGCATTACCATCTTCAACATCCTGAGATACACAATCATGCCATCAGTCTTTGATTTTTTTTCTACACATTTATAATGATATATTTTAACTTTCATAAACTTTAAAAAAATAAAAAATATTGATAATCAATGTACTTGCCCTCAGCCATGTTAAATCTTAACAGTTTTACATATGTCTATTTATGATTTAGATCATATAGATGTAGATATTTGTATATGCTTCATCTCAGTGAAGTAACCACCCACATTCCCACTCACCTCAGGATAGTAACCTCCACCTCATTTGTTTGGTGTTTGTAATTCTCAGGAATTTCTTTATATGTTTACTATTCATGGGTGTATTCATAAGCAAAATGTAGTATTGCTTTTCAAATTTTCAAATATCATTCTGCATTGTCCTTTTCTCAGCACCTAAATCATGTAATAGACTATGTAAACTTTTTTGATCAAATAATGAATGGATTTTTAAAATTAATCTATGTTGAATACAAAGAATGCTGATATCTTCCTTTTAACTGTAGTATATTGTTCCATTTTTAATACATCAACATTTATTTATGTAATAAGTATTCATATTAAATGTAAATACTAATAGTTCTGAATTTATTTCTCTTTCTTATAACATGTGTTTCTTTTCCTTGACAATGTATTTATTCACTGTTCAGTAGGAAAAGACAATGGGAATCTTTATCTTGTTTCTTACTTTAGAGGAAACGGCTTCTAATATTTTACATGAAATTTTGTCATTTTCTGTACAATTTTGATCCATATCCTTTATCAGGTTAAAAACTTTCTCATTTATTCCAGTTTGATTATAGTTTTCTTAACAAAGTGATGCTGAATATTATCAAATGCAAATATTTCTATATCCATTGAAATGATTTTGCACATTTTTCCCTTTAATCTACGTGAACTGCTTTAATAAATTTTCTACTATAGAATTATCCCTGTGTTCTTGAAGCAGACCTCACATAGTTGTTATTAATGAATGGATCAATATTTTTAAAAATATTGCTGGGCTCAGATAGTGTACATTTTATCTCAGACTTCTGAGTCTATAGTAAGTCAGAAAAGTCTAGAATCTTTCTTTCTTTTACTCTTCTAATCTGATTTTAGAATCAAGGTTATTCTAGCTTCATAAAATAAGTTACTAAGTATACTAATGAGCATGCAGAACAAGATGTTCTAAAAATAAAGTAAAAATCACAGTGGCACAAACAAAAGAGCGGCAGTAAGCAGGCTTCTCGGCTTCACAAGATTACCCAAGGACCAAGGTTCTTTCTTCTATTTTGTGGCTCTCCCATCTCCTAAGCTTTTGCCACCGTCTGAAAGATGAAAGCTGATCTATCCACACCAGGCCTGGACATTTCAGCTCATGGGGATGGGGTAAAAGAGTAAATTGATGGCAGCTTATATCATCCTGAAAGGATGTGACCTGGAAATCTCACACATCACTTCCATTCAGATCTCATTAGCCATAATTTGGTCATAGAGCCACACAAACTGCAAAGGTCACTGGAAAATGTGATCTATAGTTGGGTGTCCATAGTCAGCTAAAATTTGAGGGGGATGATAGATATTGGGGATAATTAGGCTTTTCCACAAGGAACAGTCAGCATAAGATTGGAATGATCTGTCCTTCAAATATGTGTGAGAATGCACTTCTAAAGCTTGTGCAAATTTCTTTTTGCAGAAATATTTATCTATCTAATTATTTTAAAGAAAAGATGGGTTTACTCAGATAATCATTTCTTTCTGTATTAATTTTAGGGTTTATTCTTCAAGAAAATTGTCCCTCATTGAAATGTTCAAATTTATTGGCATAAAATTGTATATGGAATTAATTTAAGATTTTTAAAAATATTGCCATATTTGTAGTTTTCTTATTTTTTTCTAATACTGTTAATTAATGTTATCTCTGTTTTTACTTGATTAGCCTTGTCAGAGGTTTGTGAATTTTATTAATCAATAAAAAATAAACACAGATTATCATTTTGTCTGTCCTATCACCTATTTTTTCCTATTTCATTATCTTTATTTTGTTCCTTTACTTTCTATATATTAATTTTTATGCTTTATTATATCTCTGCTTCTATTTTCTTTTGGCCTACTTTATTTTTATAATTTCTTGAACTGTTTAATTTGTTAGGTGTTTTTCAAATTTGTCTTAAGCAATTGCAAAAACATGCTTACAATTTCCTTCTAAGAACCAGTTTGATTTCATCTTGCAAAGTTTGATATGCAATATTTTCTTTACCATTAGTTCTACATATTTTCTAAGTTCCATCATAATTTCTTTTTGACCTATGAGTTATTCAGAAGTTTTAGACTCCCCAAATGTGTGAGTCTTTTAAAATTATCTCTTCATTATTTAAAATTTAACTGTAATGTAAACAGAGAATATGGTATCATCCAAATTTGTTTCCTTCTTTTTGTTGTCTGTTTTAATAATATAGAAGTGCTTAAAATGTTTTTTTTCAATTATGAGAGTCTCAGTTTCTAAGAGATCTTTTTATTGTTTTCCTTTATAGCATATACATTAACTCTGATAAAGCTATAAACGTTTTACTACTAATATATTAACAAAACGCTTTCCAAACAGTCATTCTCAGTGGTCTATTCTTTGGCAGAAACAATGCCTTTCTCTTGCATGGTCAAATGTGGGTGCTGTGACAGGTAAAACTCTTAATTTCAAAAATAAGGCTGAAATCTTAAGACATCTTCTTGTAATTTAAGAAGGATACGTTTTATTTATTTATGTGATTTTCTGGTTTTATGGTTTCCATTTCAATTGATGGAAGAACTACAAGCAGGTTATTTTCTGAGAATTCCTTTGTGGCTAAGGGAAAGGAGAAGCAGCATTGATGATAATGGTAACCATAGAAGGATTTGAAGAGAAATAATGTATCAGGTCTGTGTTTACAAGAGATTATTCTAGCAACACTGAAAGTTGGATTGGAAGTGATAAAGATACAAAAACCAGTTAGGGGGCTAATGCAGCTGTCAAGGATATGAACTGGGGGAGTGCGAGGGATGCTGGGTCCAGCAATGCTGATTGCTCAGTAGATAGTGAGACTGCAAAGTAGGGGCACCAAAAATATTTTTGGAATAGTTTGACATCACAGAGTTCAAAAAAGACATGAAGCTTTTCTTTATGGGAAAAATCCAAATTTTGTTGGACTTTCATTTAATCTGATCTGATAAGATAGAAAAAAAGTTCTACCTTATGGCAAATAAAGCATGAAATTGTGTACTGCATTTTCATGAATTAAAAGCATGGGATTGGGAATCCCATTGGCTGGTTCAAATATCAGCTTCTCCTATGACCTGCTGTATGACATTGGGCATGCTATTTAACTTCTCTGTGCCTTAGTTTCACATATTAAGTCTAATAAAAATACCCACTTCGGGAACACAGCCTGCAGAGGGTTAGTGCACCACGGCTAGCCGAGAGGGAGTCCGGGGAAAAGTCTGGACCTGCCGAAGAGGCAAGAGACTTTTTCTTCCCTCTTTGCTTCCTGGTGCGCAAGGAGAGGGGATTAAGAGCGCTCCTTAAAGGAGCTCCAGAGACGGGCGCGAGCCGCGGCTAACAGCGCGGACCTCAGAGATGGGCATGAGACTCTAAGGCTGCTGCTGCTGCCACCAAGAAGCCTGTGTGCGAGCACAGGTCACTATCCACACCTCCCGTCCGGGGAGCCTGTGCAGCCCGCCACTGCCAGGTTCCCGGGATCCAGGGACAACTTCCCCGGTAACAAGCACGGTGAGCCTCAGGCTGGTGCAATGTCCCACAGGCCTCTGCTGCAGCAGGCTAGCCCCGCATCCGCACCCCTCCCTCCCTCCGGCCTGAGTGAGCCAGAGTCCCTGAAGCAGCTGCTCCTTTAACCCCGTCCTGTCTAAGCGAAGAACAGACGCCCTCCTGCGACCTACACGCACACAGGGCCAAATCCAAAGCTGAGCACCAAGAGCTGTGTGAACAAAGAAGAGAAAGGGAAATCTCTCCCAGCAGCCTCAGAAGCAGTGGATTAAAACTCCACAATCAACTTGATGTACCCTGCATCTGTGGAATACCTGAATAGACAAGGAATCATCCCAAATTGAGGAGGTGGACTTTGAGAGCAAGATTTATTATTTTTCCCCTTTTCCTCTTTTTGTGAGTGTGTATGTGTATGCTTCTGTGTGAGATTTTCTCTGTATAGCTTTGCTTTCACCATTTGTCCTAGGGTTCTATCCGTCCATTTATTTTTTTTCTTTAAAAAAAATATTTCTTAATAATTATTTTTTATTTTAATTATTTTATTTTATCTTCCTTTATTTTATTTTATCTTCCTTCTTTCTTTCTATCTTTCTTCTTTTTCTCCCTTTTATTCTGAGCCATGTGGATGAAAGGCTCTTGGTGCTGCAGCCAGGAGTCAGTGCTGTGCCTCTGAGGTGGGAGAGCCAACTTCAGGACACTCGTCCACAAGAGACCTCCCAGCTCCACATAATATCAAACAGCGAAAATCTCCTAGAGATCTCCATCTCAACACCAGCACCCAGCTTCACTCAACGACCAGCAAGCTACAGTGCTGGACACCCTATGCCAAACAACCAGCAAGGCAGGAACACAAACCCAACCATTAGCAGAGAGGCTGCCTAAAATCATAATAAGTCCACAGACACCCCAAAACACACCATCAGATGGGGACCTGCCCACCAGAAGGACAAGATCCAGGCTCATCCACCAGAATGTAGGCACTAGTCTCCTCCACCAGGAAGCCTACACAACCCACTGAACCAACTTTAGCCACTGGGGACAGACACCAAAAACAACGGGAAATACGAACTTGCAGCCTACAAAAAGGAGACCCCCAAAACAGTAAGATAAGCAAAATGAGAAGACAGAAAAACACACAGCGGATGAAGGAGCAAGATAAAAACCCACGAGACCTAACAAATGAAGAGGAAATAGGCAGTCTACCTGAAAAAGAATTCAGAATAATGAGAGTAAAGATGATGCAAAATCTTGGAAATAGAATAGAGAAAATGCAAGAAACATTTAACAAAGACCTAGAAGAACTAAAGATGAAACAAGCAATGATGAACAACACAATAAATGAAATGAAAAATACTCTAGATGGGATCAATAGCAGAAAAACTGAGGCAGAAGAACAGATAAGTGACCTGGAAGATAAAATAGTGGAAATAACTACTACAGAGCAGAATAAAGAAAAAAGAATGAAAAGAACGGCGGACAGTCTCAGAGACCTCTGGGACAACATTAAACACACCAACATTCGAATTATAGGGGCTCCAGAAGAAGAAGAGAAAAAGAAAGGGACTGAGAAAATATTTGAAGAGATTATAGTTGAAAACTTCCCTAATATGGGAAAGGAAATAGTTAATCAAGTCCAGGAAGAACAGAGAGTCCCATACAGGATGAATCCAAGGAGAAACATGCCAAGACACATATTAATCAAACTGTCAAAAATTAAATACAAAGAAAACATATTAAAAGCAGCAAGGGAAACAGAACAAATAACACACAAGAGAATCCCCATAAGGTTAACAGCTGATCTTTCAGCAGAAACTCTGCAAGGCAGAAGGGACTGGCAGGATATATTTAAAGTGATGAAGGAGAAAAACCTACAACCAAGATTACTCTACCCAGCAAGGATCTCATTCAGATTTGATGGAGAAATTAAAACCTTTAAGGACAAGCAAAAGCTGAGAGAGTTCAGCACCACCAAACCAGCTTTAAAACAAATGCTAAAGGAACTTCTCTAGGCAAGAAACACAAGAGAAGGAAAAGACCTACAATAACAAACACAAAAAAATTAAGAAAATGGGAAAAGGAACATACATATTGATAATTTCCTTAAATGTAAATTGATTAAATGCTCCCACCAAAAGACACAGACTGGCTGAATGGATACAAAAACAAGACCTGTACATAAGCTGTCTACAAGAGACCCACTTCAGACCTAGAGACACATACAGACTGAAACTAAGGGGAAGGAAAAAGATATTCCATGCAAATGGAAGCCAAAAGAAAGCTGGAGTAGCAATTCTCATATCAGACAGAATAGACTTTAAAATAAAGACTTTTACAAGAGTCAAAGATGGACACCACATAATGATCAAGGGATCGATCCAAGAAGAAGATAAAAAAATTGTAAATATTTATGCACCCAACATAGGAGCACCTCAATTCATAAGGCAAATACTAACAGCCAAAAAAGGGGAAATCGAAAGTAACAAAATCATAGTAGGGGACTTTAACACCGCACTTTCACCAATGGACAGATCGTCCAAAATGAAAATAAATAAGGAAACACAAGCTTTAAATGATACATTAAACAAGATGGACTTAATTGATACTTTTAGGACATTCCATCCAAAAACAACAGAATACACATTTTTCTCAAGCGCTCATGGAACATTCTCCAGGATAGATCATATCTTGGGTCACAAATCAAGCCTTGGTAAATTTAAGAAAATTGAAATTGTGTCAAGTATCTTTTCCAACAACAACGCTGTGAGACTAGATATTAACTAGAGGAATACATCTGTAAAAAATATAAACACATGGAGGCTAAACAATACACCATTTAATAACGAAGTGATCACTGAACAAATCAAAGAGGAAATCAAAAAATACCTAGAAACAAATGACAATGGACACACAATGACCCAAAACCTATGGTATGCAGCAAAAGCAGTTCTAAGAGGGAAGTTTATATCTATACAATCCTACCTTAAGAAACAGGAAACATCTCGAATAAACAACCTAACCTTGCACCTAAAGCAATTAGAGAAAGAAGAACAAAAAAAAAACCCCAAAGTTAGCAGAAGGAAAGAAATCATAAAGATCAGATCAGAAATAAAAGAAAAATAAATGAAGGAAACAATAGCAAATATCAAAAAAACTAAAAGCTGGTTCTTTGATAAGATAAACAAAATTGATAAACAGTTAGTCAGACTTATCAAGAAAAAAAGGGAGAAGACTCAAATCAATAGAATTAGAAATGTAAAAGGGGAAGTAACAACTGACACTGCAGAAATACAAAAGATCATGAGAGATTACTACAAGCAGCCCTATGCCAATAAAATGGACAACCTAGAAGAAATGGACAAATTCTTAGAAATGCACAACTGCCAGGACTGAATCAGGAAGAAATAGAAAATATGAATAGACCAATAACAAGCACTGAAATTGAAACTGTGATTAAAAATCTTCCAACAAAAGCCCAGGACCAGATGGCTTCACAGGTGAATTCTATCAAACATTTAAGGAAGAGCTAACACCTATCCTTCTCAAACTCTTCCAAAATATAGCAGAGGGAGGAACACTCCCAAACTCATTCTTCGAGGCCACTGCCACCCTGATACCAAAACTAGACAAGGATGTCACAAAGAAAGAAAACTACAGGCCAATATCACTGATGAACATAGATGCAAAAAATACTAGCAAACAGAATCCAACAGCACATTAAAAGGATCATACACCATGATCAAGTGGGGTTTATTCCAGGAATGGAAGGATTCCTCAATATATGTAAATCAATCAACGTGATACACCATATTAACAAATTGAAGGAGAAAAACCATATGATCATCTCAATAGATGCAGAGAAAGTTTTTGACAAAATTCAACACTCATTTATGATAAAAACCCTGCAGAAAGTAAGCATAGAGGGAACTTTCCTCAACATAATAAAGGCCATATATGACAAACCCACACCCAACATCATCCTTAATGGTGAAAAACTGAAAGCATTTCCACTAAGATTAGGAACAAGACAAGGTTACCCACTCTCACCACTCTTATTCAACATAGTTTTGGAAGTTTTAGCCACAGCAATCAGAGAAGAAAAGGAAATAAAAGGAATCCAAATCGGAAAAGAAGAAGTAAAGCTGTCACTGTTTGCAGATGACATGATAGTATACATAGAGAATCCTAAAGATGCTACCAGAAAACTACTAGAACTAATCAATGAATTTGGTAAAATAGCAGGATACAAAATTAATGCACAGAAATCTCTTGCATTCTTATACATTAATGATGAAATATTTGAAAGTGAAATCAAGAAAACACTCCCATTTACCACTGCAAAAAAAAGAATAAAATACCTAGGAATAAACCTACCTAAGGAGACATAAGACCTGTTTGCAAAAAACTATAAGACACTGATGAAAGAAATTAAAGATGATACAAATAGATGGAGAGATATACCATGTTCTTGGATTGGAAGAATCAACATTGTGAAAATGACTCTACTACCCAAAGCAATCTACAGATTCAATGCAATCCCTATGAAATTACCACTGGCATTTTTCACAGAACTAGAATAAAAAAATTCACAATTTGTATGGAAACAAAAAAGACCCTGAATAGCCAAAGCAATCTTGAGAACGAAAAATGGAGCTGGAGGAATCAGGCTCCCTGACTTCAGACTACACTACAGAGCTTCAGTAATCTAGACAGTAGGGTACTGGCACAAAAACAGAAAGATAGATCAATGGAACAGGATAGAAAACCCAGAGATAAACCCACGCACATATGGTCACCTTATCTTTGATAAAGGAGGCAGGAATGTACAGTAGAGAAAAGACAGCCTCTTCAATAAGTGGTGCTGGGAAAACTGGACAGGTACATTTAAAGTACAGGATTAGATCACTCCCTAACACCATACACAAAAATAAGCTCAAAATGGATAAAAGACCTAAATGTAAGGCCAGACACTATCAAACTCTGAGAGGAAAACATAGAACACTCTATGACATAAATTACAGCAAGGTCCTTTTTGACCCACCTCCTAGAGAAATGGAAATAAAAACAAAAATAAACAAATGGGACCTAATGAAACTTCAAAGCTTTTGCACAGCAAAGGAAACCATAAACAAGACCAAAAGACAACCCTCAGAATGGGAGAAAATATTTGCAAATGAAGCAACCGACAAAGGATTAATCTCCAAAATTTACAAGCAGCTCATGCAGCTCAATAACAAAAAAACAAACAACCCAATCAAAAAATGGGCAGAAAACCTAAATAGACATTTCTCCAAAGAAGATATACAGATTGCCAACAAACACATGAAAGTATGCTCAACATCATTAATCATTAGGAAAATGCAAATCAAAACTATAATGAGGGCTCCCCTGGTGCTGCAGTGGTTGAGAGTCTGCCTGCCAATGCAGGGCACACGGGTTTGTGCCCCGGTCCGGGAAGATCTCACATGCCGCGGAGCGGCTAGGCCTGTGAGCCATGGCCGCTGAGCCTGCGTGTCCAGACCCTGTGCTCTGCAATGGGAGAGGCAACAATAGTTAGAGGCCCGCGTACGGAAAAAAAAAAATAATAAAAACCTAAAATAAGCTATCATCTCACATCAGTCAGAATGGCCATCATCAAAAAATCTAGAAACAATAAATGCTGGAGAGGGTGTGGAGAAAAGGGAGCACTCTTGCACTGCTGGTGGGAATGTGAAATGGTACAGCCACTATGGAGAATAGTATGGAGGTTCCTTAGAAAACTACAAATAGAACTACCATATGACCCAGCAATTCCACTACTGGGCATATACCCTGAGAAAACCATAATTCAAAAAGAGTCATGTACCAAAATGTTCATTGCAGCTCTATTTACAATAGCCAGGAGATGGAAACAACCTAAGTGTCCATCATCAGATGAATGCATAAAGATGTGGCACATATATACAATGGAATATTACTCAGCCATAAAAAGAAATGAAATTGAGCTATTTGTAATGAGGTGGATGGACCTAGAGTCTGTCATACAGAGTGAAGTAAGTCAGAAAGAGAAAGACACATACCGTGTGCTAACACATATATATGGAATTTAAGAAAAAAATAGTGTGATGAAGAACCTAGGGGTAAGACAGAAGTAAAGACACAGACCTACTAGAGAAGGGACTTGAGGATATGGGGAGGGGGAAGGGTAAGTTGTGACAAAGTGAGAGTGGCATGGACATATATACACCACCAGACGTAAAATAGATAGCTAGTGGGAAGCAGCCACATAGCACAGGAAGATCAGCTCGGTGCTTTGTGACCACCTAGAGGGGTGGGGTAGGGAGGGTGGGATGGAGGGAGACACAAGAGGGAAGAGATATGGGAACATATGTATATGTATAACTGATTCACTTTGTTATAAAGCAGAGACTAACACACCATTGTAAAGCAATTATACTCCAATAAAGATGTTAAAAAAAATACCCACTTCACAGTAAAACTGAGATAGTGTATATAAAGTGCTTATCATAGAAGTTGTCAAAACACGTTACCTTATGTATCATTACCATTATTTGTATAACTCATTAATGTTTCTTATTTTTTTCTTTTTTTTATCAGTTATACATATACATATGTTCCCATATCTCTTCCCACTTGCATCTCCCTCCCTCCCACCCTCCCTATCCCACCCCTCTAGGTGCTCACAAAGCACCGAGCTGATCTCCCTGTGTTATGCGGCTGCTTCCCACTAGCTATCTATTTTACGTTTCGTAGTGTATATATGTCCATGCCACTCTCTCACTTTGTCACAGCTTACCCTTCCCCCTCCCCATATCCTCAGGTCCATTCTCTAGTAGGTCTGTGTCTTTATTCCCATCTTACCCTTAGGTTCTTCATGACCTTTTTTTTTTTTTCTTAGATTCCATACATATGTGTTAGCATATGGTATTTGTTTTTCTCTTTCTGACTTACTTCACTGGAGAACAGTATGGAGGTTCCTTAAAAAACTACAAATTTACCATACGACCCAGCAATCCCACTACTGGGCATATACCCTGAGAAAACCATAATTCAAAAAAAAGTCATGTACCAAAATGTTCATTGCAGCTCTATTTACAATAGCCAGGAAATGTTTCCTATTTTTAAATGCATACATAGGATTTCATTTGGATCAATGGAATTGAACAAATTCAATGATGTTTGCATACATTCTAAAAATAAAATCAAATCAACTGGAGGTGTGTTTGACCATTCTGCTAATGAAACTCCATATTCTACAAGAAAACTAAAAAATCATAACATGCATGTTGCAATACTTGTTGTGGTGATAAAGAATACACTTGTTTCCCCACTAATTTTCATAACATCCCAGTGGGAATCTCATTAGAATGGAGAACTGAAGTTTAGAAGAGAGAAAAACCATGGTTACTTCACAGCTTAAACTCAATTGAAGACAGTGGTGTGTGAGACAGGCATCATCATCATCTCACAAATTTTGGTTCAACAAATATTTGTTGAATAACTACTTTCCTAGTACTGTGTGATTTGAGTCCTTTTTGGGTTAATTGGTCAAGCTTTTTTCTATGGGCTCAAACTGTACAATGAACCATAACCAGAAAATTTACAAACACATGCTTCTCATAACAAAAATGACTAAGAAACTGAGTGGCACCTTTCTGATTCACAACAGCCTGTAAAATCTCAAATCTTCCCAACCTAAATTATTCCAAAAATATTTTTCTTGCTCTTATTTTGCAATCTCACTATCTACTGAGTAATCAGCATTATTACACCCAATATCCCTTCCATTTTCCCAGTTTACATCCTCAACAGCTGCATTAGTCTCCTAACTAGTTTTTCTACCTTTATTTTCATAACTTCCATTCATTCTTCACAGTGTTGCCAGAATAATCTCTGGTAAACACAGACCTAATCATATGTCATTTCTTTTCCAAAAAGATAAAACTCTTAATTTCTTAGCAGGACACTCAAGGTCCTTCCTAAATTTGGAAACAAAACATTTTCTTGAATCATTTCCAGATATTTCACTCCTGTCCCTCCTAGCCTCCAGATCTCTAGCCAGAGGACTCATCACACGTGCTATGTAGTTTTATATCTCCTTACCTTAACTCTTGCTGCATTCTCTGACTTTTCCCCATTCTCTTTCACTGACATTATGTTTCGTCATTTCACTAATTTGCTACAGTTGCTTCTGTCCTTCAATATCTTACTCAAATGTCTCTAATTTAGCTATTTCCAAATACCCTCACACTCATAGCAGAAACAATGACTGCCTCTTTGGATTTCCTATGTAAGTTGGTTTAAAAATACATAAATCACTTTTTACACAGTATTATGATTAGAGCTTATTTTCTTGCTAGACCTGAGTCCTTTTGCAAAGAAGAACCGTGTCTTCTACCCTTCCCCCTTTCCAATTCTATGGAGTTGAATTAAGCATGTTTTCTATGTGGTGCTGCCAGTCTCTGGACAGGAGAGGAGCTCTAAGCACCACTCCATCTCCATTGGAGCCTCTTTTCTTTCACTCCCTTTCTTGTCTTCCCCAACTCCCAAACTCTGTTCAGAGAGAAGGTGGAGCTAATTTGGTTGGTCAGAGAGAAACACTGATGGAGTCAAATGTACCGCTTCCTTGTTGATAAAGACACTACAAGCAATGCCCTCCAATCCCTCCTTCACTGTAAGTACCAGGTCTGGTCCTGGTGGGCAGCTGTAGCTAAGATGGAGACAAATGGGTCCAGAGCCTCCTCTTGATCCTTGAGACTGAGCCAAGTCCTCAGCCCAGCTGTTCAGAGAGCTTTGTGACAGGACACAGGGGGCCAGCCGACAGGAATTGAAGCATGTTTAAATTTAGCATTTGTCATCACCTCTGGGTACATGGTTTCTTGGGAGTCTCATGTGGAAAAAGAGGTGGGGGACAGAAATAGAAGTTGGAAATTCTAGGTCATATGATTCTAGTATCTTGTAATGCCATCAAAACTAACCCTGATCCCTAACAGCAGAATAGGGCGACCATATTTTGCATACTGAGATTATCACACTAAAAAATTCCTCTCTTCTCTGACTTACCTTGGGAGGTTCAATTGGTTTAATCCATAAGCCTCCTTACCACAGAACTTTTCAATGTGTAGTGATTAGGTGGGATACCGATTGGCATGAGGTTGATAATAATTAAATCATGTTATTTAATAACTTTTTCTTAATCTTCCTGGAATTTTTTTGGTAATTTTAAAGAAATTGCATGCTCATTTTTTTTTTTTCTGCTCGTGCCTATAGAGGTTGTTTCTTAGCAATATTTCAATATTTCATCTGTTGACCCTTTCTCTACAAGCTCATGAGGGTAGAGCCGGTTCTTACTAAGTCAAGTCTACCATAAGGTGATCATTCTTTCCTAATCTGCATGTTTAAAGGGTGACGTTATAGTCTCTGTTCAACCTTATGTATAATGCTTGACCTGATCTCAAATTTATCACATTTCAAGCAAGGTGCCACCTAATTTTAGTGGGTACTCGAAAGGAAAGTGGGTCATTCACTTCAAAGCTGAAACTATACGCTCTTCATGTACTGCATCAAGTCACAATCTCTTTTCATGTTCCATGTTAAAATTGTAAGCAGCCACATGTACGTCATCGTAATTGATACTACAGTGCTGTTCTCCTCAGCTCTTTCATCTTCAAATGTATATAAACATTCCCCTGGCCTCACAAGTTTCTATTTCTTTCATTGATAACCAGTGTTTACGAGCTGGGCGTGCTGTCCCTAGTAATGAAAGACTGCAGGCTGCAATGAAAAGTACCTGGGCTTCTTTTTTTACAATACAGAACAAAAGCATTCGTTGTTGTTGTATTATTGTATTTCTGAATAAAGTCTCTATTCGCACTGTAAACAAATCAAATGAGCTTGTGTTGGATTTTGTTCATCTGAATTGTGGTTAATGCAGTCCTCAGCTATGACATTACTTATGGCCTGCCCAGGACTGCTCAAGAGCTGGCTCTGTGGTTTACCTGACTCAGTATGTGATCAAGCATCTCCATTATTGTAATAAAACGAGAACTTTCAAGATCATGATCATGAAATAGAGAAAACAATTTTACCTCAGCACTCAAGCTCAAATGCTACACTAATCTACAGTAATTATTTTACTGCATTTGGAAGCAATTCCTTCTATTCACTCAGAGATAACAGTTGACAATACAATAGGCTTCCTCCTGCCTTTTTCCCCCAGTGAGCAAAATATGCTGTTCATTGCAAAGAAACCTAGCAGTAGTAGGCTGT
Organism: Tursiops truncatus; assembly: GCF_011762595.2. Taxonomy (NCBI): domain Eukaryota; kingdom Metazoa; phylum Chordata; class Mammalia; order Artiodactyla; family Delphinidae; genus Tursiops; species Tursiops truncatus. The sequence continues at coordinate 36,244,793 of NC_047050.1, forward strand.
AGTGTTTGCTTCTATGTGAATTAGCGTGTGCTTGAAGACCATCAGGAGGCTTGGTTTGTATTCCGAGGTTACTGTGGAACATGTACCTGGTGTATAGGACACGCAAGCAAAATGTGCACGGGGAGGAGATTATTACCTTCCTCAGATTTTAGAGACGAATCTAAAAAAGGCTTCTTTGTCCCCAGTAGTCCCACCAGTGCAACTCTGGCTCGAGAACTGCGCTGCCTGGGCTTCCTTGGTGGCGCAGTGGTTGAGAGTCCGCCTGCCCATGCAGGGGACACGGGTTCGTGTCCCGGTCCGGGAAGATCCCACATGCCGCGGAGCGGCTGGGCCCGTGAGCCATGGCTGCTGAGCCTGTGCGTCTGGAGCCTGTGCTCCGCAAGGGGAGAGGCCACAACAGTGAGAGGCCCGCGTCCCGAAAAAAAAAAAAAAGAACTGCGCTGCCTGGATAGTTTTGGAATCATTATGCAAAGGAAATTATTTGATAAACAAACATTACACATTTGCTCTCTTTGTTCCAGTATGGACTCATTGATTATTCGTTTTGTGTTTTATGTTTACACCTTGCTTGCAGATTTAACTAAATCACCTTAGGCAGAAAAGCATTAATTTCACTTAAGAAAATACAATTCTTAACTTTCTAAACTCACATTTTTGGTATTAACAGTTTTACATCAGAAATGTTCCCTTCCAAGTCTGTCTATAAACTGTCATGTAATGATTTCACATCCTTCCCGTCCACCTAGAGTGAAAGAATTACAACTTAATAAATGACAACAAATATGAGCTATATAGTAATTTAACAAAATACTTCTCTTTTTCTACTAAAATAAAATTGTAAAAAATTTTCTGTTTTATCAATCTTCTTTGACAACTACATTATGGGAAAACAGCTTTTAAAAAACATAATTTTGGACTTATTGACCTTTAATAAAACAAAGCAGATCATCTAGAAATGACAGGTTATTTTACAGTTGGCATCATTGGGTCTCTTAGTTAAAATCTCTGTTAAATGGTAAGCATTTAGACTGGGAATGTGATTCTCATCACCGTATGGTGTCAACTTTCACACAAACAAGCTAAAATAAACATGAACAATGTAAGGCTTATAACTGGAGAAATCAACAATATCTGGGGAATGTAAAAGAGGAGGAGTTGGGTATCCATAGACAAAAGAATTCAAGGAATGAAAATCCCAGGCTAATCACCCCAGACATCTTTGCTTGATTTGACGAAAACATGTTTTAAATGATGGGATGTGTAGATTAAAAATAGGAGCAAGTCAAAGTACAGCTCAATCTTTTCTAAATTGGGGAAATGAGGTCACAGTGATTATTCAAAAGAGAGAGCTAACAAAGGGTATTACAGAACCTACTTTCTCCAACTCTACCTCTGTCTTTCCTAAGAGTCTCATGGCATACGATAGCCATTTTTTTTTCAATGTTACTGATATGATTGACATATAACACTGTATATGTTTAAGGTGTACTGCTTAATATTTGACTTACACATATTGTGAAATGATTACCACAATGTTTAGTTAGCATCCATCATCTCATATAGATACACAAAAATGTTTTTTTCTTGCAATGAGAACTCTTACAAATTACTCTTTTAACAGCTTTCAAATATACCATATGGTGGTGTTAACTACAGTCATCATATTGTACGTTACATCCCTAGTACTTATTTATCTCATAACTGGAAGTTTATACATTTTGACCACCTTTGCGATAGCTGTTTCTGAAGTAAAATGACATCATTGTATTTAATGTAACAAAAAGGGAGGGGACTTTGCATATTTTACAATAGGAAGAGTAGTTTATTTTTCATACAACGTGAAAACAAGAACATTACTGACTTTTAAAGGCTTAGTTTCACAGGATAAAGCCATCAGATTTCTTTCCTGTCTGTGTAAGAATAGCTCAAATCCTTAGATTTTGCTGCAAAGCTTTAGTTTAAGAAGTACTGAGTGACATCCATTTGCCAAAAGATGTGCTTGTTTTTCATATTCAAAGAAAGTACAAAGGAGTAAGACTTGAAGTATCGAAAATATTCTCTCCATGTGTCCTCTTGTTAACTGACACACACATATGCAGATATGTTTCCCCATCCTCTAGGAGTAATAGCTGTTCCCTTGCCTATACCTTTATATGTAATTTCCCCTTTTCTGTTCAATTACAGTTCTGAATATGACACCTAGTAGAGACAGAAGAGGTTCACATTCTAAAGTCACAAGCATGGAAGTAGATACTGGAGGTTTAATGCTGTGCCATAAGCCAGCAAATAGTGTAACATGTCACTCAGACATCTATACTTCTAAACTCCTGACATTCTTCCTTTTGAACTTCTCTTGTACAAATGCAAGCAAGTAGGAGAGACAGAATCGTCTCTTTAGGAATATCATTACAACATTTACCTCCATTCCCTGCCTTCTCTACTCCACCCCACCCTAACTTTTTAGTTAGGAAAGTTGAAGCTTTTATGTAAAGCTTGAATACTCAGGGAAACAAGTTCAGAGGATTCTTTCTTGACTTTGCAGTTTCTCAGCTTGAGCTGATATTAGGTATCCTTGACTACTGTTGGCCTTAGAAGATCTGTCATCCAGTCCTTACTTCCTGGATGAAACACCACCAGCTGTACCTTTGAAAGCCTCAATGTTTTATATTCTCAACATTTGGACTTGCTTCTCACAGACTGTTATCTGCCTTGAGTTCATGCTCTGAGAAGCATATATTCTAAAGGATTTCTCACTAACATGAAGATCCAAAGCACTGAACAATATAAAAATGCCTCTTTTCCTACCTTTACAAATATCATTTAAATAGTTCTCTCATATGTAAATATAACTTCCCTAGCCAAACTCTTTTTGGGGAACCATCTGTAATAATATGGAAATGTTCATGTGGGATCATATGTTGATCCCCCTTCCCTTTCCTCTGACAGTTTTGGCATCTATATCCAAGGTAACCTGGGGGTGCTTCCCTCCTACATTCATCTGTACTTTCTTAATTCAGGTTATTAACTACATGACAACCACAGAGATTTTAACAAGTATAATAAAGACACTGATGTATTGAAAAGGTTATTTTGAATAGTGCTGAAAATATTTATGATGACAAGATTATTTTATACACCAAACGTATACTTTAGGAGAGAGGTTCTAAATTCAAAATTCTTGATGAAATGTTCAGGATATATGCAAAGTAAGAATAAGAATAACCCAAGCAGTTGTCTTCCCTCCAGTTTTGGGTGAAGGTGACACAGGAACCTTGTCTTCAACTCTCAGAAAAAAAGGGGATATTCTAGTTTGCCGATAGTTTGGTATTTTTTTCTTAATTAAGTCAGGTTTTGAGAGGTAAACATGCTGCATGTGTATGTTATCAGTCATTCAGCCCCCATGACCTGACTCATCTCATGTGTGCACAGCCTGTGATAGTCATTGTCCTGACAGACACTTTTCTCACAGGAAGGGGCAGGGAGAGGAAAAACTGAAACATCCTTGGTAGTTTCTAGAAGGAGCATGTTTTTCTCTTCTTCTAGTAAAATCCTTAATATTTGCCAAGAGCCAGTAGCCGGAGATGCAGGTTTTGTAGGGTCTAAAGCTACGATATTGGGGGATTATTTCCTTAAAAAGATTACAAAATTAATAAGTAATGTTAATTTTTATTTTCCATGAGGAAAATAAATCACAACAAATTATAAATTTTAAAGTTCTCCTTCATAGGACAATGTGCAATCATTTTCTGTAGAGAGAGTAGAAAGATAATTCTGTTTTTCTTCCAGCAATGTTGATTGAATTTTCTTTTTATTGTCTTTATATTGCTAATAATTTAGAATATTTTCTTTTAGGGTCAAAATCATAATAATAACATGATGTAAATCCTATGGGAAACCTCTATCAATTTTTTTTTTTTTTACATGTGAGCTATAAGATTTGTAAGGATTTTCCACAGATGAGCTTTCTGCTCAGTTGTCTTGTTCCTTCTCCATTACCCTCTCTTTCTCAGTGCCTGCTACATAGGACTCATCCATTTTGCAATCAGTCTCTGGCTCTGTGCTCTGGGTCATGACACAGAGTAAATTAGGCAATTCAAAACAGGAGTATTCCTGGAAGCCATTCATACACCAGGAAAGCAACAAGTACCTTACTTAGAACTTATGTGACATTAAGATTCTTCTCTGAAATCCCAGGCCAGTTGTAGCCTGCACATAAAGCAGTAATATTTATAAATTAAACTCTGTTTTAACCTCATCTCCCAAACCTTACATCTATGACAATGCCACTCAACACAAGGAGAAGGAGCTGAAGAGGGAACTGTAGTGGAAAGGGACTGGTCTTAACCAATTGCAGCTAAATATCTTATTTTTGTAAACTTTACAAAAACTCATGACTCCTTGAATGACATCCCCGTTATAAGGCCTGAGATGGGCCCATGCAAGTGAGGTGTCCTGAAGCCTAATTACTTTGATGCAAAATCCAGAACTGGAGGCAAATTGTATTTTAATGTTGTTTTTTTAATTGAAGTATAATTGGCTTAAAATATTACTTTAGTTTCAGGTGTACAATGTATTGATTCAATACCTATGTATTAATTCAATACCTATTTCACTCAGACTTCTAGACTTTTCCCTTCTAGCAACCACCAGTTCATTCACTGTATCTATGAGTCTGTTTCTGTTTTGTTTGTTTTGCTTTTCAGATTCATTTCAGAAATCAGACTGTATTTGTCTTTCTCTGTCTGATGTATTTCACTTAGCATAATACTTTTTAGGTCCATCTATTTTCTTGCAAATGGAAAGATTTCATTCTTTATATGGTTGGGTAATGTTCCATTGTATATATGGAACACAGATTCTTTATCCACTCATGTAGGTTGCTTCCATATCTTGGCTATCATGAATAATGCTGCAATAAATATTGGGGTGCATATATCTTTTCAAATTAGTGTTTTTATTTTCTTAAAATACTCAGAAGTGGAATTACTGGATCATATGGTAGTACTATTTTTAATTTTCTAAGGAACTTCCATACCGTTTTCCATAGTGGCCATACCAATTTACATTCCCACCAACAGTGTATGAGCATTCCCTGTTCTCCATATCCTCACCAACACTTATTTGTTGTCTTTTTGATAATAGCCATTCTGAGAGGTGTGAGGTAATATCTCATGGTGATTTTGATTTGCATTTCCCTGATTGTTAGTGATATTGAGCATCTTTCAATGTTTCTTTTGGCCATCTGTATGTCTCCTTTGGAAAAAATGTCCATTCGGGTCTCCTGCCCACTTTTCAATCAGGTTGCTTGTTTATTGATGTTGAGTTTTATGAGTTCTTTGTATATTTTGGATATTAACCCCTTGTTGCATAGATTATTTGCAAATATTTTCTCCCTTTCAATAGGTTACCTTTTTGTCTTATTGATAGTTTCCTTGAATGTGCAAAAGCTTTTTAGTTTGGTGTAGTCCCATTTGTTTATTTTTGCTTTTGTTTCCCTTGCCTGAAAAGACAATATCCAAAAAACATTGCTAAGACCCATGTCAAAGGGCATATTCCTGCTGTCTTCTAGGAGATTTATGGTTTCAGGTCTTATATTTAAGTTTTTACTCCATTTTGAGTTTATTTTTGTATATGGTGTGAGGAAGTAGTCTAGTGTGATTCCTTTGCCTGTAACTGTCTAGTTTTCCCAACAGCATTTATTGAAAAGACTGTCTTTCTCCCATTTTATATTCTTGCCTCCTTTGTTGAAGATTTATTGTTCATATGTGTGTGGTTTGTTTCTGGGCTCTTTATTGTGTTCCATTGATTTATGTGTCTGTTTTTGTGCCAGTACTATACTGCTTTCATTACTTTAGCTTCAGAGTATAGTTTGAAATCAGGGAGCATAATACTTCAAGCTTTGTCCTTCTTACCCTAGATTGCTTTGGCTATTGAAGGTCCATACAACTTGTAGGATTATTTGTTGTAGTTCTGTGAAAAGTGCCATTGGTATTTTGATAGGGATTGCATTGAATCTGTAGATTGTCTTGGGGTGTACGGTCATTTTAACAACATTAATTCTTCTAATCTATGAGCACAGTATATTTTTCCACTAGTGTGTGTCATCTTCAGTTTCTGTCATCAATGTCTTACAGTTTTCTGAGAACAGTTCTTTTACCCCCTTGGTTAGATTTATTCCTAGGCATGTTATTCTTTTTGATGTGATTGTAAATGAGATTGTTTTCTTAGTTTCTCTGATAGTTTGTTGTTAGTGTATAGAATTATGGATATTAATTTGTATCCTGCAACCTTTACTTGATGAGTTCTAAGAGGTTCTTGATGGCATCTTTAGGATTTTCTTTAAATAGTATCAAGTCATCTGAAAACAGTGACAGTTTTACTTCTTTCTTTCCAGTTTGGTTTCCTTTTATTTCTCTTTCTTGTCTGATTGCTATGGCTAAGACTTCAAATACTATGTTTAATAAAAATAGTGAGAGTGGGCATCCTTATCTTGTTCCTGATCTTAAAGAAAGTGTTTTCAGCTTTTAATAGTTGAGTATGATGATGGCTGTAGGTTTGCCATATATGTCTTTTATTATGTTTTGGTATGTTCCCTCTATACGCACTTTGTTGAGAGTTTTTAATCATAAATGGATATTGATTTTATCAAAAGCTTCTTCTGCATCTATTGATATCATCATGTTATTTTTATTCTTCAAGTTGTTAATATGGTGTTTCACATGGATTGATTTGCAAAAATTAAACCATCCTTGCATCCCTGGGATAAATCCTACTTAATCATGGCCTATGATCCTTTCAATGTATCGTTTAACTTGATTTGCTAATATTCTGTTAAAAATTTTTGCACTTATGTTGACCAGTGAGATTGGTCTGTAATTTTCATTTTCTGTGGTTTCTTTGCCTGGTTTTTGTATCAGGGTGATGTAGGCCTCATAGAATGAGTTTGGAAGAGTTCTCTTATCTTCAGTTTTTTTTGAAATAGTTTGAGAAGTATAGGTATGAACTCTTCTTTAAATGTTTAGTAGAATTCACTTCTGAAGCCATCTGGTCCTGGACTTTTTTAGGGGAAGGATTTTTTTTTTTTTTATTACTGATCCAATTTTATTACTGGTAATTTGTCTGTTTATAGTTTCTCCTTCCTGCTGATTAAATCTTGGGAGACAGTACATTTTTAGAAATTTATCCATTTCTTTTACTTTGTTCATTTTATTGTTCATAGTAATATCTTATGGTTCTTTGTATTTTTGTGGTGTTACCTGTAACTTCTCCTCTTTCATTTCTGATTTTATTTATTTAGCCCTCTCTCCTTTTTTCTTGATGAGTCTGACTAAAGGTTTTTCATCTTTTTAACTTTTCAAAAAAACAACTTTTAGTTTCATTGATTTTTTTTCCATTTTCTTTTAGTTGCTATTTCATTTATTTTTGCTCTAATCTTATAATTTCTTTTCTTCTACTAAATTTGGGTTTGTTCTTCTTTTTCTGCTTCCTTTAGGTATAAGTTAGGTTGTTCATTTGAGATTTTTCTTCTTTCCTGAGGTAGGTTTTTATTACTATTATCTTCCCTATTAAAATTGCTTTTTCTTCATCCCATAGATTTTGTATCATTGTGTTTCCATTTTCATTTGTCTGCAAGTATTTTTCTTTTTAATTTTCTCTTTGATTTCTTTAGTGAGTAACCCATTAGTTCTTTAGCCTCCACATGTTTGTCTTTTTTGCAGTTTTTATTGTAGGTGATTTACAGTCTCATAGTGTTGTGGTAAGAAAAGATGCTTTGTACAATTTCAATCTTCTTAAACTTACTGAGACTTGTTTTGTGGCCGAGAATGTGATCTATCCTGAAGAATGTTTCATGTGCACTTGAAAAGCATGTGTATTCTGCTGATTTTGGATGGAATGTTCTATTGAATTTATATGTTCTAATATGTCCTTCAAGACCAGTGTTTCCTTACTGACTTTCTGTCTGAATATTCTGTCCATTGATATAAGTGGGATGTAAAGGTCTGCTACTATGACTGTTATTTTCAGTTTTTCCCTACACATTTGTTAAATTTACTTTATATATTTAGGTGCTCCTATCTTGGATGAATACATATGTAAAACTGTTATATCTTCTTGCTGGATCAATCTCCTATCATTATGTAATATCCTTATTTATGTCTTGTTACAATCTTTGTTGTAAAGTCTGTTTTGTCTTATGTAAGTATTGCTACTCCAGTTCTTTTTGTTTGTTTCCTTTTGCATGGAATACCTTTTCCATCCCCTCACTTTCAGTCTGTGTGTCTCTTGTAGGCAGCATATATATGTCTTATTTTTGTATCCATTTAGCTAATCTATGTCTTTTGGTTAGAACATTTAGTCCTTTTACATTTAAAGTAATTATTGATAAGTATGCACTTATTGCCATTTTGTTAATTGGTTTTGGGTTGTTTTTACACTTCTTTTTTGTTCCTTCTTCATTTGCTCTCTTTCCTTGTGATTTGATGACTATATTTGGAGTTGTGTTTGAATTCCTTTCTCTTTTTTGTGTATGTGTATCTATCATAGGTTTTTGGTTTGTGATTACAATGTGGCTCACATAAATGTATATAAATATATTAAATATGTGATTATTTTAATTGATGACCTCTTAAGTTTGAATGCATTCTAAAGACCCTGCACTTTTACTCCAATGTAACATTTAATGTTTTTGACATTACATTAACATCTTTTTGTGTATCCCTTAGCTACTTACTGTGGATATAAATGATTTTACTACTTTTGTCTTTTAACCTTTCTACTGTCATTAAAAGTGGTTGAACTATTACCTTTACTGTACATATGCCTAAACCAATGAGATTTTTTTTTCCTTTTATAATTTCTGTATTTGATTGTGGTCTTTAATTTTTCACTTAGAGAAATCCCTTTAACATTTAGTGTAAAGCCCATAGTGGTACTGAACTCTTCTAGCTTTTTCTTGTCTCTAAATCTCTTGATCTTACCTTCAAATCTGAATGATAGCATTGCTTAGTAGGGCATTTTTTGTTGTTCATTGGAAATAAATGTATTTACTATATGAAAATGTTCTTACTGTTTTTAAACTCTAAACTGTTTTGAACATTTTTTTTAATTTTTATTTTTATTGGACTATAGTTGATTTACAATATTGTATTAGTTTCAGGTGTACAGCAAAGTGATTGAGTTATACATATACATATACATATATCTATTCTCTTTCAAATTTCTTTTCTCATTTATGTTATTACAGCATATTGAGCAGAGTTCCCTGTGCTACAGAGTAGGTCCTTGCTGGTTATCTATTTTAAATATAGTAGTGTGTATATGTCAATCCCAAACTCTCAATTTATCCCTCCCTCCTTACCTTTCTCCTTTGGTAACCATAAGTTTGTTTTCTAAGTCTGTGAGTCTGTTTCTGTTTTGTAAATAAGATCATTTGTGTCCTTTTTTTTTTTTTTTTAGATTCCTCATATAAGTGGTGTCATATGATATTTATCCTCTCTGACTTACTTCAATTAGTATGATAATCTCCAGTTCCATCTGTGTTGCTACAAATGACATTATTTCTTTCCTTTTCATGGCTAAGTAATATTCCATTGCATATGCAACACCTATCTTTCTGAAACTCTTCCAAAAAAATTCAGAGGAAGGAACACTCCCAAACTCATTTTCTGAGGCCACCATCACCCTGATACCAAAAGCAGAAAAAGATACAACAAAAAAGAAAATTAAAGGCCAATATCACTGATGAGCATAGATGCAAAAATCCTTGACAAAATACTAGCAAACCAAATCCAACTATACATTCAAAGGATCATACACCATGATCTAGTGGGATTTATCCTAGGGATGCAAGGATTTTTCAATATCTGTAAATCATTCAGTGTGATACACCATATTAACAAATTGAAGAATAAAAACCATATGATCATCTCAACAGATGCAGAGAAATATTTTGACAAAATTCAACACCAATTTATGATGAAAACTCGCCAGAAAGTGGGCATAGAGGGAAATACCTCAACATAATAAAGACCTTGTATGACCAACCTATAGCCAACATCATACTCAACCATAAAAGCTGAAAGCAATTAGGAACAAGACAAGGATGTCCACTCTCGCCACTTTTATTCAACTTAGTTTTGGAAGTCCTGGCCACAGCAATCAGAGAAGAAACAGAAATAAAAGTCTATAAATTAAGGGAGAAAAAAAGAAGTAAAACTGTCACTGTTTGCAGATGACATGATACTATACATAGAAAATCCTAAAGATGCTACTAGAAAACTACTAGAGCTTATCAATGAATTTGGTAAATTTGCAGGATACAAAATTAATACACAGAAATCTGTTGCATTTCTATACACTAACAGTAAAAGATCAAAAAGAGAACTTAAAGAAATAATCCCATTTACCATCACATCAAAAACAATAAAATACCTAGGAATAAATCTACCTAAGGAGGCAAAAACTTGTACTCTGAAAACTATAAGACACTGATGAAAGAAATCAAAGATGACACAACAGATGGAAAGATATACCATGTTCTTGGACTGGAAGAATCAATATTGTCAAAGTGACTATACTACCCAAGGCAATCTACAGATTCAATGCAATCCCTAACAAATTACCAATAGCATTTTTCACAGAACTAGAACAATTTTTTTTTTAATTTGCATGGAGACACAAAAGAACCCAAATAACCAAAACAATCTTGAGAAAGAAAATCGGAGCTGGAGGAATCAGGCTCCCTGATGCCAGACTATATTACGAAGCTACTGTTTTCAAAACAGTGTTGTATTGGCACAAAAACAGAAATATACATCAATGGAACAGGATAGAAAGCCCAGAAATAAACCCACATACCTATGGTCAATTAGTCTATGACAAAGGAGGCAAGACTATACAATGGAGAAAAGACAGTGTCTTCAATAAATGGTACCAGGAAAACTGGACAGCTACATGTAAAAGAATGAAATTAGAACTTTCTCTAACACCATCCACAAAAATAACCTCAAATTGGATTAAAGACCTAAATGTAAGACTGATACTGAGTACAGTATTTGTGGTTGCAGTTATTTTTTTTCCTTTCATCACTTGGAATATATTGTGTCACTCCCTTCTGGCTTGCAATGTTTCTAATGAAAAGTCAGTTAATGGTCTTACTGGTGTTTCCTTATACATAACTACTTGCTTTTTCTCTTGTTTCTTTTAAGATTCTCCCTTTAATTTTTGTCATTTTAATTTTAATGTGTCTTCTCTTTGGGTTCATCTTGTTTGGGACTCTTTGTACTTCTTGGACCTAGGTTTTCACAGGTTAGGGAAGTTTTCAGGTATTATTTCTTTGAATAAGTTTTCTGCCCCTTTCTCTCTCTCTTCTTCTGGGACCCCTTTAATGTAAATATTACATCACTTGATGTTGTCCCAGAGGTCTCCTAAACTATTCTCATTTTAAAAAATTGTTTTTGTTTTTTTTTTCTGTTAAGCTTAGGTGATTATCACTACTCTATCTTCCAGATCACTGATCCCTTCCTCTGTATCATCTAATCTACTCTTGATTCCTTATAGTGTATTTATTTCAGTTATTGTATTCTTCAGCTGTGTTTAGTTCTTCTTTATTTTTTCTAACTCTTTGTTAAACTTCTCACTGTGTTCATCCATTCTTCTCCCCAGTTTGTTGAGCATTTTCATGTTCATTACCTTAAGTTCTTCACCAGGTAGATTGGTTATTTCCACTTCTCTTAGTTCTTTTTCTGGGGTTTTGTCTTGTTCTTTTGTTTGGAATATGTTCCTCTGTCTTCTCATTTTGCCTAATTATCTGTGTTTATATCTATGCATTAGGTAGGTAGGTTATGTTTCCCAGTGTTGGAGAAATGGCCTCATGTAGGAGACACCTTATGAGTCCCAGAAGCACACTTTCCTCTGGTCATCAGAGACATATGCTCAAGGGTGTCCCTTGTGTGTGCTGAGTGGGTCCTTCTGTTGTGGTTGGGCTGTGGTTGGGAGTGCTCGTATGCAAGACTGGCCCCTGGACAAGTTGGCTGCCAGATCCTGCTTCCTGTGGTTGCTGTTGGTCTGTTGGTGCTTTGGGTCAGGCCCTGGCATGGCTGGCTGCAGAGCCTTGGAGGTCCTGGGACTGGTGCTATCCTACTGGTGGGTGGAGCCTGGTTCTAGTGCAGCTGGCTGATCAGCTCTTTGTGTCCCAGGACTAGTGCTCACTTGCTGGTGGGTGGGAGGACTAGAGGGAAGACTCCAAAATAGTGCTTGCTAACACGATTGTCCTTATGGTAGAAAGAGCTCCCCCAAAGTGTTGTCACTAACATTTATGTCCACAGGCAGAGTTCCAGTTGCCTTCTACCTCTCTGGAAGACTCTTCAAGATCAGTGAGTGTGTCTGACGCAGACTTTTTTCAAATTATTGCCTCTGTGCTGGGTCTCAGAGCTTGTGATATTTTGCATGTACCACTTAAGAGTGGAGTGTCTGTTTCCTATGGTCTTGTGGCTCTCCTGTATGCAAGCTCTGCTGGCCTTCAAGACCAGATGTTTTGGGGCTTGTCTCCTTGGTGCAGGACTCCTGGGCTGGAAAGACTGATGTGAGGCTTGGACCCATCACTCCTTGGGAAGAACTTCTGCAATTATGATTATCCTCCTGTTTGTGGATCACCTACATGGGGATGCAAGTCCTGACTATACCACATCTCTGCCCTCCTACCCATCACATTGTGGTTCCTTCTTTATATCTCTAATTGTGGAAAATCTTTTCTGTTATTCTTCAGGTCATTTTCATAAATAGTTGCTCTGTAAATGGTCGTAATTTTGGTGTGCCCATGGAAGGAAGTGAGCCCAGGGTCCTTCTACTCCACCATCTTGGCCACACCTCTTATTTTAAGATCTTTACTTAATACATATTTTTCAAAAATTTATTGAGATAAACTCATATACCATAAAATTCTGCATTTTAAGTACACAATTCAGTGGATTTTACAAGGTTTTTCATCCCCACTATCTAATTCCAGAACATTTTCATTATCCCAAATATAAACCTTGTACCTGTTAGCACTCACTTATTTCACCCTCCCACCAATTCCTGTGAACCACAGCATTAGTCATGTGCTCCAGATGAACAGAACCAATAGGATATAGATAGATAGATAGATAGATAGATAGATAGATAGATAGATAGATAGATAGATAGATAGATATAGATGCTATAGATATAGATATATAGAAAGAGATTTATTATGAGAAATTGGCTTAAGTGATAATGGAAACCAAGGAGTCCCACAATCTGCCATCTGCAAGGTGGAGGTCTATGAAAGCCAGTGGTGTTATTCCAGTTCAAATCTGATGGCTGAGGATTGGAGGGCTGATGGTATAAATCCTACTCTGAATATGAAGATCCAAGAACCAGGAGTGCTGTTGTCTGAGGGTAGAAGAATATGGATGTCTCAACTCAAGCAGAGAGAAAATTTACCCTTCCTCCAGCTTTTTGTTCTATTCAAGCCCTCAGCAGATTGGATGATGCCCACTTGCACTAATGATTCAAATGCTAATCTCTTCCAGAAACATGTTCACACACACGCTCAGAAATAGTGATTACCATCTATCTGGGCAACCCTTAGCCCAGTCAAATTGACACATAACAATTAACCATTACAACTACTAATCTACTTTCTACCTCTATGTATTTGTTGATTCTACACATTTCATATGGATAAAACATATAATAAGTGTCCTTCTGTATCTGGTTTCTTTCACTTTGCACAATGTTTTCCAAGTTCATCCATGTTGCTGCATTATCAGTATTTCATTCCTTTATATGGCTGAATAATATTTCACTGTATGAATATAGTACATTTTGTTTATTTGTTTCTCAGTTCATGGACATTTCTGTTGTTTTCTACTCTTTGGTTATGATGTATTATGCTGCTATGAGCATTCATATACAAGTTTTCGTGGACATATATTTTCAATTTACTTGAGTGTATTCCTAGGAGTAGAATTCCTGGACCATAAATAACTCTATGTTTAACTTATTAATTAACTGCCAACCTATTTTCTTAACCAGCTGCATCATTTTACCTTCCCCTGAACAGTGCATGAGGATTCCCATTTCTCTACATCCTCACTAACACTTCCTGTTTTTTGTTATTTTGATTACAGCCATTCTATTAACTGTGGAGTGGCAATTCATTGTGGTCTTGAGATGCATTTCCCTAATGACTAATGATATTGAGCATCTTTTAATGTGTTTGTTGGCCATTTGTGTATCTTCTTTGGAAAAACCTCTATTCATGCTTTTGCCTATTTTTCTTTTTCTCTTTATAAAAATTATTTATTTTTGCTATTTTAACTGTTGCAGGAAAGAAATATTTCCACAGTGTTGTATGAATTGATTTTTTTTAAATTATTGCTATTTTTGTATTGTTTTGTCTTTCACTTTTAAATTAATTTTTAACATCTTTATTAGAGTATACTTGCTTTACAATGGTGTGTCAGTTTCTGCTTTATAACAAAGTGAATCAGTTATACATATACATATGTCTCCATATCTCTTCCCTCTTGCATCTCCCTCCCTCACACCCTCCCTATCCCACCCCTCTAGGTGGTCACAAAGCACCGAGCTGATCTTCCTGTGTTATGTGGTTGCTTCCCACTAGCTATCTATTTTACGTCTGGTAGTGTATCTATGTCCATGCCACTCTCTCACTTTGTCCCAGCTTACCCTTCCCCCTCCCCATATCCTCAAGTCCATTATCTACTAGATCTACATCTTTATTCCTGTCTTGCCCCTAGGGTCTCCTGACCATTTTCTTTCATTTTTTTTTTTAACACTCCAAATATATGTTACCATATGGTATTTGCTTTTTCTCTTTCTGACTTACTTTACTCTGTATGACAGACTCTATGTCTATCCACCTCATTACAAATAACTAAGTTTCAGTACTTTTAAGGCTGAGTAATATTCCATTTTATATATGTGCCACATCTTCTTTATCCATTCATCTGTCGATGGACAGTTAGATACCTTCCATGTCCTGGCTCTTGTAAATAGAGCTGCAATTAATATTTTGATAAACTAGTCTTTTTGAATTATTGTTTTCTCCATGTATATGCCCACTAGTGGGACTGCTGGGTCATATGGCACTTCTATTTTTAGTTTTTTAAGGAACATCCATACTGTTCTCTATAGTGGCAGTATCAATTTACATTCACACCAACAGTGCAAGAGGGTTCCCTTTTCTCCACAGCCTCTCCAGCATTTATTGTTTGTAGATTTTTAATGATAGCCATTCTGACTGGTGTGAGATGATATCTCATTGTAGGTTTGATTTGCATTTCTCTAATGATTAATGATGTTGAGCATTCTTTCATGTGTTTGTTGGCAATCTGTATATCTTCTTTGGAAAAATGTCTATTTAGATCTTCTGCCCATTTTTGGATTGGGTTGTTTGTTTGTTTTTTTTTTGCTATTGAGCTGCATGAGTTGCTTGTATGTTTTGGAGATTAATCCTTTGTCAGTTGCTTCAATTGCAAATATTTTCTCCAATTCTGAGGGTTATCTTTTTGCCTCATTTATGGTTTCCTTTGCTGTGAAAAAACTTTTAAGTTCCAATAGGTCCCATTTGTTTATTTTTGTTTTCATTTCCATTTCTCTAGGAGGTGGGTCAAAAAGGATCTCGCTGTGATTTATGTCATAGAGTGTTCTTCCTATGTTTTCCTCTAAGAGTTTGATAGTTTCTGGCCTTACATTTAGGTCTTTACTCCATTTTGAGTTTATTTTTGTGTATGGTGTTAGGGAGTGTTCTAATTTCATTCTTTTACATGTAGCTGTCCAGTTTTCCAGCTTATTCTTCAATAAGCATCACTTACTGAAGAGGCTGTCTTTTCTCCATTGTATACTCTTGCCTCCTTTATCAAAGGTAAGGTGACCAGATGTGTGTGGGTTTATCTCTGGGCTTTCTATGCTGTTCCATTGATCTATATTTCTGTTTTTGTGCCAGTACCATACTGTCTTAATTACTGTAGCTTTGTAGTATAGTCTGATGTCAGGGACCCTGATTCCTCCAGCTCTGTATTTCTTTCTCAAGATTGCTTTGGCTATTAGGAGTCTTTTGTGTTTCCATATAAATTGTGAAATTTTTTGTTCTAGTTCTGTGAAAAATTCCAGTGGTAGTTTGATAGGGATTGCATTGAATCTGTAGATTGCTTTGGGTAGTAGAGTCATTTTCACAATGTTGATTCTTCCAATCCAAGAACATATTATATCTTCCATCTATTTGTATCATCTTTAATTTCTTTCATCAGTTTCTTATAGTTTTCTGCATACAGGTCTTTTGTCTCCTTAGGTAGCTTTTTTCCTAGATGTTTTATTCTTTTTGTTGCAGTGGTAAATGGGAATCTTCCTTAATTTCACTTTCAGATTTTTCATCATTAGTGTATAGGAATGCCAGAGATTTCTGTGCATTAATTTTGTATCCTGCTACTTTACCAAATTCATTGATTAGCTCTAATAGTTTTCTGGGAGTGTCTTTAGGATTCTCTATGCATAGTATCATGTCATCTGCAAACAGTGACAGCTTTACTTCTTCTTTTCCAATTTGGATTCCTTTTATTTCCTTTTCTTCTCTGATTACTGTGATTACTCTGATTACAACATACAAATATGTTGAATAATAGTGGTGAGATTGGGCAACCTTGTCTTGTTCCTGGTCTTAGTGGAAATGGTTTCAGTTTTTTACCATTGAGGACGATGTTGGCTGTGGGTTTGTCATATATGGACTATTTTATGTTGAGGAAAGTTCCCTCTATGCCTACTGTCTGGAGAATTTTTATCATAAATGGGTGTTGAATTTGGTTGAAAGTTGTCTCTGCATCTATTGAGATGACCATATGGTTTTTCTCCTTCAATTTTTTAATATGGTGTATCACCATGATTGATTTGCATATATTGAAGAATCCTTGCATTCCTGGAATAAACCCCACTTGTTCATGGTGTATGATCCTTTTAATGTGCTGTTGGATTCTGTTTGCTAGCATTATGTTGAGGATTTCTACATCTACGTTCATCAGTGATATTGGACTGTAGTTTTCTTTCTTTGTGAAATCTTTCTCTGGTTTTGGTATCAGAGTGATGGTAGCCTCATAGAATGAGTTTGAGAGTGCCTGTGTGTGTCCCCAGATCTGAAGTGGGTTGCTTGTAGACAGCATATATACGGATCTTGTTTTTGTATCCATTCAGCCAGCCTACGTCTTTTGGTTGGAGCATTTAATCCATTTACATTTAAGGTAATTATCAATATGTATGTTCCTTTTACCATTATCTTAATTGTTTTGGGTTTATTATTGTAGGTCTTTTCCTTCTCTTGTGTTTCCTGCATAGAGAAGATTCTTTAGCATTTGTTGTAAATCTGGTTTGGTGGTGCTGAATTCTGTTAGCTTTTGCTTGTCTGTAAAGCTTTTAATTTCTCCATCAATTCTGAATGAGATTCTTGCTGGGTAGAGTAATCTTGGTTGTAGGTTTTTCTCCTTCATCACTTTAAATATGTCCTGCTGGTCCCTTCTGGCCTGCAGAGTTTCTGCTGAAAGATCAGCTGTTATCCTTGTGGGGATTCCCTTATGTGTTACTTGTTTTTTCCTTGCTGCTTTTAATATTTATTCTTTGTATTTAATTTTTGATAGTTTGATTAATATGTGTCTTGTCATGTTTCTCCTTGAATTTATCCTGTATGGGACTCTCTGTGCTTCCTGGACTTGATTAACTATTTCCTTTCCCATATTAGGGAAGTATTCAACTATAAACTCTTCAAATATTGTCTCTGTCCTTTTCTTTTTCTCTTCTTCTTCTGGGACCCCTATAATTCGAATGTTGGTGTGTTTAATGTTGTCCCAGAGGTCTCTGAGACTGTCCTCAGTTCTTTTCATTCTTTTTTCTTTATTCTGCTCTGCAGTAGTTATTTCCACTATTTTATCTTCCAGGTCACTTGTCCGTTCTTCTGCCTCAGTTATTCTGCTATTGATCCCTTCTAGAGAATTTTCAATTTCATTTATTGTGTTTTTCATCTCTGTTTGTTTGCTCTTTAGTTTTTCTAGGTCCTTGTTAAATGTTTCTTGTATTTTCTCCATTCTATTTCCAACATTTTGCATCATCTTTACTATCATTATTCTGAATTCCTTTTCAGGTAGACTGCCTATTTCCTCTTCATTTATTAGGTGTGGTGGGGTTTTGCCTTGCTCCTTCATCTGGTGTGTGTTTCTCTGTCTTCTCATTTTGCTTAACTTACTATGTTTGGGGTCTCCTTTTCGCAGGCTGCAGGATTGTACTTCCCATTGTCTTTGTTGTCTGTCCCCAGTGGCTAAGGTTGGTTCAGTGGGTTGTGTACACTTCCTGGTGGAGGGGACTAGTGCATATGTTGTGGTCAATGAGGCTGGATCTTGTCTTTCTGGTGGGCAGGTCCCCGTCTGGTGGTGTGTTTTGGGGTGTCTGTGGCCTTATTATGATTTAGGCAGCCTCTCTGTTAATGGGTGGGGTTGTGCTCCTGTCTTGCTAGTTGTTTGGCATAGGGTGTCCTTCACTGTAGCTTTCTGGTCATTGAGTGGAGCTGGGTCTTGTCATTGAGATGGAGCTCTCTGGGAGATTTTCACCGTTTGATATTATGTGGAGCTGGGAGGTCTCTTGTGGACCAATGTCTTGAACTTGGCTCTCACATCTCAGTGGCATAGCCCTGATGCCTGGCTGGAGCACCAAGAGCCTGTCCTCCACATGGCTCAGAATAAAAGGGAGAATATAAAGGAAAGAAACAAAGAAGAAGATAAAATAAAATAATATAAAATAAAGTAAAATAAAATAAATTTATTGAAATAAAAAATAATTATTAAGAAAAAAAATTAAGTAATTAAAAAAAATGAGAGACAAAACCCTAGGACAAATTGTAAAACAAAGCTATAGAGACAAAATCACACACAGAAGCATACACATACACACTCACAAAAAGAGAAATGGGAAAAAATATACGTATCTTTGCTCCCAAAGTCCACATCCTCAATTTAGGATGATTCATTGTCTATTCAGGTATTCCACAGATGCAGGTACATGAAATTGATTGTGGAGATTTAATCCACTGCTCCTGAGGCTACTGGAAGAAATTTCCCTTTCTCTTCTTTGTTCGCACAGCTCCCTCGGTTCAGCTTTGGATTTGGACCTGGCTCTGCCTTTATGTCACCTGAGGGCTTCTGTTCTTCGCTCAGAGAGGACGGGGTTAAAGGAACAGCTGATTCGGGGGCTCTGGCTCACTCAGGCCGGGGAGAGGGAGGGTTACGGATCTGGGGCGAGCCTGTGACGGCAGAGGGCAGTGTGACGTTGCACCAGCCTGAGGTGTGCCGTGTGTTGTCCCAAGGAAGTTGTCCCTGGATCACAGGAACCTGGCAATGGTGGGTTACACAGGTTCCTGGGAGGGGTGGTGTGGATAGTGACCTGTGCTTGCACACAGGCTTCTTGGTTGCTGCAGCAGCAGCCTTAGTGTCTCATGCCCGTCTCTGGGGTCCAAGCTGATAGCCGCAGGTCACACCTGTCTCCGAAGCTCCTTTATGCAGCGCTCTTAATCACCTTTCCTCGCACACCAGGAAACAAAGAGGCAAGAGAAAGTCTCTTGTCTCTTTGACACTTCCAGACTTTATCCTGGAATCCGCTAGCCGTGGCGCACTAGTCCCCTTCAGGCTGTGTTCACACAGCCAGCCCCAGTCCTCTCCCTGGAATCTGACCTTCGAAGCCTGAGCCTCAGCTCTCAGCCCCCACCCATTCTGGCGGGTGAGCAAACAAGCCTCTCGGGCTGGTGAATGCTGCTTGGCACCAATCCTCTATGCGGGAATCTCTCTGCTTTGCCCTCCACACCCCTGCTGCTGCGCTCCCCTCTGCAGCTCTGAAGCTCCCCGCCTCCGCCACCAGCAGTCTCTGCCCGCAAAGGGGCGCCCAAGTGTGTGAAAACTCCTACTCCCTCACAGCTCCCTTCCACTGGCGCAGGTCCCATCCCTATTCTTTGTCTCTGTTTTTTCTTTTTTCTTTTGCCCTACCCAGGTACGTGGGGAGTTTCTTGCCTTTTGGGAGGTCTGAGGTCTTCTGCCAACGTTCAGTAGGTGTTCTGTAAGAGTTGTTCCACATGTAGATGTATTTCTGTTGTATTTGTGGGGAGGAAGGTGATCTCAGCATCTTATTCTTCTGCCATCTTGAAGCTCCTCTTGCCTATTTTTAATTGGGTTATTTGTCTTTTTATTATTGAATCGCAAGAGTTCTTTACACAGTTTGGATACTTGTGTCAGATACATGACTTGCAAATATTATCTCCCACATATGGGTGGTCTTTTTACTGTACTGAGATTGTACAAGTTTTGTACTTGTTTGTTAAATATATTCTTTTTCATGCAATCATAAATTAATTATTTTTAAAATTTTATTTTGAGATTGTCCAGTGCCAGTATATAGAAATTGAATTAATTTTTATATATTGGTTATGTACCTTTAACCTTGCTGAACTATTTTATTAGCTTTAATAGTTTGGGGCTGTTTGCATGCGTGTGAGCAGGCATGTGTGTGTGAATTCCTCAGGATTTTCTCTCTATAAAATCATGTCTATTCTGCAAATAGAAGTAATTTGCTCCTTCTTTTCCAATCTTGGGGCCTTTCATTTCTTTTTCTATGTTAAATAGAAGTGGTAAAAGTGGATGATCTTATTCCTTATCTTTGAGAGACAACATTCAGTCTTTTATGATTAAACAGAAAACTAGCTATGGGTTTTGAGTAGATGTCCTTTACTGGATTGAGGAATCTCATTTTTATTCTTCATTTATTGAAAGTTTTTATTATGAACATTTGTTAGATTTTGTTGAAAATCTGGAGAATTAATATTTTTATTTTACTTTTTTTTTATAACAACTAATTTTTTAAAAAAATATTTATTTTTGGCTGCATTGGGTCTTCATTGCTGCCCACGGGCTTCCTCTAGTTGCAGCAAGCAG
The DNA here is from genome assembly GCF_011762595.2 of Tursiops truncatus. Classification (NCBI taxonomy): domain Eukaryota; kingdom Metazoa; phylum Chordata; class Mammalia; order Artiodactyla; family Delphinidae; genus Tursiops; species Tursiops truncatus. The sequence goes on from NC_047050.1 coordinate 36,265,795, forward strand.
GGGCTACTCTTGTTTGCAGTGAGCAGACTTCCCACTGCAGTGGCTTCTCTTGTTGCAGAGCACGGGCTCTAGGCATGCATGTTTCAGTAGTTGTTGCACACAGGTTCAGTAGTTGTGGCTCAAGGGCTCTAGAGTGCAGGCTCAGCAGTTGTGGCACACGGGCTTAGCTGCTCTGTGGCATGTGGGATATTCCAAGACCAGGGCTCGAACGTATGTTCCCTGCATTGGCAGGCAGATTCTTAACCACTGCACCACCAGGAAAGCCCTTTACTTGTATTTTTAAAATTTGTATGATTTATTGAAATACTTCTTTCATTTATTTTTAACTCATATTTTAAATTTTATTTTCTTAGTCTATTAGCTTTAGCATCACAATTTTTCTTAAGCTTACTTATCTTTATTTTCTTATACTTGTCTTCATTTCTTCTTGAATTTTGTGATATTTTATTAATGTGAAACATAATGTTGTGTACTTTGTATTATTTAAAAATTTACTCATATTTTAGCCATAATTTTTACCTTTTCTTAGAATAGTTACTATGTGCTCAGATAATACACAAACAAAAAGAATAAGTCACAGTTCCTGACTTCAAGATGTTTACTCTCCATTGGCAACCGTATTTCAATTGTTCTTTGCATGTTTCCATTTTAACCTTTACTCTTACAGTATTTTTTATTATTTTTACTCTATTAATGAAGTTGTATATTAAGGATAGATAACATTTTTGATGCCTAATAATATGTGAGATATTGTGCTTAGCCTGTTTCATAATTCATCTCTTATACACCATCGTGAGTTAGATACTATTACCACCTTAATTTTGCACATAATGAGATTACGGTCCAGAAGTGCCAGTAAATTTACAAAAGTTATATGGCAGCTAAGAACGAGATCTGGGATACAAAGATCTCGCCCTTAATCATCATAGTTTCCTGATTAACATTTCATTTTAAAGCCAAGTATGGTTAACTTCTTAAAGCCTAATTCCAGAGAAGTTTTGTAACAGACTGTACCAGGCATAACAATTCTAGAATTCTTGGAATAAATGTGTCTTGGCTTGCGGTAATGTTATGTCAAGTAAGATAAGACACAAATATCTTCGGTTCAAACAACCACATTAGAAGTAATTTCCCTTTAAACTATGTGTTTCTAAATCTTTCACATACTTAAAGTCACAACGATCAAGAAAAATAACTAATCCAAATAGAGTCTTCTATGATTTGTCTTCCCATGAACATTCTCTCATAAATATTAAGCTATTTGGCCAGGGATCTAAATATGGCATAATTAATAACATTGCAGCTTAATTAGAATATTTCTATGCAAAACACAAGAAGACAGGAAAAACAATTTTATATTTTCAATTCCAACTTACAGCCTGAAATCCAGACCAATATTTATAAACCCATGTATCTCTAAAACTCAACACGTCCTGACCAATCTCATCCCCTTCATCCAAATGTTTTCCTTTCTCTGTAATCATTGTTTTAGTAACTGGTATTTCCACCCAACAAATTCCCAAGTTAGAACCTGGAAACCATGTACATTTCTTTTTATATTTTATCCCCTATCTCTTCTGCTAAACACATTCAACCAATCCATGTCCTTTTATTTCATACTCCTAAACAGTTCTTATTTTATTCTTTCTTTTTATTTCCACAGCTACTGCCCTATTTTGAGGTTTGTCATCTCTCCCACATGCTCTTTCTTCTAGTCTTCTGTCTCTTCAGAATTTAACCCTCAAATTTGACTTCTCTTCTCCTCTCCATTCATTCTCTACACTGCTGTCATGATTATCTTTTAAAAATTTAAATTTGTTCAGGCAAAATTATTCAAAATGATAGACAAAATTAAGAATTTTCAGTATGGCACATACAGTCAACTATAATTTTGTCTCTAATTAACTGTCAACCCCCACTACCTCTTGTTCTCACTTTGTGTGTAATCTTTAGATTATGTCTTCCTTCAGGCCATAACGGCTTATTAGTATGAATGAACTCACATTTTCAGTAATCAATGGTTTTAACAATCTTGCTAATTTCTATTCCCTCTAAAACCTCACTATTTTTCATGTATCCTTGGAGATGTTTCATATGAGTTCATGGACATTCTTCTCAGCTGAGACTACCCTATGGAAAAGTTCTGTTGTTTTTATCCTTCACAATGGGAAAATTCTCTTGTCCATAACAGGAATTCCATTTCCCAATAATTCCCAATCTGCCACAGAGAGCCACTGTGAAATTTGTTTTCTTAGTGGTCCTCCGTAGACTGGTAGTTTGTTATTTAGTCCTGGGGACGTGTTGTAAAGTCTTATTCTGTTATTCTGGCTTGTAATTTTATCAGATAATTTATCCATGTTCTTTCTTCTTCTTCTTTTTGTAATTTTTAAAATTATTTATTTATTTTGCTTCTATATTTTTCTTTTTTTTTGAATTTTATTTATTTACTTTTTATGCAGCAGGTTCTTATTAGTTATCTATTTTATGCATATTAGTATATATATGTCAATCCCAATCTTCCAATGCATCCCACCCATCACCACCATTCCCCCCACCCCCGCTTTCCCCATCTGGTGTCCATACGTTTGTTCTCTACATCTATGTCTCTATTTCTGCCTTGCAAACTGGTTCATCTGTACCATTTTTTTAGATCCCACAGTATGCGTTAATATATGATATCTGTTTTTCTCTTTCTGACTTAATTCAGAAATTTTATCAGATAATTTATCCAGTGTTCTTTCTCCATTTTTAAAAAGTCTTCTCTAGGAAGCCACCTCTCATGCCTCACCCTTTGTGCACTCTATGAAAACCTGTTCCTTAGTATACTTCTTACTTCAGTGTTCATTATTTCACTCGTTTTATTTGATTTCACCACAAAGTGTACAGATTGTGTTCTCTACTTGTACTCCCAGCATCTATCATAATGCCTGGAACATAGGTTGAGCTCAATGTTAGTTCCATGTACAGAGAATATCCTTTCCAGTGTACACATAGAAAAGCATGATTTTGGAAACAATTTACTAACTTAAAAAAATACTGCTTATTTTCCTACCTTTGTTTCTATCAAGAAAATTTTTTATGAATTTTATCAATTCATTATAAAAATTATATGCATTCAAATATCATTTTTAATTTTTAATAATTTAAATTTTCACATATCATTACTGTGTGTCCAATTACAAAGTGCAGAAAATTTAGGTGATTATGGTTATGAAGAAAGAGACTCTTCAGACTCAGTGATGTGAGTCATTAATTAGACATCTCATTTATCACAAGACTTAACTAGAAAAAACAAAGAACAAGAACTAACACAGGATTCTGGTTTTTTTAGAAAAAAGTTCAAGGAATCTGTATTTAATCAAAACATACAAAACAATCTCCAGATACCGTCTGGCAACAAATTTAGAACTTGCAGAGCTGAAATGTTGATTTGCTTAGCTATAAATATTACCTTGATGAAAGACAGTCCTAACTCTGTCTTCTATCACTTTACCTATGATAAGAAAGTTACCATTGCATGTGTTTTCTTAGGAACCCATTAGATCTAACCTTTCTGGAAACATCCAGAGAGACATAATTATTCATCATGAAAAGAGATATCAGATTTTACAAAAAAAATGCCTACAAAACAAAGGTGCAAAAAGAAAATAAGAAATAGAAGGAACAAGAGTGAAATTTTTATTCAAATCTAAGGACTAATCCAGCAGCTTTATGAAAAAAAAGAAAACTCCTTTTGATGTAATGAAAATTCTGAATTCTCAAGTTTGGGCACAGGGCCTATTCTGTGATATGTTAACTAAAAGAAAAATTTTCTTTTCCAAGCATCTGCCTTCCTTTTTTCCATTTCCATGGCAAGCTGTTTCAAGGTGCTTCATGAAAAGCTTCTCAAAACCAATGTGTTCTAAAAGCCACAAGTTTGATGACTGATAAAAGAGTCATGAGAGAGTTTTTGCATCTCTTCTTTAATAGAGATCTTGAAAAGCCAAATGACTGAGAAAGAGCATGATTCATCCTCTGCAAATGCTGAAGCGTATGTTTAACTGTCACCTACTGCATTTTGCAGCAGTACCTATTCAAAAGCTCCCCAAAATATGCAAGTACCGTTCTGAGAAGGGAGAAAAAAACCCTGAGTCATGATAAATGTCATACTGAACGTTCTTTCATTTATGGAGATTGTGAGTGTTTAAATGTTACAGATAGTCACAATTCTATTCACATTATGTTAAAACTCATACAGTAAGTCCTTGGCTATACAGAACTCCCTGGAAATGAGTTATTCTGAACACTGAATATTCCAGATGGCTTGGGGTTAACTCACTAAGTTCCAGCCAGAATGTAGCACTTATCTCCAAAGCAGACCATGTTTTATCCATCTAAAATTTTTCAGAACATAGACCATGCTTAGAGATGAGTTAAAATTTACAAAGTTTAGTCTGTAAGTGTACACAGGTGCAAAGTATTTGGTAAAGTTCTCTGCACAGAGTAAATAATTCAAGAAGTAATAGTAACTGTTGCTATTGCTTCTTTGACTACAACTACTATTCCAAGATTCTTAATCTTTTTGGCAAACATTGTGGTAGAGATAGGCAATTCTTTGATCATTTGGATGAAGACTACTTATAACAGAAAAGAATTAGATGGTCTAATTTGGATGGATGGATTATGCCATAGAATTTTATGTTCCCTCAAAATTCATGTGTTGAAACCTAATCCTCAGTGGGATGGTATTTGGAGGGCGGGCTTCTGGGAAATGATTAGGTCATGAGGGCAGAGCCCTTATGAATGGGATTAGTTCCCTTATGAAAAGAGACCCCAGAGAGATTCCTCACCCCTTCTGCCATGTGAGGACACAGTGAAAAATGAACCAGGAAGCAGGCTTTTACCAGACTGAATCTGTGACACCTTGAGCTTGGATTTCACTGCCTCCTGAACTGTGAGAAATGTTTTTTTTAAGTTACCCAGAATAGGGTATTTTGTTATAGCAGCTCAAACAGACTATATGGTGTTACACCATAGCTTTGTATAACTTGGCATCTACCAAAGAATTAGACAACAATACTCAGTGACTCTGGTATTATACAGAGCAAATTAGCCATTGTTACATTGATCCATCAACGTATTACAGAAGTCTTCCTGTATGTGAATGCCTGTTTCTTCTTTTAAGGTTATCACAAATTTCAAGGTTCCTTTCCTTTATTATTTGAGAGAATTATGTTTACAGCTTAGTAGAGTGATTGACATATAGTAGGCACAAAATTATTTTTTTAATAATTAATTCTGGAATGTCCTCTGAAGTGCTGTGTTTGTATTTGACATTGCATAGGTTTCCATACTTTCCTTTCTTCTGTCTTATTTTGTAACTTCACTAGATTGGTAACTTGAATCATCTCTCAAGTTGTTAGACCATAGTGATTTGTATATCTTCAAAAGCTTCATAGTTTGTATAAATTCATTGTGATGTGGGACCATGTTATAGACAACTTTATACAGCAGAGTCATTGTGGATTTTAATCTAGCCATCCAATGTTCATGGACAAAATAAGCATAATACTGGCGGTATTTTCTAATCATATTCTCCTGCTTCACTCCCCATTATAATGATTTAATTTTCTATTCTAAGAGACTACAACTGTGTGGTTCAGGCAGATTGCTATTAGCCCATCCAAGTACTTTCTCTTCTATGATATAGGTAATAAACAATTATCATTCCCTCAATAAATTGTTACAACCTAGTGGTTGAGTGCAAGATCTTTGGAGTGATGGAAACATGGTTTTGAAGCCCAGCTCCACCATTAACTACTTTTGTGATCTTGGAAAATTGACATAAGTTTCCTTATTCCCTGTAAACAAAGTTCATAAAAATCTATGGCTGTCAAATGGATCAAGTGAGTTAACTTCCAGACAACCTTAGGACAATGCTTGACACTTAGGTGCTAAGTACCTCAATGGGCCTTCAGATATCTTATGTATTATTCCCTATGTGAGCCATGTGAAAAAAATTGAGGCACTGCTTTAGTCGTTGCTAGACATTGCAGCACTTTCTTTTTACACCACTATTTGAACTGATAAAAGAAGGGTTTGGCCCTTTTTGGCTCTTTGTTCATGGATCCTAGTTATTTCTTTGTCAGCAAAGAGTTTTTTTGTTTGTTTGTTTTGTTGTGTTTTATTTTGTTACTTTAGAAAGGGAATTGTTCCTGGAGGCTGAGAATTCTGGAAAGCTAATATCTGGAGAGTAGTAGCTTTAATTCACTAATATTGTACAAATTTAATGACCTATAGTTTTGAGTAGTGTGATTTTTATGTATTATTGTATCAATCAATGCTTCTGATTTCTTTTTCTTTTTTTCTTTTTTTTACAAGTAAGTACAAAAGAAGTTTATTTCATTTTTAAATTCTTCAAAAGTTAACATATAGCTTCTTGTTTTTTGAATTTTATTTTTATACAGCAGGTTCTTATTAGTTACCCATTTTATACATATTAGTGTATATATGTCAATCCCAATCTCCCAATTCATCACACAACCACCACAACAACCCTGCTGCCTTCCCCCCCTTGGTGTTCATACGTTTGTTCTCTACAACTGTGTTTCAATGTCTGCCTTGCAAATTGGTTCATCTGTACTATTTTTCTAGGTTCCACATATATATGTTAATATACGATATTTGTTTTTCTCTTTCTGACTTATTTCACTCTGTATGACAGTCTTTAGATTCATCCACATCTGTACAAATGACCCAATTTCATTCCTTTTTATGGCTGAGTAATATTCCATTGTATATATGTACCACATCTTCCTTAACCATTTGTCTGTCGATGGACACTTAGGTTGCTTCCATGACCTGGCTATTGTAAATAGAGCTGCAATGAACATTGGGGTGCATGTGTCCTTTTGAATTATGGTTTTCCCTGGGTATATGCCCAGTAGTGGGATTGCTAGGTCATATGGTAGTTCTAATTTTAGTTTTTTAAGGAACCTCCATACTGTTCTCCATAGTGGCTGTATCAATTTACATTCCCACCACCAGTACAAGAGGGTTCCCTTTTCTCCACACCCTCTTCAGCATTTGTTGTTTGTAGATTTTCTGGTGATGTCCATTCTAACCATTGTGAGGTGATACCTCATTGTAGTTTTGATTTGTATTTCTCTAATAATTTCTCTAATAATTAGTGATGTTAGCAATCAATACTTCTGATTTCTTAATATTATCAACTTGGGTGAAGGGGAGAAAGAAGGAAACATTCTTTTCTTTATAGTTATAAATTTTATGTTTGGTTAAACATTTTCCTGGGGTTATACTTGTAGAAATGCATTTATCTTGCTTTCCATATTTAATAATGGGCTAATATATCTGAGGAGAAGCACAGTTTATTAGGAATGAGGCAAGACATAACAAGCTAATCATAGAAAGCCATAAATGTTCTACTGAGCATAAATGATCACAGAAAAATATTGCAAGCATCTGAGGTCACTTTTATTAAGGTCACAGGATTTATGTAAAACAGTAAAAAAAATACAATAAAAAAACTTCACAGATTTTTCTGATTATGAAAACATCTTAAATTTCTAAATGAACACATAGATTCAAATTTTAGTCTTATGCTGGAGTGTTGCAAGGCTCCATCCTGGGACCTCGTCTTTGTTCTCATTTAATCCATAGATGATTTCATAAAATCTTATGGGTTTTAAAGACCTGAAAAAATACTTCACAAAGCCAGTAAGCAGAGGAAAAGCTGTTTAATAACATTAGGAAATGAAAATCAAAAACCACAATAAGATACTGCTCCACACCCAATTAGAATGGCTAAAATCAAAACGACTGGCAACACAAAAAGTGTTGGTAAAAATATGAGCTAACTGTAACTCTCCTACATCCCTGGAAAACAGTTTGGCAGTATCTTACAAGGTTAAATATACAGATAATATATCAACGATTCTACTACCAGGGATCTTTCCAAGAGATGAAGGTGTATGTGCACAGAAATATTGGTATGTTCATATCAGTTTTATTCACAATAGCACAAACTGAAAACAACCCAAACATCCATCAGCTGATGAACACATAAACAAATTGTCATGTATTTATACAGTGTTATACTACCTAGAAATAAAATGCATCAAACTGTTGATATTTAAAAACATGAATCTTACAGATATAATATTAAGTAGAAAATGTCTGAGACAAAAGATATATGATTTCATTTGCATGAGTTTCTAAACAGGCAAAATTGAGTGAGAGCAAAGCACTTCAGATCACTGGTTGCAGGGTGAGGAGTATTGATTGGAGAGGAGCATGAAGGAACTTACTAGGGTAAAGGAAATATTTTCACCTTGAGGGGGATGATGAGTACATGGATGTTTATACATTTGTCTAAACTCTAACTGGACTGTAATATTGAGATATATTGCATATACATTATTTGCATTAGAAGTTGCCCTAAAAAGATCAATTAAATTCATTTTAGTTCATTCATTCATTCAAAATCTGTTTCACACTAGGGATAACAATAACCGAAAGAGAGGTAATATTTTTTTTTGACTTCAGAAGCTTACAGATTTGTAGGAAAAGCAGATGTTAAAATATTAAAAAAAAATAAGTATATAATTACAAATTGTGATGTAGATACTGTGAAAAATGCATACTGAGTTATATGGTAGCCTATAACAGGGATTCTCAGTCTAGTGCAAGGGCGGGGGTTGGAAGGGTGGGGAAGATGAAGATGTCAGGGGGGAATTTTCCCTAAAGGAGGTATTTGTACTATCTAGTTAAGAATGCAGAACTTGGAGTCAGACTACCTGGGTTGGAGTTCTGGATCTATCATTCACTATGTGTGCAACCTTGGGCAAACTCTCTAAGCCTGTTTCTTTATCTGCAGAACACATATCAACAGTACCTATGTTAGAATTTATTTCAAGTATCTAGCATGACCAAACTGAGTGGAAGTTGTGGTGGACACAAACTGGTGCTTTTTTCAGTGGAAGGAAGGGAATAGAAGATAACTTTGAGTCAGCTGAAGGGAAGATGGAGGTGAGAAAAGAGACACAGCATAAAAACTCTTTCAAGGAGTTTTGATGTGAAGGTGAGCAGAGAGAAGGGACAGTGGTTGGAAGAGCTCAAGATACCAAGGGAGAATTTCACTTATCTCTTTTTAGAATGAGAGATAGATATTCTGTTATGCTTCTAGGAATGACCAATTTCTGAGGGGAAAACTGATGATGCAGAAGCAGGAAGGCATAACTGTGAGAATGAAGTTCTTATGTAGGTGAGCGATGCTACAAAACAGTAACTAACAAATAAATTGGTGGGTATAAGATGAGCTTCTCACAAGCATTTCCAAATTATGCTGAATAGGTGGAAGAAGACAACATAAACCATGTTATCACATGGTATTAATTTTCGCTCAGAAATATTGGGAGGGGAAGATGAATTGTGGCCTAAAAAGATTTATAAAGATTATGTATGAATATAGTTTACACATACTGACCTTGTTTTGAGTCAGGAGATATTTATCTAAACAATAAGTAGCAAGTCTAGAATTTAAAATCATTTCTCATGAACATTCTAAAAAACAAACTTGCCATTTAAACTACTGCCATACATTATCTTAAATTTGTCAGACTGGGCTTCCCTAGTGGCGCAGTGGTTGAGAGTCCGCCTGCCGATGCAGGGGACACGGGTTCATGCCCCGGTCCGGGAGGATCCCACATGCCACGCAGCAGCTGGGCCCGTGAGCCATGGCCGCTGAGCCTGCGCGTCCGGAGCCTGTGCTGCGCAACGGGAGAGGCCACAGCAATGAGAGGCCCACGTACCGCAAAAAAAAAAAAAAAAAAATTGTCAGACATTTTCAGAAATATAAACAGTAACTTGAAAGATTCTGGCCAGAGCCAACAAAAAATAAACTAATTCAGAATATTCCCAAGTTCTACTATCAGAAACTCAAGATTTGAAAATCAAATCAAAAGTACTTTAACAATGAGAAAAAATAAAGAGGAAAAGTTAACTTTAAAAAAATCTGGTTGGAGAAATGTTTTTCTCATCTTCTTATCAAACACACACACACATTCTAAATTTTGTTCAAAACGCCTCTTGTATCATATTTCCGGTGATGTACATGGAATCAAAGAACTATAGCAACACAATACTTACAGTGTTATGCCAATCTATATATTTTAAAGCTTGAATATATAGCTCTACTTTTACTGGTATTAAAGAATCTACCATTTAGTCATTCAATTCCTTATTAACAATGCTTTCTGTGGGTTTAGTGTAGTGCAATTTACCAAGTTTTTTCACTGAGACTGTTGTTATTGTTGATTGGAAGGATTTGGTCCTGAATTTAAACCACAGCTCTGTTATATAAAAACTGTGTGGTGTTGAGCAGTTGATTCAGCATCTCCAATTCCTCCTGTAAATTGTGGATAGTATTTGAACCTACCTGATAAGATTATTGTGAGTACTAAATGAAGTAAAATATTTAAAGCATGATTCCTGCCACACAGAATAAATAAATAATAGCTGACATATTATTATATTATTCTGTATAATACACACAAAGAGAGCCCTATTCAGTGATGTTATTATTGACATATTATATATGAGAGGAAAGTGAAGATGAGTTAAGAAGAAATACGCAAGATAACCAGGGGCGGAGTCAAAATGGTGTACTAAGAGGATGCGTACTTCGCGTCTCCTCACAACTAGGGCACCTACCAAGTACCGATGGGGGACCACGGACACCTAAGAAGATGGGAGGAACCCCCAGCAACCCGGTAGGACGTGGGGCATGGGGGGAGTGAAGGGGCAGGAGAAGTGGAGGCGGGATGAGACTGGTGCCCCTAGGGGTGGCTGGGGGAGGGGAAGGGATCCCACGCCAGTAGGGGGAAATTGGGGAACCATTGGGAGGGCAGAGGATCAAAAGGCAGCATAGCCAGGTTTCCCCCACCCACTTGGACCGCCAGGAACCTGCTGAGATCCCAGGCCTGATCCTCTGCCCACCTAGGCGGCCTCCAGCCCTGCAGGTCCTGAGGGAGTGTGAGGGGGAGAAGGGGGAGCAAAAATAAAGGTCAGACCTCTGGGACCAGCACCACTGAGGGTTGGCTTGGGGAAGGAAGGAGTTCCTACACCCAGTGGGACCCACCCGTGGTTAGGGGTCCAGCAGCGACGGGGGAGACCCTGGGAAAGAGAGTGGAGGAGGGGCAGGAAAGAATAAAAGGGAACAGGGCAACTGCTTTCCCTGTCCACTTAAGCACCGGGAAGCCTGTTGGGATCCCAGAACTAATCCTCTGTCCTCAGAGCCTCCCTCCTGCCATGCAGAGCCCAAGCCCCTCCCCTACACCCCACCAGGGCCACACCTCTACACTCGGAGACCCCCTCCAATGAGCTGGGCCTAAACCCCACCTACACACCCTCACTTAGGGCCCTACCTCCTAACTCTGGAACCCCACACTCCACAGCCCTCCTTCCCATGTGCTGTCTCTCCCCTTCTGTGCAGGTCCCAAGCCACGCTTGAACATTGCCCTGCTGAGGCCCTGCCCCATGCTCAAATGTCATACCCCCACCCGCCTAGGTCCTGTCCCCCAAACCCCGCCCATGCCTAAGTTCCATATCCCACCACCCCCACCACTGCCTAAACGCTGCCCCAATAGAGAAGACTTTATTCTTTTCTTTTCTTTTTTCCTCTTTTAGATTGGGGTTCTGTTTTACCTTGTTGATTCATTGCTGTTGATTCTTTTAAATTTTTATTTTTCCTAATAAATCTTTTATTTTTCCAATTTTATTTTATTCTTTATACTTTGTTAGTGATAGCTCCTTTTGGCTTGTTTCCCACCCCTCCCCTTTTTTTTCCTTTTTTGTGTTGTGGTTTTATTTTACCTTGTTGCAGTTGTTTCAATTATAGCTTTATTTTTCCTAATGTATTTTTTACCTTTCTAATTTTATTTTATTTTTTATTCTTTGATATTGTACTGTTCCTTTTTTTCTTTCAGTCTTCATTTTTTTTTTTTTTCCCACAACATGAAGCTTGTGGAATCTTTGTTCCCAGGCTGGAGTTTGGGCCCGAGCTCCTGCGGTGGGAGGTCTGAGTCCAAACTGCTGGACTAACAGAGAACCTAAGACCCCAGGGAATATCAATCAGAGTGAGGTCTCCTGGAGGTCCTCACTCAGCACCAAGACCCAGCTCTATCCAACTGCTTACAAACTCCAGTGCTGGATGCCTCAGGCCAAACAAGAAGTAAGAAAGGAATACAGCACGACCCATAAAAAATAAAAAAAATAAATAAAAAAAAATAAAGAAATGACAAAATTATGTTACAGATGAAGGAGCAAGGTAAAAACCTACAAGTCCAAATAAATGAAGATGAAATAAGCAACCTACCTGAAAAAGAATTCAGAGTAATGAGAGTAAAGATGATCCAAAATTTCAGAACCAGAATGGAGAAAATAAAAGAAACATTTAAAAAGGATCTAGAAGAACTAAAGAGCAAACAAACAGTGATGAACAACACAATTACTGAAATTAAAAAATACTCTAGAAGGAATCAATAACAGAATAACTGAGGCAGAAGAACACATAAGTGAGCAGGAAGATAAAATGGTGGAAATACTGCCAGGGAGCAGAATAAAGAAAAAAGAATGAAAAGAATTGAGGACAGTCTCAGAGACCTCTGGGACAACATTAAATACACGAACTTTTGACTTATAGGGGTCCCAGAAGAAGAACAGGAAAAGAAAGGGTCTGAGAAAATATTTAAAGAGATTATAGTCGAAAACTTCCCTAACATAGGAAAGGAAATAGTCAGTCAAGCCCAGGAAGCACAGACAGTCCCATACAGGATAAACCCAAAGAGAAACACACTGAGACACATATGAATCAAACTATCAAAAATTAAATACAAAGAAAAAATAATAAAAGCAACAAGGGAAGAGCAACAAATAACATACAAGGGAATCCCCATGAAGTTAACAACTGATCTTTCTGCAGAAACTCTGCAAACCAGAAGGGAGTGGCAGGACACATTGAAAGTGATGAAAGGGAAAAACCTACAACCGAGATTACTCTACCCAGCAAGGATCTCATTCAGATTTGATGGAGAAAATAAAACCTTTACAGATAAGCAAAAGTTAAGAGAATTCAGCACCACAAAGCCAGCTTTACAACAAATGCTAAAGGAACTTCTCTAGGAAGGAAACACAAGATAAGGAAAAGACCTACAATAACAAAACCAAAACAATTAAGAAAACGATAATTGGAATATACATATTAATAATTACCTTTAATGTAAATGTATTAAAAGCTCCAACCCAAACACATAGACTGGCTGAATGGATAAAAAACAAGACCCATATATATGCTGTCTACAAGAGACCCACTTCAGACCTAGGGACACATACAGACTGAAAGTGAGGGGATGGAAAAAGATATTCCATGCAAATGGAAATCAAAAGAAAGCTGGAGTAGCAATTCTCATATCACACAAAATAGACTTTAAAATAAAGACTATTACAGAGACACTACATAAGGATCAAAGGATCAATCCAAGAAGAAGATATAACAATTGTAAATATTTATAAACCCAACATAGGAACATCTCAATACATAAGGCAAGTGCTAATAGCCATAAAGGGGGAAATTGACAGTAATAGAATCATAGTAGGGGACTATAACACCCCACTTTCACCAATGGACAAATCATCCAAACAGAAAATAAATAAGAAAACACAAACTTTAAATGACACATTAAACAAGATGGACATCGTTCTCAATGGTGAAAAACTGAAAACATTTCTACTAAGGTCAGGAACAAGACAACATTGCCTACTCTCACCACAATTATTCAACATAGTTTTCAAAGTTTTAGCCACAGCCATCAGAGAAGAAAAATAAATTAAAGGAATCTAAATCTGAAAAGAAGTAAACCTCTCACTGTTTGCAGGTGACATGACACTATACACAGAGAATCCTAAAGATGCTACCAGAAAACTAGTAGAGCTAATCAATGAATTTGGTAGAGTAGCAGGATACAAAATTAATGCACAGAAATCTCTTGCATTCCTATAAACTAATGATGAAAAATCTGAAAGAGAAATTAAGGAAAGACTCCCATTTACCACTGCAACAAAAAGAATAAAATATATAGGAATAAACCTACCTAAGGAGACAAAAGACCTGTATGCAGAAAACTATAAGACACTGATGAAAGAAATCAAAGAAGACACAAACAGATGGAGAGATATACCATGTTCTTGGATTGGAAGAATCAACATTGTGAAAAAGACTCTACAACCCAAAGCAATCTACAGATTCAGAGCAATCGCTATCAGGCTACCAATGGCATTTTTCACAGAACTAGAACAAAAAATTTCACAATTTGTATGGAAACACAAAAGACCCCGAGTAGCCAAAACAATCTTGAGAAAGAAAAATGGAGCTGGAGGAATCAGGCTCCTGGACTTCAGACTATACTACAGAGCTACAGTAATCAAGACAGTATGGTACTGGCACAAAAACAGAAATATAAATCAATGGTACAGGATACAAAGCCCAGGGATAAATCCACACACCTATGGTCACCTTATCTTTGACAAAGGAGGCAAGAATATACAATGGAGAAAAGACAACCTCTTCAATAATTGGTACTGGGAAAACTGGACTGCTACATGTAAAAGAGTGAAATTAAAACACTCCCTAACACCATACACAAAAATAAACTCAAAATGGATTAAAGACCTAAATGTAAGATCAGAAACTATCAAACTCTTAGAGGGAAACATAGGCAGAACACTCTATGACATAAATCACAGCAAGATCCTTTTTGAACCACCTTGTAGAGAAATGGAAATAAAAACAAAAATAAACAAATGGGACCTAATGAAACTTAAAAGCTTTTGCACAGCAAAAGAAATGATAAACAAGACAAAAAGACAACCCTCAACATGGGAGAAAATATTTGCAAATGAAGCAACCAACAAAGGATTAATTTCCCAAATATACAAGCAGCTCATGCAGCTGAATATCAAAAAAACAAACAACCCAATCCAAAAATGGGCAGAAGACCTAAATAGACATTTCTCCAAAGAAGATACACAAATTGCCAACAAACACATGAAAAGATGTTCAACATCATTAATCATTAGAGAAATGCAAATCAAAACTACAATGCGGTATCACCTCACACCGGTCATCATCAAAAAATCTACAAACAATAAATGCTGGAGAGGGTGAAGAGAAAAGGGAACCCTCCTTCACTGTTGATGGGAATGTAAATTGATTCAGCCACTATGGAGAACAGTATGGAGGTTCCTTAAAATACTAAAATTATAACTACCATATGACGCAGCAATCGCACTACTGGGCATATACCCTGAGAAACCATAATTCAAAAAGAGTCATGTACCACAATGTTCATTGCAGCACTATTTACAATAGCCAGGGCATGGAAGCTACCTAAGTGTCCATCGACAGATGAATGGATAAAGAAGATGTGGCACGTATATACAATGGTATATTACTCAGCCATAAAAAGAAATGAAATTGAGTTATTTGTAGTGAGGTGGATGGACCTAAGGTCCCTCATACAGAGTGAAATAAGTCTGAAAGACAAAAAGAAATACCATATGCTAACACAAATATATGGAATCTAAAAAAAAATATGGTTCTGAAGAACCTAGGGGCAGGACAGATATAAAGACACAGATGTAGAGAATGGACTTGAAAACCCGGGGAGGGGGAAGCATAAGCTGAGGAGAAGTGAGAGAGTAGATTTGACATATATACACTACCAAATGTAAGATAGCTAGCTAGTGGGAAGCAGCTGCATGGCACAGAGAGATCAACTTGGTGCTTTGTGACCACCTAGAGGGGTGAGAGGGAGATGCAAGAGGGAGGGGTTGTGGGAATATACGTATGCGTATAGCTGATTCACTTTGTTATACAGCAGAAACTAACACAACACTGTAAAGTAATTATATTCCAATAAAGATGTTTTTTTAAAAAAAGAAGAAGAAGAAATATGCCTCCCAGGCAGTTTTATGGCCATAGACTAGAACTTGGATATGAGACCAGTATTGGACTCCTTGTGGTACGTGGGCCTCTCACTGTTGTGGCCTCTCTTGTTGCGGCGCACAGGCTCCGGACGCGCAGGCTCAGTGGCCATGGCTCACGGGCCCAGTCGCTCCGTGGCATGTGGGATCTTTCCGGACCGGGGCATGAACCCATGTCCCCTGCATCGGCAGGCAGACTCTCAACCACTGTGCCACCAGGGAAGCCCTTGTATTAGACTCTTTGATTGAAGACTGTACCTGTGGAAGCAATCTATTGACTGTAGAATGGTTGTTGTGATTGTTAGCATCAGATCTCCTAGGATAATGTTTCAAAAGAAAATTTATGGTGAAAGAATTAAAACATAATCAAAAATAGAAAGAAAAGTACAATGAACCTCTTTATACTACCATCCAGATTCAACAATTATCAAAGATTTGAAAATGGCAAGTTTTGAAGTTCCTTCTTCTATGACAATGTGTTTCTCCAAGGAAAAAATACCCACAACTTCTAAAATGATATGTGAGTTAAATGTCACAAATTAAATACTAGTCATTTATTATTCAGCAGATATTTACTGGGTTTCTTAGATGTACCAGGCACCATGCTAAGCGTTGGCATGAAATGGTAAAAATGACAGACACCTCTCTGTCTAGGGAGAGATCTATTTGCATCATCACAACAAGGTGCATCTCAGAAAGCTGTAATTCTTTCATTTATACAACTCACCAATTGTTTCATAGTTGCTGAGGGGAAACATGGAAAACAGTAAGAGCACCTGACATCTAAACCTAAAAATGTATTATGAGAGCTGTTATTGCTAAAGATTAATTCTGTCTGTTAACTAGTGTTACCTTCACTTTTGTGATTGCTTTTTAAAAAATCTACAGCATTCATAGCCTATTCTGCTTATATATCAATAATAAATCCAATTAGTTAAATCTGGTTAGGGTTAAATGATTCCAAATTTCCAAAATCTATTCAGATTAACAATCATATTGTTATCTTACTGAAAACACAAAATAAATTTTAAGCTTTATTAGAACACAGAAAAAATTGTAGTAACACTGATAAAATTAGAGAAGTATCAGCCACTATACTTCATTTATTTCTTTAATTATAGTTACTAAAATACCAAAGACCATTTCAAGCTAGAGATCCCTCCTACAGTTCCTCTGTTGTATTTGGAATTGCCACACTGTCTCCAGAGGAAAGTTCTCTGGCTTAATACTGGTGCCATATTGTCTGTTGCAAAGTCAGCGCCATTTCTCTTCATCTTAGCTCTTCCTTGTGTTGCACAGGCTGGAAGCTTGAGAACTAGATTTCTCAGATATCCTGTCAAAAGAGTTCTAGGTATGATTGTTCTAATGAGAGGTGAGAGGCAGTGATGAAACTTGAAAGGCGGAAAGGAAGCAGAAGCCATGTCATCATTCTGGCTGCAATGGGACTATATGTGGGTTTGGGCAGATGTGACATATTTGCAGCAGCCTCCAGGTATTTTCTTTTGAAGCATTGGCTTCATTGATGGAGGGAATGGTGATCATTGCCATAAGTTCTTGGCAGTGTCTGTACCTTTCTGCCTCCTTAGAGAGGTACTGAGATCTAGTGGTAGCTGTTCCTTATCTCTGTTCCTTATCTCTTTCAATAGTTTGATAAACACTAATGCTCTGTATCAAATCCTTTTCTACTTACTTCAAGTAGACAGAGAAGTTTCTGTTAGACAGACAAATTGTTTCTATCAGAGGAGATGATGTAAATTGAAAAAATAGTAGACCTAAAAATTTTTAGAAGTATTTTTATGATCATGTTATGTTCATGTTATGTTGATCTTTCATTTAGGCCAAAAGTAGGTATATATTATGTATTCCTTGAATCAATTTTAACTGACTAAAGAAATAGTATTTGGATAAATTCAATATGTGGGAAAGAAGAGGCTCATAGAGAAATAAACTATTTTTTAGAATATCAAAACAAGGACATATAATGTTTTCATTTTGGTATTGTTCAAATAAAAAAAGTTGATAAAAATAGAAATGTCAACTTATAAGTAAACTCCTTTTTATGTTTTGTTATTTCATACTAAAAGCAGATTTTCTAATATTGACATGTCTTTGTGGATTTTTAGAAAGATTTTTTCCAGATTGTACACCAACTAAATAAATGATAGAAAGTCTAACTACCACCCAGAACTGGAATATTATCAACTTATTTTATTCATCTAGGTATACTATTGTTTTATAAATTAAAAAATTCTGGTCATAGGTGTGATCAAATCTAGATTATATTTTGTTTGCAGAGAGGTTCTATTAATTGAAATTATTCTTGCTCACCCTCCTGAATTAACAAAATGTGGCTGACAGTCATAACAGTCTTACAGGTCACAGTTGTTATGAAAATATGGTTGCTAGGATACCTTCATTATTTCATTGTCATGTTACACCAGTCTATCAATTAATAAAGAGACACTCAAGTTAATTCTCAGGCATATTTATACACATTCTTAGCATATGATTTCCCTTATCTCCAAGTGACATTTCTCCCTCTAGCATTCACCTTCCACTCCATAAAATATTAAACATGAGGTTATCACACCAGTTTACAAATTACAACAATGATGCACGTCTTCTACTTAACCTTTCCATTCATTTTCCAACATCGTGACGTTCTTACAGCAAATATCCATGCGTAGAGTAAATTATTTTTTTTACTTCTCAGATTTATTTCCAAGAACATTGATGCATGGGGAAAAAAATACACATATGGAATTGATGTTTTTCGTTCTTTCTAAGAGAAAAAGCAGAACAGGAAATCAATTGAAAGTCACTCCTGCATCTTTAGGTATTCACAACTCTTCCCAGGTTATTGCTTTATATTTTAGGGTTTGATTCACAGAAGATGTCTGATGTGGGGTCTCATAAATACATTTTTTATGACTATTACATTGCAGTCAGAATCACCACATGCTGCCTTGAGTTGCCACTTGACACGGCATTCATTATACAATTAAGAATAAAGAAAATCTTTGATATGATAAATTCATCTCTTTTACACCTGTTCAATTCAGTGCCTACTGACACCAGTTTATGCTACCAAAATAAAATAAATTACATTATATTAAAAAAAAATAAGAATGCAACATGTAATGAAAATTGTCTGGCAAAAGAGAAAATATTGACTCTAATTATAGGCAATATATAAATATAGAAATCTTCTCAAGATTTCACTTAGTTTTTATATCTTCTTTAAAAATTCCAGTAAATAAGAAGTTATTAATCTTACTCTACAAGGAAACCGAGTAATATATGGATTAAGTATTTGCAAAGTATCATTTAGTAAATTCAACAGTCAAGGATAGAATTAAGATTTCTTAATGTTTACGATAGTTTTATCACTCCTTCAAGTTTAATATTTGCATTTGAACAGCATTATTCAAACTGTGTACCCAGTAGAATGCAAGAAAAAGGGACAAAAAGAGAATACTGAATTCAAGGAGTGGATGTCTCAACTTTTAAAAATGTTTTTAAGCAGTTCAACATATTTTTATATTTATACATAAATCCATTAATGGTGATTTTATCAAAACCCAAACTGACCATACAGATGTAATCTTTCAAAAAATTTGCCTGTGCCAAAGACTGTACACAGCTGTTTTCAATTCACTGAAGTATATGTGTGGTCCTCCTTTCAGGTCAAAGAAAAATATCTTTCTCTTTTTAAATTTCCATGTGTGGTTTGGCAAATTATATAGTTAATATAAGAATATATTCATGTAAAATAATATTTTTTACCAATTTTGGTGTCCAGTGAAATGGGTTGAAACAGTCTTCTGATGAAATTTACTGATGTATTTGATGCTTTATAAATGCCTCCCAAGTGTTACTTACATGTTTGTTAAGCATAATACAACCAGATATTTTAAACTGTGAGAATCAGAAATTAAAGCAATGTTAGCAATAAACTAAAGTCTATTTTTTGATGGAATAATTCAATTCAGAAATTTGTGTGCTTTATGTTGGTGTCAGTTTCCTTTTTAATCATAGATCATTCTTGTTTTTTCCTTAGCAAAATATTATCACACTTCATTTATCAGACAAAGTTTCCCTCTGATTCATCTTCATCTACACTTTGTCAGGTTCAATACATTTTAAATAGTATCTTAGGGCATTATAAAAACATTTTTCCCTAAATCCCCAAAAAAAAGGCACTAGGTGGTGACTATGTTTCTCTGCAATTTTGGTAGGCTTAAGAAAATCTAAACATTTTCATTTTCTTGTAGGTTCCATACCTTGTTTTAAATTCATCATGAAACCTCTGCCTGAAAATATTATAGTGAGGAAAACTTCAAAATGACAAATTTATGTTTTCATCTATACATTCATTTCCATTTTTAAATATAAAGATTGGAAATTAGGGTTCAACAAATGATTATTCTACAAGGTCATAACATGAACATAACTTTTCTCAAATTTTCAAATGGCTTCAACTGTCATTCTCTCTAGATGCTGCAAGGATAGATCATTTTGTTTGTTTGCTTTTTAAATTAAAGTATAGTTGACTTATAATATTATATTAGTTTCAGGCATACAACATAGCAATTCAATATTTTAATAGATTATGCATAAAAGTTATTATAATATTATTGCCTATATTCCCTGTGTTGTACATTACATCCCTGTGACTTATTTATTTTATAACCAGTAGTTTGTACCTCTTAATCCCTTTCACGTATTTTGTCCATCTCCCCAACTTTCTATCCTCTGGCAATCACTAGTTTGTCCTATTTATGAGTTTCTTTCTGTTTTGTTGTATTTGTTCATTTGTTTTATTTTTTAGATTCCACATATTTTTTTAGATTCCACTGTATTCGTCTTTCTCTGTTTGACATATTTCCCTTGGCATAATACCCTCCAGGTCCATCCATGTTGTTGCAAATGGCAAAAATTTATTCTTTTTTAATGGCTGATTATATATATATATATATATATATATATATATATATATATATATATATATATATATATCTCCCACATTTCTTTAATTATTCATCTACTTATGGACACTTAGGTTGCTTCTTTATCTTGATTATTGTAAATAATGACATAAATAGGCATATTTCCAAAGAAAACATACAGATGGTAACAGGCACATGAAAAGATGCTCAACATCACTAATCATCAGGGAAATGCAAATCAAAACCACAATGAAATTTCACCTCACACCTGTCAGAATGGCTGTTGTCAAAAAGACAAGAAACAACAAGTGTTGGTGAGGATGTGGGGAAAAGATGTACTGTTGATGGGAGTGTAGACTGGTTCAATCACTATGGAAAACAGTGTGGAGGAGCCTCAAAAAATTTAAAATAGAACTGCCATGTGATCCAGCAATTCTACTCCTGGGTATTTATCTGAAGAAAATGAAAACGTTAATTTGTAAAGACATAAGCTTTGTTCTTTATGTTGAACAGTATATTCTCGCTAATTCAAAATATTAGATCCTCCTTTTGCCAATTTATTTTCCTAAATTCTTTTTTTATCATAATTTCCAGTACCCAGGGCAGAATTGATTCTCTTTTTGCTTATTTCTTCTTACCATAACCATAGTCCAATAATTCCAAGCTGACATTCCACATTCCACAATGACATTTTTCCTGGTCAACTCAATCAAATAATTGTTAATGACCTACTATGTGTCATAGACAATGATGGTAGGCTACTCTGCTGTCTCATTCTAATTTAGGTACCCTTGTTAAATGGCATGTTTGGCACTGAATCATCAGCTCAGATTTAAGTGGATGGGATCAACACTGCTTTCACTTTAGGTAGCAGTGAATCAGAGGACGATCATTTAATCTCACTTACCTTTCAATTACAAGTGTCTCCCAAGTGTTGCCTCTTGCTCATCTCTTTATGTCTCAGAAGGAATAAGGTTAAAGAAAAAAATAAAGGAAAGTCAGTAGACAATGGAAAGGCATCTTTATAATGTACTGGAAGTGTGTATGGTCTGTGGGAGAAGGGGATTATTGTTACATGCAAGAATATGAAAAAAAAAGTAGATGGGAAATAAGAGAAAATGAAGACCGAAAAGAGAGGAGAAAGAAAATGTCAGGAAAATATTTGATTTATCTGTGTATTTTTGTTTGGTTTACAATTTTGACTTTCATAATACTAGTAAAATATTTTACAGCTGTAATTCTAAAAATTATAGAATTCACATACAGAGTCAGTGTGAGAAGTAATTCTCATAGTGTCAGTGGGCTCAATATGTTCAAGCAAGGATAAGGTACTTCCTTCTGTAGAATCATGACTGAAATATACATAGTACAATGAGTTTCCACATGGTCTCAGGATTCCCCTCACTATCTTCTCAGTCTGTGTATTCATCAAGAGGCAGTGCTGGAGTTTTAAATCTGTATTTCAGCAGACTATTTCAAAGAGATGACATTCTTATTCAAAGTCTGGGCTTAAAAGATGCTAGAAATCGCCCAGACTTCAAGTAAAAAAGAAACAAGACTTTATTTCTAATGCTCTCTGGAGAAGCATAATCTTTTACAAGCAATAACTTACTCAGCAAACAGAAAGGGAATAAATAAACTCCCCAAAATACCTTTATTAGGCAACATAATGTTATAAGCATAGCACAGCATGAATGGCCTTTCCTTTATGTAAACGATTGAGATACTCTGTTCCTGGTGAAGGTGAACGATACTTGGCTGCAGCAAATAGTACCATGAGTTTGTTCATCTAAAATTGGACTATGGTCCTGCAGGATACTCTCAATCCCACACTGAAGGATGGTAAATTATTTTAGGAAAGTTAGGGAACAGTTGTAAAAGCCAAGAACTATAGGATGTAAATCTAAATTACAGACTGAAATTGTACAGCTCTCCACATATTAATATAATTTTTGATATTTTAAAATCCCTCTCTGATTCACTTCTAATGTTACATGAAATCTATGAGAAAGGATATGACTAGACATATTCTGCTCCTTGAAAGTTCATGGTTTGTGGCTAAACAGATGGAAAAGTAAAGAAATTTTAAAAACTGTAAATACATTATACTAGAAAAAAAATTTAATAGTCCCAAATTCCACAATTATTTCCTTGTTTAAAATTTGGACAGCAGAGATGAAAGCCCTTTAGATTATTTCAGGATTTCCACTGATGCCCTCTCATCAAGAAAGAAATCCTCATTAGTAACTCTAATATTTTCAAAAGTATTTTGGCCTTGGATTGAGTCTTCCATTGTTAAGATAAAGTATAAAAATTTTATTCATCTTTTAGGTTCACATACTTATTCAGCAGTAGAGCCACAGCTCAGAAAATACCTTGGATTACCTGACATTGCACATTTATGAATTCTGTAACCCACACTAGACTCAACAGAATTTTAAAAGTGTAATTATTTTTTCCTTATCCTTTCCTGCCAACACTTGAAATGAATTCAACTGCAGTTGCATTAGCAGCATGGACCTGGCGATAGCATACAGAAGTATGAAATTCAGAGAAAAAGAGGAGGAATTGTAAGAGATTCTACAACATTTCTTCTAGTAAATTCTCTCCTCCTTTGTTAGACAAAAAAAAAAAAAAAAAGTTATTTGCTGATCTGCAGCATTTGGCCGTGTCAGAAGACTCATACCTATGAGAATGATTTCTGTTGCCTTAAAAAAAGTATTTCTCAAATCACACATAAGCATGGTTTAAAAAAAGTTCTACCTGTCAGTCAACTCTGAAATAGATATGAATATTTACTTGTCACTCTTTTGAAACCCTGAACTTTTGGACTTAGTGTAGCTCAAGGCTTATTGTTTTACAACATATTTGTGAGAACATAATGGAAGGGAAATTATTCATCTAATTTTGGAGACGTGGCTGCCACATTTTGCTGTGGCATGTGGCCTTTCTATGTACACAATGGTGCCCTGCCATGTACCAGCTTTTCAGCACTGGCATGTCACCTGGCCTGTGGCATCTCACATTCTCATGTTCTCACACTTGTGTTGTGGCCCAACCAACTTGTTTAAGCCAACGCCGAAAAGCAGGTGGGGCACATGCTTGACAGAGACTGGAATGACAGGCCACATGCCTCTCCAAGTGCTGTAAACACCAGGGTTTGTTTGGAAATTTCATCTCCTGGTTACAGTAAACAAGACTTGATGGAGCATCCAGCAGAGAAGTGGCATGCCCTTTTCTACGAAAAGGAATTTTCAGGAAATAATATAAGCTATTAGTAAGTACAGAACAATTTTTCAGATCACTTATTTACTGTTGAGCTCTATTTAAATATAATGCAATACAAGGCAATCTAATATCTTATGACATAACATATAAAATGGCATGAATATGACATAATCATTTATATTGTTAAAGTTCAAAGAGCAAAAACCTTGGAGGGTAAATTACTATAAATTGTGTATTGAAAGAACACAGCTCTTGAGATTTGTGGAATAACTTTTTAAAGGTAGATGTATAATCTTTTGTAGAAAAAGATTAAAGTATAGCATAGCATAATGATTACCTTTTATCCCATCCTTACAACTCTGAAGAAAAAAAATATTATATTCTAAATTTAGAGAAAATAGTTCTTTAATGTAAAAATTAAAATCTAATCAACTGCATAAAAATGAGATAATGTCCAGTACTATCAAAAGTTTCACCATTGTACAAAGACTCTAATAACCACTGATGAACTTATAAATAGTCATGACATAGTAACTTGATTTCCATCATTAAAAGATTAGCATAAAACTCTGGACTAATTAGCTCATGATTTAAGGTTAAAATTCGGTTCCTCTAAATTGGATTATATGCTCTTTAAATATTTTGTTTTTGTTTTTGTTTTTTTAGTCTTCTCACACATGAATATTCCAGCCATGTATTTTCAGCTCATTTATATTGGTCCATTGATCCTAACTGATCATGTGATCATTTTTTTTTTCATGTAGGACACATTAAGAAAACATAGTTATGTGGAGGATATGTTCAGATTTATTACACACACACACACAAACACACACACACACGTAAAGACTTACATATACCAAGAGTTTAATTTTGAAGTGAGTGGTCAGTATCAAGAAACCTAGACTCTACTCCCCAGTTCTGCTTTATAGGTTACTTTTAGCTAAGCTTCAGGTTATGCAGTTGTGAACAGTTAGAAAGATTTTACGAAGATTTGCTCTTCCACAATTATGGTTATAAACAAGTTCTAAATCAACTGCTGATGCAGTTCAGAATTATCAACCTCTAAGCTGTAATATGTAGTGCAATTGTCTTGAGGATACTTTAGTTTTCATCCACAAGGCAGAAGATCTTCTCTGATTTTTATTAATGAGGCTTCCGTCTTTACTGCTGACAGCATACGGTTAGATGACTAAGATAAATGAAATTTTCATTGAGGGCAGCAGTAAGAACAGGGATGATGTCATTTCCTTCTGTTTTCTTTGAAATTGAAACACATTTCCAGTGAATTTCAATTATAATGTTAAAAGGAGTCCTGGAGTAGGGGTGAGAAGTGCCTTAAATGTTTTCTAAGGTGACTAGTTAAGACTGGAAAGTTTTTCTTTTCTTTTGATTCTTTTCCCCTTAGATTTGCTGCTAGATCTTTTGTGTATCTATCTCCAAAACTTTTGCTGTCTACCTTATATGTGCAAAATGTGATATAGATAAGATTTTGCATATTAGTTAGTCTCTGTCCTCAGACAGAAAAAAATTCGAATAGCTATAGTGCCTACCAAATCATAGTAATTCCAATGACAGCTATCAAGTGTTAGAAGTGATAAGGAAAGAACATATCTTGCTGAAGAAAGTTTTTCTTCATAAAGCTTCATGGGGGAGGAGACATTTGTGTGTCAGTAGAGTTTTGACAGGGAGGGAATATGGAGAATATTTTAGGCAAAGGGAACAGTTTGAGGGGAGATTTAAATACCCAATATGTGCTTGGGAGTCAGCAGGGGGACAGTTTGTCACTTGAAAACAGCAGAAGGAGAGTAGGGTGAAATAATACCATGTGGCTTGGTTGGCCCAGATCATGGGTAGTCTAGATGCCAGGCTGAGAAATGTACATACTAGGCAATGGGGAAACACTGAGGGCTGTTTTGGGTTGGAAAGTGAGGTTCTGGGAGTGGTTCTTGAAGATTTAGTGGTCAACTCTGCCCAGTGGAGGATGAATTTGAATGTGGAAAACAGTTAGATAATATTATAACCTCAACAGGTCTCATAGGGTAACAATCAGATCTGAGGCCAACTTCTGCTTTGTAACCAAGTAGTTATGTAACTTGGGCCAGAAAATTAACCTTTTTGGCCTTAGTTCCCTAATCTACGTGACCTTCAAGTTTCTTCCAGCAGTTAACATTCTACAATTCAAGGTAATACAGAGCCTGGACTAGTACAACAGAAGTAGGAATGGACAGCAGAAAATGGGCATGAGGCATCTGAAGAGGTGGATTCTACTTGCACTGCTCATTGGGATCTCCACTGATATTTTGGGCTCCACAGTTCTTCAATGTGAAGGATTCACAATCTCCCAGCATTGCAGTTATTTCTGTATCTCTGTCCCCCACCCACTAAATTTGAGAACACCTTCCAGTCGTTATGACAATCCAAATCTCATCTAGTTTCAAATTTTTCCTAGAGGATTATTTATGACCACTGAGACACCCCCCATCCACCATTCTATGCTTAATAAACACTGTGAGTCTATTTTAAGTAATATTTGAATGTAGTACATAACTGAAAGCCTGTTAGTGCCATGAAGAGTCATGGAGAATTTATGAGAAAAAAATCATGTTGGAAAAGATTATGTTTCATTTTAGACATATTGAATTTCAGGTGCCAGTAGGATATCCAGATGCCCACTTGTACATGAGCAGTAGGAGATAGAGAAAAAACAAAAAACAAAAAAAAAACCAACAATAGCAGTTCAAGAATTTGTCTATTCAACCTTGACAGAGGGAGGACAAATACCTTGTTCAGGTATTTCAATATTTTATTAAATAAAAGGCAGTGTTTTTGCCTTGCTGGAATCTGCCTACCTTCTCTACTCATATTGAAGCTTACTTCAAGATTTTCTTTAGAACTTTCAAGGAAACAAAAGAAAATGAGCATCTCTTGGGCACCTACATATACCAGATATTCACCAGCCATTTTACATATGTATTTTACACTGTCTCAGAGACGTTGAGTACCTTACTCAAGAGGACACTAGAAGTTAAGTAGCAGAAAAGGAAGTTTCAAACCCAGTTCTGTCCAGCTCCAAAACCTGTGTTCTTTTCACTACAACAATGTGACAACTGATTTGAATTTCAAAAATCCATGCTGACATGAAAATTAGTTATTAAATATTCATGTATTACTCCTCTAAGGCCTTCTGAGGCACACTGCTTAAGGCAGAGTGACTGGTGGGAATTCCAGGAACCATGCTAGGTGGATTAGTTGCAAACCATTCTGTATATGAATCCATCAGGGAATACAAGCTCCAGTTTGAACAAGGATAGGATTATTTAGACCTGTACACTTCATTTACAATACCTTCCCAATGATGAAACTAGGTCTTTTTTGAATCTTGTAATAAAATCTTAGATCAGGGTCCATTCCTCAACATTATAGGGAATTTTTCCTAAGCTTACTCTTAAGCATGATATCCACTAGTGTGTCCCCTTGTTTCCCCGGGTATGGCTTTATTCTATTAATTTTCTACTTGACTATGCATGTTGTTAATATGATTCCTGCATCCACATGTGATGCTTTGGAGATGACAAGGGCTCCATGACTTTTGCAATTATTGCCTGTGGCCCTAATTTTATCTAGTAAGTGTTTTGAGATCACCTCCACTTCCCTCTACTTACATTTGTATTGAATTATTTATTTCTCTCTCTTTCTCTGTCTCTCTCTCAGCTATTATCATTCTCTTTCTTACTCATGGCATCATGAAGAACACACACAAAGCTAGATTTCAAGACTCTTGGTTTTGATGTTGATTCTCATGCCATCCTGTCACCTGGAACAGTGAATTAATTTGCTTTCTTTATCTGTAAAATTGGTAGTCATCATTTTTTCCCTTTTTCCCTTTCAATTTAATAGGCCATAACCTCTGGATTATAGTTCATTGGTGGACAAGAAGGGATATTTGGTAAAACTAAACAAATGTGAACGACTTAGATTACCCCTATACATGCCCATTGATGGTTAAAATTAAAATTTACTTTCAATGTTAATATAATAATACTTTGGGTACAATAATATAAAGAAGAGATTATATAATTCAATGCATTTATGAACATGCAAGGGTGACAGTTTGGTCAGGTTGAGTTCAATGGGTTGTTAATTTCACTTCTGTTGTGTATTATTGTTAACTAAGAAAAATTATATTTAAAATTGCTCCTCCCTTAAGCTCCAAGGAAGAAAAGTCTGTCTTGTGGTGGTCTCAGGTGTCTTGCAGTAAATCATTCAATGAATGCTTGTTTCTTGAATGATATGATGTGGACTTAGAAACATTTATGAGGTCCATGTGAACTGATAGAAGAAAAGGCACTGCTTTTGTCACATGAAGTAGACCAAATGAAGATTTGAAAATGAGAGAAAGAAAACCAAAATATAAGTTTTCTCACTTTGAGAAGTTACAATAAAATATGTGATTATATTATATTTGTTAGTTAGAGTAGGTACAATCAATCCCTAGGAAATCCAGTGAGGTTATAACTGATCACTTCCAAACAGGTCCACATTCCTAAAAGCAAGCAGAATTCTAAATGAAAGCCAAAACAGAGCTAGTCCCATCCTTAGAGAGAAGTAGCCAAAAATGACTTTCAACTGAAAGAAGTTCAACATAGCTCCTCTTGCTAATTCTACCTGATCCTTGCAATGCCTGATCTGGATATATCTGTAAGTTAAATCTGCAAATACATGCATTTACTTTATATGTATACACTTTTAATCATTTGGATTTTTACTTATTTCCTGTCAAAGAATGATGCATGTTTATGTCTCATTGCAAGTAACAGTTGTAACCTCTCATTGACTGTTAATGCAAAATTAATCTAGTTGAAATATTTCTCTAATGAATTTAGGAGTATACTTTCAAAAAATAATTTATGACTTTATATATATGATTATAAGATCCTGGAAAAATCAGTATTTTGTTTCAGATATGCATTTATGTAGGAAAGACACAATCTAGCAAATGATTTTAAATGTGTAAGATCAGAAGTTAACTCTAAATGTCAAACTCTTAGGATTGTAATATAAATACAGCAGTAAATATTCAACACATAGTACATTTCATTATTTTAATTGATAAATTATTTTCTGTGTATCCATGACATATATATATATATATATATATATATATATATATATATATATCCTAAATATTAGCTACTGGCTGATGTAAGGCATTCAATATTTTGAGTTGCTTCGCCCTTTGAGACTTGAGTAAACATTTTTCTCAAAATCCTACACCCAATATCTGCTGAGATTCATAGTGTGGGGGTTGATCATACTGACATTTTGCCTAGACACTACTGTTCTGCATTTCCCCTAAATCTTTCATTGCTTTCATGTCTCATAGCTTTCAACTCTTCTGGTCTCTCTCCACTGTGTAATCCAGTTATAAAACAAAGCCCCTTTCCTTGATTAGTTTAACACACCACAGAGAGAGTTGTGAATCCATATGAAAGAAAATTTGAAGCTTTCATCCAAGTGTTGTATGCATTTTGAGCATTTTCCTGGTGAATATTAGACATTCCACCTGCCATTCTTACAATGGGAATATCCCATTAGCCAACTCTTCAGCATCCTCAACAACTCCACCTCATGGGACACCCCTGAGGCCAGCCCTTCTCCGTTTCTGGGCCCCTTCTCCTCATCCTCTTGGCTACCTTTGTAAATGAAAATTTATTGTGCATAGAGACTTTATCTCTTTTTGTATAACTCTTACTGCATTCTAGCAATGTTCTGAGGGATATCATTGCAGAAATAGTATAGATCCATATGTTGTTTTGAGAAACAGAATAAAATGATTTTTTTTCTAAAATAATTCTGATGCCATCTTTGAACTAACAGGCTTTTCTCCTCAGATTAGATGTGCATTACCCAAGGTTATACATGCATATAAATGAAATATATACACATATATATTTCACTTTCATCCCACTTTTTATTCCACCCTTTAGCATTTTATCCCTTTATACTTAATTCCTGCTAAAAATGTAAAAGTGTTCAGATTCCCCTAAGCTTTATTTAAATTACTAACTTGGTGATGCTCACAGTCACTACTACAACCAGTCTGTTTTCTTCTTGCATTTAATGATTGAACACTTCACTGCCACTTTTCTTCACCACTCTGTCCTTCCTTAACCCTCTTGATTTGGCTTCTATTACTGAAGGGATTTATCAATTCTATTCTTCTAGGAAAATTGAGTTTGCTTTTTCATCTCTAGGACAACTCTTTTCTTTTTGAAACTGTAGTTTCTCTAGCATTTGGCACTGGTTGTTGGTTACCTCTTACTTGATTTCAAGTTCTTAATATTTCACCATCCCACGTTTTTTCCTCCCACTTCCTGTGATTTTGTTCGCTAACATTCTTCTACTTCTATTCTTACTCATAAAGAACTCATCATGTGTTTTGGTCCAACCACCACCTCAAGGCAAGCAATTCCCAAGTTTACAGTCCCAGTCATGACTGCTCATCATCATTTCAATCTTGCATCTCAACTCCCTATAGATGCCACTTAACGTATCAAACACTGAACTAGTTATTTCCTCACACAAATCTATATTTTGTACTTACTTCTTTATTGTCACTATTCTTGTCTGATAAATTTATTCCCAACGTCCTTATTGTATCCATCTAATTGATCAAGTCTATGGACTGTTCCTTTAACTACTACCACATTGCTTCAGTTAACTTTTCTTCTTCTCCATTTCAACAAAGCTCATACCTAATCACTGCACACTTTAGTCTTTGTATCTTCTTCATTTGTAGCATCATTTCTCATACTAATCTACATTCAAAAATTGCTACTTATATTTTATTTTATATACGTTTACCTCTGGTATCTTCTCACTCCTCTCTAGCCAGCATACACTTACCTGTATGTTTCTCCTCAAATGCAGTTTTAGTCACATTACTCTCTGTGATCTGGTATTAAATTTCCATTGCCATGTTGCCATATTGGTCTGCTCTAAACACTTTCAGGTCCTTTGTCAACAGTTCTTCTTCCTCAGCAGGAAAACTGGTCTCTGTATTTCTTACACACTTCCACTTCTTACTACCTCTAATCATGCTATTTTCCCTGTGAGGATCCTTCCTTCCATGTCCCTCACTCAGGCTGACCACTTCACTAAAGATTTTTTAACATTTATTTATTTCAAACAGCCTATTCTGAAAAATTATACTCCAAGATGGCCACCTTCTGTCTTTAACATGGCAAATAATTATAACATATTGGATATGATCTTTATAAAGGGTAATCCTTCTAGATTGCAAACTTTAGGGACAAGAAGTGTGTCTTCTCCATACATTTTAAACCTTATTACATAAAGTACAGTTATGTGTATACAACAGGTGTTAAATGATAGGTCAGCTATAGAACTAGGCAACAATATATTTCACATGGTGAGTCATTAAGAAAGACATAGCCTATAACTTGCTGCCCTCCCCCCAACATACCCCTGGCTTTTAAAGCTTAATTATTAATGTGAAATAAATGAACAGAGTCAGGGAAGAGGAAATATGAAAAATTTGTATTCATTTTGAAGCCCACCCAAGCTGAGCAACGGAGAGGTGACGCTCTGCACCAGCCAGCATATCTTTAATTTCTCTCTGCTCCAGCTCCTATTATCGCTCTACTGCCACAGCTGCATACTGCTATTGTCAGTGGTAAAGATGAGACATCTCTAATTAGAGGGCAGGGTAAATTGCTTTTATCTACTTTTAACATGCTTTTACATGGCACCTGGTACACAAGCCTTAGCTAGGCAACCATAATTTGAAAAGCAAATGAATGCTCAGAGAAATACGATATGTTTTTAAAAGAAAATTAAATATATAGAGTAGCAAAATCAACATGCTGGAAACTGCAGAATTTTAGAGCTGTCAGAGTCTTGTACCCTTATGAATTATATTGAACTAAAATGAACAATCAGGGTCCATGTACCCTGCTGAATCCAGTGGTCCTGTCTTTCTTGTTCTGTTGGGAACAAATAGAGAAATTTAAGGTCTAGAAAAATTATCAGAGCAAGAAGCAGATGGATGTTATTTCCCTTGACAGTCGAGATAAGGAGATTTTTAGGTGAAAGAAAAAAATTAACAATCTTTCTTGATTTATATACATACAGTCAGCTTTATAATAAATAAATCCATAATGTATGAACTTCCATTTTTGATTTTGGATTCAAATTTTATTTCTTTAGCAGTCCAGAACATTCTTAATGACCAAGAAAGTTATCAGCTTTTGAAAAATAAAACAAAGAGAATTCAATCACAATTAGATCTATGGTATGCTGGACTACAATATCATTCAAAAGAAATATCTGACATTTATTTTTGCTCAGAATACAGATCCTATAGTTTGGAGAGCCTGAGTCATATACAAATTCTACAGGCTCCTCTCCCTCTGACAATTATCAGCAAAAATGCATCAAGTGTTACCCTCCAACAGCATCACAGGAGATCACATGCCCTCCATGCTGTGCCATCATTATAGCCCTTTCTCATTCATTGCTCTCCGAACTTTGGCTATTTGTTTCCTTGGAGATTGTCTGATTACTGACTATAACTTTCAGGCTATAAAAACTGGCAGCTCTAAATAATAACTGGGCTCCACTGTTTATTTATTTCTGCTTTGGAACAGAAAACCAACTGGAGTCCTTTAGTGCAGTGGGTAGAAAGGACTTTCAGCTATGAGAAGCTGGCATTGTAAACACAGTGGTTCTGGCAGGAAAACTACCTCATTAGGGATCTCTAGTTTCTTCAGTTCCCATATACAGGCATCTATATGCACTCAGAGCTTGTGAATTTCTTTTATTTTTTATATATCATGGGTGAGAGGGTATAATTTAAGGGGCTAAAAGTAAGGAGCATACTTTGGAAATATATCTAATTTAAATATTTGAGCCATATGCAAGATTTGAACACGTACTTCACTGCATTAAATGCTACTTAGAATGTACTGATTCCTATTTTAGTCTTTGAAGTAGCCATTAGCATGGTTGGTTAGAGTTCTCTGCCTTCCATGCACAAGATAGGAATGCATTTTCTGGCCCTCTTGTGCTTAGATGTGCCCATGTGACTATTTATGACCAAAGATTCATGAGCAGAAATGACATTTATGTCTGATTTGAGAGCTTCCAGAACTCCCTCTCTCTGCCTAGTCAACCAATAATGTTCAAGGTGGTGGACAATCTATCAGTTTGGATCCTGGAGTAAAAGCAATGTGAAGAGTTCAGAATTTCTGTGTTGATCATGTAGTATGAGCAAGATATAAAATTTACTGTTTTAAAACACTGAGATTTTGGTGCTATTTGTTATTGAGGTATAATCTAGCCCACCCTGACTACTACACTTTTGTTATTCATTTCACATTGTTAGCATTGTTCCACTTACTGTACTTTTTAACTGAGCTCCCTAAATACACTTTGATCATAGTACTTACTACCTAAATTACATTTACATTATCTCTCCCCTCTGTTAGTCTATATTTTTCTTGAGGACAGATACATCTGACTCATCTTTATCTTTTCAGCCCTTAATATATTACCTTTATATAGTAGACACTAAACACTGGAATTGAATGGAATTTATTTTACCCTATGTCAATGTTTCAGCTCTGTGTTCAAATAGTGATGAGCTAGAATGATGATTAATCTTAAGTAAACTTTTTTGGATATGTGCCTCTTAAAGTTAAAAAAGGCAAAAGTGATAAAGTCAGTCTGATTTAGTAGCATATACATTAGATTTACAGGTCTGGGTATAACTTCTGATTCTAGCTGTGTAACATTTGATAATTCATTTTTGAAAATACTTATTAGTTGTCCACTTACTCTATGCCAGACAATGTTCTAGATTCTGAGAATACTGCAAAATAAGTGTTCTTGTAGGACTAACAGGTCACATAAGGAATTAGATTTTCATCCTCTGACAAATTAGATAATAACATCTACTTTACTTAATAGATTTGTTGCAAGGAAATCTTTAGAATATTTGAAATCTTTAATAGATTTGTTATAAGGAAATCTTTCAAATATTGGATTGGCCAAATTTGTTTGGGTTTTCCATAACATCTTACAGAAAAATCTGAACGAACATTTTGGCCAACCCAATATTTGAAAGAAATAATATATGTGTAAGAGTTTTATAAATTTCAAAACATTTTATAAATAAAAAATAAGACATTTTTGTTTTAGTTTTTGAATAAAATACTCATTTCATGTGACTAATTGGGGTACACAAAGAAATAACTTTTAAGCTACTTAGTCACCATTATGAAATTTTAGTTGGAGGAGGATATGTGTGTTAAAAAAAAAAATAACAACAAGCACACATTTAGTTTGGCAGAATGCAAGTCCTAATTTCTAATTTAAAAAAACAAAACAAAACAACTTTTCCCTGAAACATAGCACTTATTTACTTGTAAATCTAGTACAGAATAATAATTAAGTGTAACAAGTAGGAAGGGAGAAGAAAATGATTGGGTCTGTCAGGGACACAAATTGTTGTAACCCTTAGTCATAAAATGATTGATCCAAATGTATATGATTCATTCAAAGAAGAAACACTTTATGATTTTTGAATATAGAGAAACAATATATATTCAAAGATAAATTTATGCTGAATGAGCTAATGTATATAACTAATGTACATAAACACCTGCCCAAAAGCTACCTTAAGTTTCCCAGACAGCAGATTTAATGAAGCATTCCCTAAACAGTGGTTTATTTCATAATATCTCAGTGGCAGGAATGCGGCCACCTCACACACTCCTAGAATAATTTGCAGAGCCTGTTTGATATAGCAAATATATCAATTTATTTATTATGATTTAAAATATGGCATCAATAATTATCTTTGACATTCATTCATTTATTCACTCAAGCATTGTGTGATTGATTGTGCATTCCGTTCTGGATGTTGCCCTGGGCCCTGGAAATACAAAGGTGAGTTTCACATAGTTTCTAGCCTCAAAGAGCTCATGGTATTTTGCAAATGTTTATTGCTTTGTAAATACAAAGAAATATATTAGGTTGAATTTCATGAAACTGCCTGTCATGACAAAACCCCAAAAATCATAAGATGAAGAATTTGTTCTTAAGAAGCCTAAAAATCTAGTTGGATACAAACAAAACAACTAAATATATAGTGTGACTTCTCCATACTTTTAAAATCTTATAATGAGTAATAAATTGACCACCACTATACAGAAAGGCCAATCTGTCAGAGAGTATAAAGTGTCTTCCGAAAATAGTTATCTCCAAAAACACATGTAAATTCACATGAAATTTTGGAAAATTTTACCTTACATTGGGATTTTTAAGAAAATCTTTTCTCTGAGACAGGGAGCCAGCAGAACAGGTTAGCCTAAACTCTGTAAATAAACTGCTTTGGATCCGGTTGTGACAGTGTTAAGTGCCTGTCTTTGGTCATGTGGAGGCTGGCCTGGGGCTGGCAGGGAGCCAGGCATGGGCAGAGTCCACTGTAAGACATCAGGATGAGTGGGGGAGTAATTGTGAAGGCCTTCCGTTTTATTCTCTCTCCATGTATACCATATAGGCAAACCTTACAGGTGAAATGAGCTTGATTCTCCCTTAGCTCTCTGTGTGAGTTCTGATTGGCCTAAACTCTTAGGGTGGCCTCCCTTTGTCAAAGTTATTGATTCAGGAATGGGTTTGTAAGCCTGGCTTAAACCAATCAGTCATAATCTCCTGGTTATAGAGTTTGGTTCAGAGAAGAACATATGATCTCAATTGCTCTGACCAGAGAAAAGCAAAGGACTCCTGTTTGATGTTTAGAGAAAAAGAAGGTATCTATTTCTCCTTGGATGTGAATCAGAAAGCACATATCTCTGGAATCTACTAGAAACCATCCTGTGACATGAGAGAAGCTATTTTGAGACTGTGGGTACCATATGGAGGAGGGTAGAGGGCAGAGAAAGACAAGGAAACAGAGCCAACGACCAGTGATGCTGTGAATTCTATTTCCTTTCCACCATCCTTAAACATCAGTAAAGTCCTGTTAAGTCAACAGTGATGTGGGTGAATTAGAGATAGGCCTAATTAGATCTGGGATAGTGGAGGATGGCGCCCCCTCCCCCACAGCTGCTGTCACCAGCAAAGAATAATTATGCTTATCAGGAGGGTCATTAGTTGTAGAGAGAGCTACCTGGTGAGGTAGCAGGAGGGAAGAAGCAGAGAAGCTTCTCCGAGCATACAAGTAGAAGAACCCTAGGACACACTCAGAAATATCTAGTGGACACTTGGTGACAAAGTTAGTGGGGACTTGCCCTCATAAATTGGGCTATTGAAGATATTATTGGAGAGAGAATGTTGATTTTCAATCTACTGTCTCAGCTGTGTGCAATGATAAGTAATCAGTGTGCTTCCTATAACTCTATCAAGCTTGTGTCTTTTCTTCCTCTTGAAATGATGTAGTCAATTTCATATTTCCTTATTATTTTACGTTACTAAAGGATTTTTCCCTCTTATGTAAATCCTTCTCCTGTAGATGTTAGAAGTTATTTATGATATTTTTTACTTTATGATACTTTACAATACTTAAGATTGCTTTACTTTACAGTATTTAGCAACTTTTTACCCAGCATTGTGGAATCGAGAGCAGGAAGATCATAGGTTGGGGTCCACTAAGATCCTTGGGTACAGCCATTCCGCATACCTGGATTCTGGTAACAGAGCTGCCCTCTGCAAGCCTCCACTCATTGGTACCCACACTCTGTCCCCTTGGTCATGGTTCTGAAGTCCCAGAGACTGTCTTTCAGCTTCTGCTTTCTAAGCTTTTCTTCTCTTCTTTTACTTTGATTCTCTCTCCTCTCCAAATCCAGTGAGAATAGCATTTATTTTTGCTTCTTTTCCCCTCTATGCCATAGGAAAACTAAGTTAGACTTTTTCCCAAATCTATGCTTTATGCAGCAATGTGGGCTTTGTGTCTTAGAAAGGTAAAACTTAACTTCATTCATTTTCCTTTACATTTGGCTGCGCCTCACTTCTCTATGGTCCTGGAGTCCAAGGTCTAGTTTGTAAGAGTGTGTGTGTGTGTGTGTGTGTGTGTCCATTTGTGTGTGTGCTTGGGGTGGAGGCAAACAAAGGTATTAGAGGGATTAATAAACATTTTTGGTAAATATTATACCACTGCAGTTTATATGGTGGTGGTACAATATTTATAAAATGCACATCAGTGCTAAACAGTGTGACATAGAGATAAATATTCTAGAATGTCACAGAGAAGGAGGAATTCAGTGAGAGCCAGGAATCAGGGAAATTTTCAGAGAGGACATGGGAATTCAGTGAGATTAAAATAAGCAAATCTAGTAGGTAAGGGTATTCAAAGTTAGGAGAGCAACAGAAGCACACACACAGATGAGGGAATAAATACGTGCCCTTGGAAAAGTGAGAAAGTTCACACAAGTCTCTTTGGCGATATTTGATGGAGTGTGGAGGGGCATTAAGTGTGGCTGAGATGGATTATGAAAGATCCTGAAAATGAGGCATTTTGTTCTGTATTTCATGAGGTAGGAAATAAGGATGCATTTAAAAGAGTTACAATATAATAGTAGCTGTTTTTTTAAAGAATGGGTACATGTTGTTTAGTGACCTGCCTGCCCTTCAGCGAGTACAACATTTTTTTTTAAGCAAAGATCTAAAGAAATGGCAGGACTGTGAGAAAGTTACTCAGTCCTCTTTAACAGATATAACTCAGTCCAGCTCCTGGTCAAAAAGGACCAAAATGAACTTGATGCCTGTGTGTTTTGTGGCAGTATAACATCATTACAATTAGACTCTGACTCTCCTTTACATCAGTCATCCAATGGCTAAAAGTTAGAAATGGTCCCTAGCCTTTTTTCAGTAGACCAAGCCAATTCCAATAATAGGTGCAGTCTATGCAGCTACACCTGTACAGCCATAAGTAGCTGTCCCCCCAAAAGCATGAGGTGTTTGATATTCTTAATACGTGACTTTTATACACAAAAACATTATTTACTCATTACTTCAGTTTTTTAAATTAACATGGAATTTATGAAAGGTATATGCTCATAAAACTAGTTCTTCCTTGGTCTATTAAGTTCAAGTTCTGTATCATCTTATTACATCTTAACAATCACTGTTAAGAGGGCTCTCATAACTTGAATAATTCACCTTACTTAAACATTTCAAGCTGCCTTTATAAATTCAAAATTTTTTGTTTCGCTGTTAAGTAGCTCACAGTTTTCTGATTAACAAATAAAATTTACCTGAGTAAATAACATTTGCAGAGCTAATACATTTAATTTATGGATATGGTGAGTCTGAAGTTATATTGTGTTACAGTACTCCTTAATACATCAGATGCTCATAACTTTCAAATAAAAACAGCAAGCAAGATCCATCACTCAATCACATGTTTAAATTGAAATATGTTAGATAAGTCACTAGACTAAATTCTCTTAAATATTACAAGTTCTTAAGATCTCAAAAATGCATACATCATTTCTTACATCACAAAGTATTGAACTTACGAGTTTGATTTGGTTCATCATATTTCCATTTAATTTTAAATTTTTCCCAAGTTTAAACAAATCCACTCAAGAAACCATTTATTCCATTCCAAATAATTTGGAGTTTCTTTTCCAGACAAATTCTTAGAATTGCTTTCTCAGATAGTCGGGCTTGTTTCCCAACCAGAGGGTGTGGCCAGTGTAAAAGCGGGAGATGCAGACCTCCGAGGTCTGCATGATTTGTTGCAGGACCTGACGCTCTGCATGATTTGTTGCAGGACCATCAGTAAAAACATGAAAAACTAATGAACAAAGACCTTTGAGTTATGCACATTATAGTGAGTTTAGTTACTAAAAGCACAGAGTAAAAAGTAAAAAACAAAACAAACAAACAAAAAAACACTACACGTTACTGGATGGTTTTCTGTTGGGGAAAATAAATACAGATAGTATGAGTAGGCTTCTGACAGGACAGTACCTCTTTTAGTGCAAAATCACTCTAGGCTAATCCTACTTTAAATCACTAAAATGTATTACATGAATTTAAAGCACCAAAGGAATTAAAAAGAAAGCAAAACATGCACAAAATTCTGACCCTGAGCACCTTCTAGAATTTTTAACAGTTCCAAGTCCGTGAAGATCAAGATGTTTGATACAGAGTGCTCTCTGTCTGCTCTCGCATCCTCAGGAACAAGGAAATCAATAGCTCTAAGATGTAGAGTGAGAAACCAGGTTAGATGAAAGAAATAACTTGCCTCCTCCCCCTGAATAGATCCAATACAATATAATACAATACAATACTGTATTATATACTTGGGAGTTTTTGAGAGAATAGATCTTAAATGTTACCAACCCAAAAGAAAATAGAGGTAGAGAAGATAGAGATATTAGCTAACTTTATTGTGGTAGTTATTTTGCAATATACAATATGTGAATCAGATCATCACATTACATACCTTAAGTGTATATATATATATATATATATATATATATATATAATATTTTAATAATATCTAAATAAAGCTGGAGTATGATTAATGATTAATATGGTGATGTTTAGATAAAACTGTTTTAGTGTATGATAACATTTGAGATGTTCAGTGATATTTACCAAGGTTTAGAACTTGGTATTTGTTTTGTGTTTCATTAGGAAGTGTGGGACCAACTTTGGGTTGTCTTTTCATCTAGGGCTATGTCAGGGGGATAAGAAAAGAATAGAGAAAAATTTTGTTTCAGTCTTGAAAGCACAATGTAGGGGGCATTATAAAACTTGCTTATGAACCTTGTTTAGGTTTCAGCTGAATAAGTGTTTTCCAATCTAGTTGTGGCACATAGGAAAATCACTTCTATATGGCGAACAGGAAATTTTCCACCTTCACATAATCAATATTCAAAAAATGTATTAGATAAATGGAACATATTAATATCTAACATAGAATACACAGTAGGTTATTATATGTTCTAATCTACATGCAATAGATTATGACATGAACTATAGGAACCAAATAAGTTAGTCTATAATAATAAACAGTATCACTATTTAAATTCTAGTGCCTAACATATGGCAATGAATTAGCTCCATGATGGACAATAAATAATGAAACTTGCTGTTGCTCCTGTAGTGATACTTTAATAAACACCATAAGGGTAGATGTCCAAACTAAAGCATTTTGTGTGAAAAAGTTATTGAATGACATCTTATTTAAACCTGTTTGAGGCGAGATGGAAAATATGCCAGATTTTTTCACATGCGTCTCTCATATGGGATCATTTCCCATAGAAAACTGCCACTCCCAGAGCAAAACACTCCCTTGCCAGTTGGTCCTCTTTCTGGAATGGGAAGGCTACTTCAAATCTTGCCACACCCTAAATAGTGGATCTTTGTAGCTTGCACGAACTAATTCCCAGTGCAGCCTGAGTTCCCTGCTCTTCACATCCATAAGCTGAAAATTAACAGCATTTTTTCATTATGACACTGGGACTCCAACTGTGCTCATAAGTGTTTCAGAAAAAATACAGCATGATATGCTATATATATATATATGCTATATATATATATATATATATTTGAGGTTTCAAGTACAGTATTTTTCAGACCCACTTGTGTAAATACAATGATACTCTAACAGAGGGGGAAATTATCATTATATTTCATTTTAAATGTTTAAGAAAAGAACCTCATGGAACAAATTTGAACTAGCACATTGTTTTCTTGATTTACAGGGCTTGAAGAGATACTGAATGAAAAGCCCTCCCTAAAGCAACATTTCATGTATTTTCTATAGGTCTGTGAAATTTCTATAATGCAGCAAAATAAGCCTTGCCTCAGGTTTAACGTCTTCTGTTTATTAGCAGAATACTGTGCACCTGCTCAAG
Source organism: Tursiops truncatus (assembly GCF_011762595.2). Classification (NCBI taxonomy): domain Eukaryota; kingdom Metazoa; phylum Chordata; class Mammalia; order Artiodactyla; family Delphinidae; genus Tursiops; species Tursiops truncatus. Next base: position 36,306,908 of record NC_047050.1, read on the forward strand.
ACACCTGCACACTTTAACTTAGCATTTTCAACCAAATTCAATCAAGTATGCATTAGCACACTGACTCACCATCTAGTACATTAAGGATTTAGGGTTCAATTCATAAATTGCTTAGCAAGATGGATGTCCCCTCTCTCCTGCCTCCTTGTTGCTCCCCCAGTCCCACCACCCCATGCAGAGGATTATCTATCACAGTAGAACAGTAGCTTTATCTTTACTGTCAAGTGGAATTAGGAGGTTATTTAACTCTTAGAGGCAAATCCATAAGACTCACAGTCTGCTGTTCATGAGACAACAGGAATTTTATTTGTGATTATAAATAGGCATCTTTTCAAAAGGAAATGTCCATCAGTCATGAGAACATGAACCCTGTGCATGAAAATTTTTCTTTTCATTTGTAACAGCAACTGCCAAGTCTGTTTCCTATAGGTAGCAGAGAAAACTGGAAGCCCTTTCTATTTCTTCTATCTAGGTTTAAGTTTACTGTTGCTGTTGTATGCTTTCTCAAAATATGTGTATTTATGTTTCAAATAAAGTAAGACACATTAATAAAATATTTTATTTCTTATTTGCATATATTCTCTCACTTCCCTTCCTACATCTGTGACCAGTCATTCTTGGTTTTATTAACTAGCTTCTGCTTTGCAGCCCACCTTTTGTATTTATTTATTCAGCAATTTTTTTGAGTTTTTACTATCTTCCCAGCACCATTGTAGGTGCTGATAAACAGTGTCAACAACATAGAAAATATTCCTTACTCTCGTATAACATACCCTAGTGGTACTGGAGGGTGGAAGTAGACAATAAATGAGTGAATAAACAAAAACAGTTTGTAATTTACCATAATGGTAAGTGATACGAAATAAATGAGGCAATACAATAGGAGGACACTAATTTTAGTGGATTTCCCAATTGTTCTTTGTAATTGGATTTAATTAAATTTTATTTTATTGACTAACTTTGAATCAGGTTCTGTATGATAATAACAGAACTTACATTCCAGTGGGAAAAGAGAATTATAAACAATTATAATAGACTGTGACATGTTTTAATATAATATGGTCAGTGGAATGGGGAAACTCTCTGATGCTACCCAGAGAGTGAAGGAGACTTTCCAGAGCAAAGGATGACAGAGTGGACCATTGAAGGAGGAATCAGAATTAATTCAAGTGGTTAAGGTGAAGAGCATTGCTGGTAGACGTGCAAAAGCATGAACATTTAAAAGATCATGTATATGAATTGGGAGATTGGGACTGACAAATAAGAACCTGCTGTATAAAAATAAATAAATAAAATAAGATTTGAAATGTCAAAAAAAAAAAAAGATCATGTATATTTGGGAACTTGTGTTCAGTAGAGCATCATGCTGTCAGGTACCAGATCATGAATGTTTGTGTGCTAGGCTTAAATTTTTGGACTTCATCCTGAAGCAGCAGGGACTTTAAGAAGAGTGGTGGTGAGATCAGATTTGGGTTTTAGGAAGTCATTCGATACCTTGGATGGAGACATGATCCAAGGAATGGATAAGGGCTGTGTAAAGGCAGAGACATCAGTGAGGAAACGATGCAGGAAGTGCAGGCAAGAATTACAGGGCCCAAACTAGGATGGTGGCGCAGGGTAGGCTTTCAATATATATATTTTTTAAGTGAAGAATAATGAATGAATGCCTAAATTAAAAAAGGGCAGATAGGCGAGTGATTTGGGAATGAAAATGGCTTATTTATAAGCGAACTCAATGATGGCTTATTTTTCTAATGAATTCTTAAGCAGAAGCACTGGTGGGTTGAGCCTGTACAAGTCCCACTCCGCGTGTTCCAGAACAGTGGTTTTCAACTAGGGGTGACTGCGCCCTTCAGGGAACATTTGGCAATTTATGGAGACATTTTTGGTTTTCTCAACCTAGAGGCACAGGGAGATGCTACTGGAATCTCATGCATAGAGGCCAGGGATGCTGCTGAGTGTTCTACAGTGCAGAGGACAGTCACCTGCAGCAAAGAATTATTCAGACCAAAATGTTAGTAGTGCCAAGGTTGAGAAACCATGGTCCAGGACAATAATCTTGGCAGGTGTGGCTAAGCCTACTCAGTACAAAGCCCAAGGAGCAGAACCACTGCATTGAGGTTATTGTCTAGGAGAAGAGGCCTCACTCAAGATTTAAAAGGGCTTTAGCTCTGGTTCCACAAGCTCTGTTTGGGTCAGTCAAGTAACTAAGCTGTTCCTTTATCTCTGCTTTTCCTCTTTCTGCCTTCAGAAAAGACACAGCTAAAGAAGATGTTTGTAGGACACATTTGTTGACATTTACTTCTTTGTAATATGCACACATATTGCTGTTGGTCATGATAAAACGCAGGAGTTTTCTAATCACTTTAAGGGAGAAAAGCAGCAATGTGTTACATACTTGATATACTAACACATCCAGCTTTCCAAACTGTGTTTAAAAGTATGATGCAATTACCAGAGAGAGGATCATGAATAGAATTGGAATATCAGAGGTTAGTCTCAATTAATGATGATAATAGCTCATATTCATTGAGTGTTTACTAGCTATGGGTCCTTCGATGAGTTTACATGCTTTGTCTCATGTAATCCTTAAACATCCATCCGTATAGAATAATTATCTGTATTTCACAGACAGGGAAACCAAGACACGGTTTGCGGGGGGGCAGTCGTTGACTTGGCAAAGTCCCATGACTAGTGAGTGTCGGAACCACTGGAACTAGAACTCACATCCATGAATCTGACTCTAGAGCCACACTTGGACTCACTGCTATGTTGCCTCTCGGATTACTCGCTCTAATTATTATAATGTCACCCTATCTTCCACATGGGCAGAAAAAGTCTGATCTTTCCTAGAAATGAAATGCAGACATGCAATGGTGTCACAATGTTTTCTTAGTAGAATCTGTTGAAAATTCATATTTGGCAAGTAGAACTGAGATTGACAGTTTGTCGATCTCAGATTGTGGACACTGTTCAGGAGTGGGAGGATGATTTCAGCTGGTCTTAAACTGAGGTGACAATTACCCCTTATTTCAACTGAATAGGAAAATACTTAGCTGTAGGTAAACTTGAAATAAAAGAAATATGGGAGCAGTTTCTTTAAAATTGAAAAACTAGTAAGTATTGTATAGCTTCTTTGTTTTGTCGTCGTAAAGCTTTTGAAAATGAGAATACATTTAGCGATGAAGAAAAATCCATATAGGAACTAAGTCTGTTGGAACCTTACACAGCTTGCAATAAGTAAATTCTGTATTGATTCTATCTCTATAAGTGAGTAGAGAAACAAAGTAAATAAAGCATTTATAAATTAGGTCCCTGACATATAAAACACTTGGCAGCAGTAATCTTGAAAAACAGTTTTTAAAATTTTTGGTCAAAGTAATAAGATTGTAACAGGATTTTGTCTTCTGTTTTTGTTTTCTAAATTATGCTTCAATGGTTTGTTTCCAAAAAAAAAAAAAAAAGAGATAAAGAAACTTGTAGCAGCCTTTAAATATGTATTGTTTTCTCCCAGAAATACAAAAAACTAAGTATTTGGACAGAAGATGGACAATTTTAAAATAATTTTTAAAAATTCCCAGCACCTGGCATAGAGTCTTGCACATAGTAGGAGTTTGTTGAATGTTGAAGTTTTTAATTTTCCCAGAAGTTTAAAGGAATTAACAGGTGACATCAAATTAAACATAAACAAAATATGCCTGAGAAGGATGAAGAAGAACCCAAGGAATTTATAAGTACTTTGACTAATTTGCCTAAACATTAAATGGCAGAACTAAGAGACCAGTGTCTCCAGAAGTAACTCAAACTCCTGTGTTCAGACTTGAGGGGTGCACTTTACAATGACATTTCATATAACTCTTCATAAAGCATATTCACTCACATTGTTTCTCATAGACCTCTAATGCTGTTATGAAGACAGGGTTATATGTCGCCATTTTACAGACTCAGAAAGATTCAATCACCGTCTTTATGCCAAAATGGGATCTGAACCTCGGTCCTCACACAGTTAAGCCAGAATGTTTTTCTACCTTACAGATTTTACGTATTACCTCTGTCTTTTCCCACTCTGGGATCTGTTTCACACTCTTATCTTTCAAGCGAGACAACAGCCATTTCTACCTTCATTTGAGCATCCTCCCTCTCAAGTGTGGGAAGCAGCCCAGAGCTTCATGAAAGCAAAGTGATTCAAATGACTCTCCATGGTCTCCCCACAATCCCCCTAAACTATTCTATCAACAGTCCTAGTTGTAATGATCTTGGAAGCCAGACTTACAGATTTATTATAGCATTCATGGGTAGCTATCTTTTCTTTTTTTAAAGATTTATTTTATTATTTATTTATTTATTTATTTATTTATTTATTTATTTATTTATTTATTTTTGGCTGTGTTGGGTCTTAGTTGCGGCACGCGTGATCTTTGTTGAGGCATCCAGGATCTTTTCGTTGCGGTGCACGGGCTCTTTGTTGTGGTGTGCGGGTTTCTCTCTTCTTGTTGTGGTATGCGGGTTTTTTTTTTTTTTTTTTTCTCTTCTTTAGTTGTGGTACGCAGGCTCCAGGGCGCATGGGCTCTGTAGTTGTGGTGCACGGGCTTAGTTGCCCTGTGGCATGTGGGATCTTAGTTCCCTGACCAGGGATCAAATCCATATCCCCTGCATTTAAGGCAGATTCTTTACCACTAGACCACCAGGGAAGTCCTGGTAGCTATCTTTTATCAGTTTTAGAGCTTGTGGGTTTTCTCTAATCCCTTGCACTTGAGTGATAGGTTGAGGTGTCATTTGCTCTGACTCTCTCCCTACAGTGGCTTCCATCTTTGGAGCTGAACCTAGAGAAATGGGCCTGTGTGTGTTCTCAGGCACCCATGCCATGTCCAGTTTCTCACTTCTCGTTTGGTTACCCTCCTCAGCATTTTATTCAAGTAGGCTCGGCCAGTCACTCACACAGTTAACTGGAAAAGCACTTGCTGGTTTGGGGCACTCAGTGGGTGGTGATATAGCATTATGGTGAATGCTTTTCTCCCCTTCCTGCCCGGGAACTCGTCATATACTCTCCCCATCCCTTGTACTGAAAGAAAGTGAGTCTGCTCCCCCACTGGAGAGGACATCAATCCTTTAATAACTTTACCAGGACCAGCTAGCAGTGCTTTTGTCTTTTTCTCTGTTCCCTCCTCCCCTTGGTTTATTCTACCTGAGAATAGGAAAAACAGACAAAATAGCCAACAAAATATATGTGCATAGTAAAAATTATGACAAGAATGCTCTCCAAGATAAACAAGCCACGGTTCCATTGCCTCTGAGAATCCAGCTCTTGCTGTCATATGCTGATAACTTGGGCTTACTTTTTTGAATGATTCATGAATCAATGGCTTAAACTGTAACTGATTTAAGAAACCAAATGGCAAATTTCCACTACAGAAATTCAGCATGTTTGTTTAAAAATATAAATTAAATTCTGAACCAAAGTGTCTGGAAACCTGTTCCACCTTTTTTTTTTTTTTTAACCAAGTAGATATTTAGATAATTTGTTTATTTTAAAGCCTGTCCTTTTAAGAAAAAAAAAAAAAAAAACCTGAATTTTCCTAGCTAGGGAATCTGCATTATTAACTGCCAACTAAAAATAACACAGAATAAGAACATCATGGGGAACAAGTCAAGACAAGACAGAAAATTGAAAGATTACAATTCTCTTCAATTTCTCTCTTTGGGGGTAATAGAATTTTGAAGTGAATAGTCACTATAGGTGATGGATACAATATTTTTCCTCTCTTAAGTCTGATGATTTTATTTTTAGTAAACAAACATTCTTAAGCTTTTTATAGTGCTCCCTTCAAAGAAAGGATTGGAATTACTCTCCTTCATCTAACAATGAGAAATGACTTAAGAAGGACCAAACGCTCATTTTGCTCAACCTGTGCTCAGACTCCTTCATTGTTAAATCAAGAGGGTGAGTCGCTAGGACCTTATGCTTAATTCCTGCTTCTGCAGCCCACTTTCCGAAATACGGTAGCTGAAATTCACATGCTGGAATTTGTTCACTGTAAAGTTAGTTCATAACTAGCCTTGAAGAGGTAGGCAAGGAGTTAGGAAATCCATGATTTGAAGGAATTTGTGATTTTTGATTTGTGTATTGTGAGCATAGTAGAATTTATTTTTTCTTTCTATAGTATTAGAAGGCTCAAATGAACCTCAAAGGCTAATCATATTATGATAGATTTTCATTATGGAATGGTTAAATTTCAAGGAAACAGATTTTTAAAATTCACATGATCCCAAGATACGTCCCAAGTTTTAGCTCTCTTCTCTCTGAGCCTGGGCTCTACTTGTGTCTATCTCTAATTTGGTATTGACACTACAATTCTACAAATACTCCAGGGTCTTTGATTCATAGAAGTTAAATATCCAATCATATTATTTAAAGTCAAATATCAATTTGAACCATAAGAATCAAATGAAGACTTTTCCAATAGTCTGTCTCTAAATATTTAACACTTTTAAAATATTTAACTTGTGTTAACATTTTGAATTTTCAGAAAAATTTGATTAAAGAGATTCTTAAAGTGATCTATACATGGGATTAAATAGAGTGTAAACTATTATCTATTTTCTTAAAGTGTTTCAAAGGCCTTTAAAGTGTAGTTTAGGAAGACTAAAAATAATTAGATTTATGCATTCTTTTTTCATCTTTTTGATGTAAAAGGAATTTCAGAATTTTAAGGGAAAATCCTAGAAAATGGACCATAAAGGAAAAGTAAGATGTGTTTTCATTAACTTTCAGTAGGTCTATCAGACAATGTGTGGCTTGACGCATTCTTCCCAATTCATTACAAGGACAAGGCGGCCACATACTGAGCCTCATGAGGTTGGCACCTATCTTCAACCATGCTGTGAACTTTTATGACTCCTGACTTTTCCATATATATTAGTGCCTCTAATGGAATATTGTGCCCACCATACCCAATCCCTCTCTCCAGAATCCATCTGGTTAAATATTAAAACCACAAACCAATTGTTATTTTCTGTATGAAGGCTACTCCAAACTGCCTTAAGCAGAACTGTTACAGGGATTCTCATCTGAGCTACCAAGACACCTTGGTCTTAATAGAATGTACCTTTTTGATCCTACCACTAGACTATGAACTTTTTAATGGCAATGAACCAAGTTGCACCTAAATTTGTATCTCCATAACCTAGTGCAAATGCCTGGCACATAGTTGATTCTCAATAAATGCGTGAATGAATAGGAAAATTTCCAAGGTACTTTGTTTTGATTGAAGGTGTATCCCAAGACCTTTTTTGTCTCTGAAGTATTTGACCTACACGTAGGAAATACGAATCATCTCAAAGGTTTCTAAAGTGAAATCCAAGCTCAAAAAAATAAGAGTTAAAGATGATCCAAGGCTAGGCATGAACAAAATATGTAGCATACCTGTTCACCACTTAGTGACCTAAAGAATCCTATCTATTGGCAGTGGGAATGAATGGGTAGAACTTTTTGGAAAGCAACTTGGTAAAATATATTTTATCTGTATGATATAGGTACAAAATTTTATGCATAAAAATTTCAATGTAGTATTATTCTAATGTGCAAAGTTACAGAACCCCACTTCCAATTCACCCAGAATAACTCTACTCTTATCTATTTTATTTATCATGGTTCTGTAAAATATATTGTTTAAAATAAGATTATTAAAATTAAATTAGCAAGAAAACTATAGCTTGGGCACAGCCTTTTTAAGTTACAGATGAAGACATTGAGGCTTTGGAAGTGACCCAGAGTCAAAAACATTAATAGAGGTGGTTTAGGAAGATTTTTAGTCCTCTTAATATTCCCAGCTCAGTATTCATTCCATTGAATTTAAAGGTATGCTTTTTCGTGAACTGCCACACCAGCCCCCTCTGTGAACCATACATTACTTTGTGCTGGGGAAAAAAAAATCATATCAATTTAACCTAGAGTCTTAAGCAGCAAGTCAGGACCTGTTTTCTTGATTAACTCACCTCAACCCATCCCGCATGTGGAAAGTTTCCTTCTGATAGACAAATTCACTCTTGAATAAAAGCCAACAATCTCAACAAATTTGATAACCCCTCTTATACAGGGAAGTATGAATGTGCAAATATTCAACAAATTCAAAGAAGAGGAGAAAACTGAGGTTGCTTATGTAAAATATCACTTGTTTTCAGACAGCAACATACTAAAATGATATTTCTGATACCTAGGCTTTTTTTAAAAAATCACCTTTATTGAGGTATAATTTACATACCATGAAATACATCCATTTTAATTGCACAATCCAGTGAGCTTTGGTAAATACGTACATGTGTGTAACCACTGTCACAACAAAGATAGAACCCATTTCCATTACCCCCAAAACTTCCCTCATGCCTCTTTCCAGTCAAATTCATCCTCACTCCAGATTTGAAGCAACCACCGATCTCCTTTTTGTTACCAAAGATATTTTTTGTTTTTTGCCTTTTTAACACTTAGCTCTTATTGAGGCTGTTTTCATGTTGTTCCAAAGGCATCAGTATAATAGTGTGTTACATGGATTGTACCATCATCATGAAAGCCCAATTAGCTGGCATTTGCCATTCAGTTATGAGCCACATAAAATGCCAGAAATGTCTGAATATCAGTCCATCAGCCCAGTTACAGAACCCCGCAGGGAATGTGATCTCTGTCTCTAATATTGGAATGGGTTGGATCCAACCACAGTCTCCTAATATTTTCCCTAACCAGCATTTTACATAAGTCTCATATTAGGACATCATTTCCTCTTTTAGTACAAAATATATTTTAAAATGTGATCCTACTTTGAAAATAATCATAGATTCTGTCCCTATCATATCAGGATAAGGAAATTTGTAATCAGATATGAAATGATTGTGCTTCCCTCCCCACTTCTCATATTAAAATGTTGCCCATTGGTTTTCAAGATTTTCTCCTACTGCAGCAACTTAAAAATAATTTGGATATCAATTTTTGCTTACTGTTGTGTTGTGATTCTTTCCTCTGTTGTCACAAGTATGAATATCAGGTAATGGGTACCATTCATTTTTGTGCTTAGTAGTTTTCCTGGGGTGCCAGTGACAGGAGAAATGTATGCATTAAAACAAGCGTGATGAAAAGCAGCTCTCTTTATAATTTCAGCCCAGCTGCTGTATTGATGGATACAATCTCTAGCACATGCTCCAGGTGGCTTCTAATGCCTGGCTCCCTGCAGAAGGCTCTATTTGCACATCTTAAACCACTTATTGGATTTGAACAGGATTTTTCAGCCTGAGTGCAGTAACAGTGTTCACTTGTGTAATATTTGTAAATCCTGGCTTTACATTTCACTCACCAAACTATCGTCAGAAGACATTCAACAGTGCCTTTGTGCATCCCTGATTCTCTCCTTTGGATTAGATGGTGTCCATTTTGTGTGACTAAAAGGTGTATTGATAAATATATTTCCAACATTGCTGGCACGCACAATGAAGAGCGGTTCAATTAAGCAGCCTTCTCAAATGTTTTTTTCTTCATTTCTCAAATTCATATAACATTCATTTAAAGACTTTGTATTCAATGTTCACAAAGTTTAACCATTTTTTATTTCAAAATATGTATCTCAAAAGGCCCTGCTCAACTCATGAGCTGTTGTTTAAAACTGTACTTACTGCTGTATTGGTTGATCTGATTTATTGTGCTTAAGACTTTTGTTCAATGCTGACAACACTTGAGTATGACACCCTGTAGCCTGTACAGTTCAAGGCTTTTACAATTATGGATGGGAGCTAGAGATTACTAAAGCAAATGCCTCCTTTTGGTTTGAAATGTAGTACAGCACAGCAACCTCCAGGCAGATATTTTGCTCTGTCCTTTTTATGCAAATTTCAGGAGTTCCTAATATGACTGATACCTCTGCTCACATATCTAGATCGTGTAACATTTAAGAGACTTGGTAATAGGTTAGTCCACCAATTAGTAGGAACAAGAAATGCCTGTGATTTATAGGCAATGCCCCACATGTGATTATGTTGCTGAACCACAAAGAAACCTTACTTCCGAAATGTATGCCACTAGAATTAATTGCATATCAACATATTTGTAGTTCTGAGCCTGTGGTTTTATTGTAAGGATTCTTATATGTGAAAAGTTGGGCTTCCATCTGAAGAAGGTCTTTCACTAGCAAACACCATTGGTACTCAGAAGCACTGTATGTCACATGGGCTGAACCTCAGCATCTCTGTATCCTCTGTGCAGAATACTCTCCTGTAGAGTGATGCTTGAATTGTGACCTGAATTCAATTATGTGTATGTGCAATGTGGATTATTACAACAGGATACTCTGAAGGGTGCTGGGGAGATAGAGAAACAAGAATCCTGATGTAATGATTACGTTTAGCTTTGGAGTGGGCTTACATCAGTGTTCTGTATTGAACTCTCCAACACACAAAACCTAAGCATGCCTGTGTGGCAGTGGTCTGGATATAATAAACTAAGGAAACATTATACATCTTGTGGGTCGATAATTCTTGTGCTAAAAGGGATCTGAATTCTGAGAGGAGCTATTCCTCTACCAGTAGTACTGTCTTCCAGATTCAAAATCCACTTTCTGAAAGATATGAAAACATAGCCTATTGTGTTAATTTTATATCTTCACAGTTATCAAAGTATTCATTAAGTACATAAAACCCAAGATAATTCCAAATATGTTTTAGGACGTTTGGGGCTTTTCTGGGGGAACCAACAAATAAAGCATAAGGCAAAACAATCAAATAAAATATGAAAAAGTAAGCATGGCACTTTTTAGTTATACAGAACCCTCACATTTTATATCATGAGCTAAGTGCACATGGATATGCTTACACTATATAACTTACGTGATCTTTATAGTAACAGTTTTAATGGATGTGCAGGACATTAAAAAAATAAAATGAAAAGAAAGCTCAGCCTTCAAAGTTATTTGTGGATGACTATAAAATATGTTAAACTGCTCAGCTAGGCATTTATATCTGGCTCTCCACATTCTGAATTGAGTATTTGTGACAGTTTTACTGCCATATCCTGCTTTCTCCTCAGTCACAATTGGCCTGAATTTATCAATTATATTATAATTCCCCAGCCACACAATTCGACAAAATGAAATCACACATCAAGAGCAAGAATTCATGATGAATAAATTGAGCTATTAAGGACTTCACATTTGTTTCTTCTGAGTCTCATTTGCATCAAAGATAAATTTCAAATAAGAATTCTATTTTCTCAGGCTGATGGATACGAACACACTGAGAGAGACTGGCTTCAAACTAAGCCAATTGTTCCCATTTTGAAAATTCTAGAATATACTGCTCTTTTTAAACCAGAGCCATTAAACAGTGATGTGATGCCCTTACCTATCAGTTGTGACATACCTCGCTTAGGATGAGATGGCAGTTCTGTCACATTCGTTCCTCACATGACAGTCACTTAGAACTATCCAACTTCCAGTGTACATCCTTGGCATTTGTGTATTTTTAGTCACCCCATAGATATTGTCTTGCCCTACTTTCTCCACAGTCTCATGACAGTGACTGTTAAACACATCAAACTTCCAACATGGACAGGTCAGCACGTCTTTCCAAGGAGAACACAATCATCGTCTCATTATCATTCAGCAAGAGAGAGGAGAAGAACTGCTTCTCATTCAGAGTAGCCTAGACAAATGATTGTTAAATTTTCTCTCTAAGAGACCAGTGAACAAAAATGGGAGGGTAGAACCCTGTAATTACTCCACTGTCACAAGCCCAGATAACCACAACATTATAGACAAAATAACACAACGAGAGTCACCATATGTTGAGCTACACTTAGGAGGAGGGATTTAACTGCCACTGTGACCATATTTGTTATCTGTGAGGATTCTTACAAAATGCATTTACCACTGTGTGCCACTGTGTCCTCTGCTTTTCCTTAAAACACCATAACATCTAACAATATTTTCAAAAGAAGAGTTTGAGGCCTGATTTTAGTCATGGGTTTTTCATAATCAATTCATCCTCAACACACACACACACACACACACACACACACACACACACACACACACACACAATCATCAAACAAAAACAGTGCAGAAGAGAAACTACATATTTACCAGAACACCAGATTCTATGCATTGATCATGGGATTTCTATTCTACCTGAGGCAGTAGGTTTCTTTACTTTAGCTTTGCCTTTGTAAAACAACTACTCAAGCCACAGAAATCTGTCTCTGCTCGTTGTGTACAGATAGACCCATGCTGATGCAAAGGTATATTAGAAAGTCAGGATATGGCACCACAAATAGCAACCTGTTAGGAGAATGGCTCCCAAGGTTACCAGCTTAGAAGAAGGCTGTACTTTCCCATGATGTTGCCTGGAATTTCAGTCTTCCTTCATAGTCAGTGTCCATATAATAGGAACCCCTCGTAAAAGTATACTCTAGTCTTCCAAAAAATATTTCTCATTATGGCCACTGAGAAGTTATCTTACAGTGAGAAATTGCCCTAAAGTGTGCTTCTTTGAAAGAGAAAATAAATTTTGAAAGAACTGGTGGACATTTCTATTCAGAAAGCTGTGGAAACATGGTAGACTATAACAATTATAGCAAACCACCCAGAAAAGGGTGACAGACACAAATACAAGTCAATTAAAATAGAATTAATAATTATAAAAAGCCATTGGACATAGGTGTATTTAGAACTTACTGGCCTAGAAGAAGTCAAAATACAAGTGCAATGAATACTAAATTTTTAAATGAAAATAAAGCTTGCAGACGTTGCATAGGGTTGGGAAAATAAATGTATCTGCAGAATCATCCAATTACAGATTGACCTCTCATAGTTCAGTCTCCCTTGTAGTACTTCTGTTTAATTCTCTTTACAACATCCTAGTAAGTGATTGGGTATAGTGGTCATTAATATTATTTTCTGGGTACAGTTTAGGACTGTATCTCCTGATCTCCTTATGTTTGGGTACAAATGTCTAATTTTGGCCAGTGAGTTGTGAGTGGAAAAGCTCAGAGGCTGCAGCATTTAATTATCCACCCAAAAACCTCTGCAGGACATTCCTTTTCCCTCAACTCTGATGACTAGCAACATTCAAGATAATGGTTGTTCCATAAGCCTGGGTGATTCAAATGGTCAAAGCATCCATGCCAACCCATGATGGATATAGAGCATGAATGATATTGTTTGGAGCCCTTGAACTTTGGTATTGTTTGTTATTGCAGCGTCACCTCATTTTTCCTGATGAATACAATAACATCTGCTAAGAAAATTCAAAGGTAGCAAGATATCCTACTCCATTTTTGGATTCAATTTTTACCTTTCTTATATCTGTCTTCCTATAGCATCCCTTCTTTAGACTAATTTTACCTCTAGAGATTATAAAATGCAAAATTAACTTGCCTTTCAGATGGTTGCCTACCATATTTGTTTAGCTGTTTATTAAGCAAACATTATTGATCATTTATTAAATGCCTGGCAATGAGCTAGATGAGCAGCACTGAGGATTAGTAAAATACAGTCCCTGCTTTAGAGGAGCTGTTATTCTAGCAGGCGTATACCCAGCCCTATATGTGAAGCCACAGAGACATTGGGCAATGTTGGCTAGAGTAATGCAAAGAACCATGCTTGTGCTGTCTGGTGCTTTAGGACTGATAAATTACCATGGTAAACAAACTTACTATTATTGCTATTATTTTTAATATTATTATTGATAGCCTTCAAAATCCTGTTGGGAGGTTGGAAAGGTAATTTTATGATTAAAACTGTGAATTACAGATCAAAAACTGTGAATCAGAGTGATTAGTTCATATTCTCACACATAGTAACTTTTGACACCAGGCTCACACCCAAAATTTTTAGCTTCAAAGAATGCACTGTCTCCAGGACCCAATCCTGCTCACTTGTCAAACTCTCAGGGGATCTCACCATGATGGAATGCCAACCAGCAAAGGTGGGACAGACAACAATTCTGGAATAGCATGACCATGGAAAACTGTTGGAAGGACCAAGGTGAACAGGTTACTTTGTCTCCCAGAAACTGTAAAGAACCATAAAGGTGCTACAGGATACTCTTGCAATTTTAATTTTGTCTGTTTTCTTACATATTTGTTGCCTATTTATTATTAAATGCCCCTCTATCCCTATCCTGACAGTGGAACTTTTAAATAAGGAACAAGGAGACTGTAGGTTAGGTGAACATTCTAATTGGCCTAGTGGTGAGAAGAAGCTTTCAAGACAAGAAAAAGAATTTTCATGAAAATTATTACAACCCTTTGTTCACTGGCATCTTTGATAAAAAGCTTATGATTATGATTTATGATTCATGATTGCCAGAGCATTTTCTTGTGACAGCACAGTTTGCTGCAATATACATGCTTAGTTGTTTTGTTCCACCTGACTCCTTTCTCTTCACCACCCACTTCCTTCCCGGTGTAGCTGATGTGCTTCCACGCATAAAAATTAATGTTGCCATTTTAACTAACTCACTAGGCAGGCACTAGTTTGTAAGCCAAAGCAAACATGGAAGGAAGGAAAGAAATAAAGAACAAACAAGAGGGATGGAGAGGGCATTTGGAGATTTTACAAAATTAGTACCAGTGTTACATACTTTACAACAGTTTTTCAAACTGGTATCGAATGGATGCAAAGCAGTTCACAGTAACAAAGTAATAAAGCAGGGATAAAAAAAAAGACCATTAAATAAGAGGCAAGAAATAAAGTCTACATTCAAACTACAAGGACATATATTACACAATTTTGGGTTTTCTGTTGGATGTGTATTTTTTTCCATTAGAAATTTTACCTATAAAATAACCAGTCTATTAATAATTTTTTTAACCCTTGTTCATTATGAACTTTACAAAGCATCAATTCTAAAACTGTCTTACGCACAGGCCTCAACTAAAATGCAGTTTAAGTTAGAACTGCTAACTCTCCCTATTGTCATTTACTTTGCCCTGAAGAAGACTCATATCTGTCGACAGTTACAGTCTCAGGAGCGTGCTGTGGGCCTTCAGCTACACAGAGAAAACTTGGTGGGCAGTTTGCTGGTATAGTAACAGGAGACTAGGATACAGCAGTGTGGGTCATTAAATAATAGATATGTAAAGTATAATTTTAACAATTTATGTAGGATGATTTTAAAATACAAGGATAGTAAATAATCTAGAATTAAATGATTATTCACATTTGGACTCTGCATAGCTCCTGCTGCATTTACCATTTAGCTGAATATCTAATAAAAGTAGCTAATTATTAGGACTGCAACTACAGGAAAATAATATTTAAAATCACCTATGTATATGTTAAATTGAGAAAAATAGATTAAATAATTAGCTGGCTATAACTATTTTAGTCTCAAAAATTAAAAATGAAGACTTCATGAAGAAATAGTTAGCAATGTAGATAGAATGTAAATAAACTATCAGACTCCTCCACCCCGTGTTAAGCCCAAACACTGCACAGAGTGACACCTCCACACTGACACATCACCCTATCCCAGCACAGTGTTCTCCTAGGTCATAGAAATGAGGTGTATTTTTCTCAGAAGAAAAAACAGATTGAAAATGTATATTTCTCCCCTGTCACATCCTATTCTCTTAAGGAGCCAAAGCAAAATATATGGCAGGACTAATGCAAGGCCAGTATTTTTATCCCTACGTATGTCAATCTGTAACTGTAGCAGTAGCAAAACTTTCAAAATCAAATGACCCTTTTTATGTCTACTTTTATTTGTTTTTTATTCCAATTGCAAAGAAAGTCTATAAAATAGTTGCACTCTGTAACTTGTGATAGTCAATTCAAGTTGTCAAAATAATGAAGGAAGAGCTGTAGTTTAAAAATAGATTTGTCTGTGACCTTCATTAGAGTAGGTAAAAGAACTTCATGTTGAAAGAAACTATTAGTGAAATTTATCTGGACTTAATTTCTAGGCAATGAAAAACAGAATTCAGGACATTCTATTTTGCAATTTGCCTTTTAATTAAGTTCTTTCTTAGATTTTAATTAACTTATGCAATTAATTTAAAAAAATCTTCATTACTCTATGTCTTAGTTTAAAGTTCTCTTTTAATATTTCTATAATTGTTAAGAGATAAATGAAGGGAAAATCTTCCATTTAATTTTAATTTCCGAGCCAGTGACCACACTGTATGATCAGTAAATTAGCACAATTAGGAACATGTAATAGAATATAGTGTTGTGAGCAAATAAAGCCCACACAAATTAATGTGCAGTGCATTTTACCAAGAAAAAAACCCACAAATATACTGCATGATACTTCATCAAACAATATACAATTTATAATATTTACTCAAATTCAGATTACTTTTACACATCAAAGAGCACATTTGCAGTTTTCTTTCTCAGATTTTCCCAGAGAGTTTTGTTTGTGTTTGCTTCATTTGATTATTTATTGGCCGGGGATACAGCAGTTCTGACCATTTGTCTCAGCTCTGCCACAAATGTTCTTTCTGAGCCTCTCTTTTCTTATCTATGAACTAAACGGTTGAATTAGCTAATCTCTAAAGGTACTTCCAGATCTATGATTTAAGAACACTTGAATTAGACTATAACCTCTTGATCTTTTCCAGCTACAAAATGTTACGTTTTTCAATACCTCATGCTTTCTATTCCTTACAGCAGTTACAGCAACTTAATTAGTGCACAATTTATCTTTCAGAAAAGAGTAGATAGACATTCGGAGAGTAGCCAGTCTCCAAGATGGTACCCAATGATGCACATCTCCAATATCCATAATCTTGTGTAGTCCTGTCTCAAAATGAATCAACACTGGCCCTGAGTGATCAATAGAACAGGGCAGAAGTGACAATGTGTGACTCTGAGGGTAGATCATAAAAGGCACTGCAGCTTCTAATTTAGCTTCTTGGGCCACTTGCTCTGGAGGAAGCCAGATGCCATGTCATGAGGCTACCCAAGCAACTCCGTGCATATGCATTACACATTCAGCCAATAGTCCCAGCGAAGTGGATCCTCACCCCCAGTCAAACCTTCAGGTGACAGCAGCCCTCTGACTTCAACCACATAACCCCAGTGAAGACCGCCCTGAATACCTATCCTAAGGAATCTGCATGCAAAATAAAGAAGTTTTTATGTCACTAACTTTGGAGCAATTTGTTACATAACTATGGTGATTGGAACACACAGAAACAGGAGACTTTTTCTTTAGATGGTGGCAGGAAAAGAGGAAATTGTGACAAAGACAAATTATCCTCCTACATTATTGATTCTATATTACCCTAAAGCAAACAAATTACATTTTCCTTAAGGCAATTCTGATAAGTAGGTAGGTAGAATACATACTAAAAACACACTGGTCACCTAATATTATAATATATTTTGAGATCTGAGTTTGTACGGAGAAATCAAAATCACTAAGACATCATTGTTTTGAAGGAGCTCAAGCTGAAATGGCAGGATTTTGTATGACTGTTCGCAAATCTCCCTTCTCCCTAACCACTAGGAACAACTCCTATACACTAAATACAACTACAGCTGTGGTTCTTTGGCATTTCCAGACTTCTAAGGGAAGTGTTATTTTTCTCTGAAACTTTCAAATTGCAAAATCAGGAGGAAAGAAGATGGATGAGAAGGATAAAAGTCAAGTAAGACTGGGTGTGTGAGAGAATCTCCAGGGAGTTTGGAAGAGAAAGGTACTATGGTAGATGGGTGTAAGAAAACTGGAAAGAGAGAAAAAATTGGGAGGAGTGCTATGTATTGGAACTGTCTTTAATGTTATCCAACAGATATAAATGAAAAATGGATTTTTTTACATTGATTATTTTGAACTAATGGCATTTTTGTCCAGTTGAACTAATGGCATTTTTAAATGCCATCATTCCAGCACTACATGCAATATAAATTCTCGTAATTATAAAAGTAAGGAAGTGTGCAATGTAGTCTAGGCAGAGTGGAAATACTAGAGAAGGAGCTGGAAAATACTAGAGAAGGAGCTACCAACTGTTGCAGAGCAGTCACCAGGGGTCACAAAAGGGAGGTGACTACTGGGCCAGGAGCAAAGCACCTGCAAGGTATGGAGGTAGGAACTCCAGCTGGAGGGGCTCAGGTGTACAGGAGTGGAGAGAGACTGGCAAGGACAAATCCTGAGAGGGTTTGTGTACCTTGCCTTTTGCTTCTGGCTGGTGGTTCTCAAACATTGGTCATGGAGTGGCTTCATCAAAATCCCTGGGTCTAATCAAAAGCATACTGAATCAATAACCTCAGAGACAAGGAGCTCAGCCAGATGAGTCTCATGGGCAACCAAGTTTAGAGCCTCTGCTGAGGTATACTATTCTGTTAGAAGATTTTTGAACTTGAGAGTAGCATGATCAGGGCTGTCATTTGGAAAGCTCATCCTGGCTGTAGTGCAGATAATGAGATATAGGGGAAGAAAAAGCAAGCTGGGAAGCAAAGAAAGAGACTTCAACAGTTCTGGTGGTAAAGGATGAAAACCTGAACTGAGGCAGTGGTGCTCGGGATAGGGAAAGAAACGGTGTGGAATCAATAGATGCTTGAGACTGATAGGGTGTGGAGAACATAGTTTATAGTATATTAATTCTTCTGGGGCCCCTTGGCTCCTCCCCCCAAATTTTCTACTGGTCAAGCCCTAACTAAAAATCTTTTAAAGGGATGAAATGCTTTTATTTTATCATTATGGAAAAAAGCTTAAAATCTTTACTTGCATGGTTGAAGAGACACTGGAAATTATTCAGAAACATACAAAGTTAATTAGAATATCAACTAAAAAGTGTAGTAAGCTGATATTAGATCATTTCTCCTTTAAATGAGAAGAGCCTTTACAAAGGAAGAAGATTCTGGGAATGATGAATACATATCTCAATGACTTCATCATTTTGCCTACAAGAATAAAGAGAAGTTATGTCTAGTTGAAGGGATACTAATCATCACGTGATCTTTTGGTAAATTCCATTTTTCTGAGCCCATAACTTAAACTTTCATTTAAATTAAAAGTTTTTTGTGTGTACATTAGGCATTTCTGAGCTAGAAGAATACCTGAGTATTTTGAGTACATTGGAATAGAGATCTTGTTCTGTTCTCTGTGCTGGGAATTTTATCATATACCTATCTTTATGTATCTATTTATTGATCAAATACTTATACGACACAATGTACTCAACATTGCGCTAAATTTTTTTTTTTTTTTTTTTTTTTTTTGCTGTACGCCAGCCTCTCATTGTTGTGGCCTCTCCCGTTACAGAGCACAGGCTCCGGACGCACAGGCTCAGCAGCCATGGCTCACGGGTGCAGTCTCTCCGCGGAATGCAGGATCCTCCCAGACCGGGGCATGAACCCATGTCCCTTGCATCGGCAGGCGGACTCTCAACCACTGCGCCACCAGGGAAGCCCTCTAAATTCTTAATAAATATAATACATTCTTCATAAAACTTTATAAGGTAGGTATTATTAGTATTTGTAGTTTCTCTATTTTACAGAGGAGGACACTGAGGCACTGAGATGTTAAGTAACTTGTCCCAAATCACGCAGCTGGCACTAGGCAGAACCAACTTGAATATAGGCACTCTGTTTCCAGAATGTGAGATCTTAGCCACTTCCATAATACATGTTCCATCAATAATACTGAATGAAAGAAAGCATGAATAAATGATTCACTACCCGGTTCATAAATCCATCAAATCTTTTGAGTTCCTATTTTGTGCCAAGAACTGTATTCTATCTTACTCTGCAATATAATCATATCTTAAGCAAAGCAACAATATACTTTAATCATGATAATAGCTGGAGAGCAGGATTTGGCTGAGCTAAATCCACGTGACCATTATTCTCAGTTTCAGAGTCCGTGTAAATTGAATCTTCAAGAATTTTACCTTGTATTTCATTAAAGTGAGGGCAAATTATTGATTTTCTGGATTTATTTTTAAAGCACCCATTTTGAATTTTTGGTAATAAATATTCAAAATTAACAATGAATAGATTTTAAATGTATTGAGACTGAGTACTCATCAATGTATTATAGATAGCCCAGAAGGTAATGTTATCAGATACATTGTAAATAAAATTATGCTTGGATATCATCTCCTTGTGATTACAACTTTACAACTTTCATTGCCATCTCTCATTGGGGAATTTTTTTTTTTTTTTTTAACCATTGCCTCATTAAAACTGCTCAATTGAAGAAGCAGAACATACTTCTTTTATTTCCCTTGGAATATATTGGGCTACCTATTTATCTGGAGAAATTTGAAATAGATTATCTTGCTACAATGAATATGAAGTAGCAATTTAGTACCTGGTCTCTAACAAGAATTATTTATAACACTAAATAATGTATAAGTTTTGACTGTGACAACAGTAAGATGTCTTTGCATAGCAAAAATGATAGAGCATTATTATAGAAGAACACCTTAGAAGCCTGTGAAAGAAATTCCAGTCTAATAGAGTTTTGAATAAGTATCAAATGTAAATGAGTTGGGTACATGAACAGGAGGAAGTTCTAAGTGGCTCCAATGTTAGGAAGGTTCTGCTATGTGGGTGGTTTTATTTTTTCCCATCTTTATTGTTGAAATGCTGATTAATATTTCCTTTAAATTATATCAAATCAACTTGAGATTTTTTCCCATCTGCAAACTTAGATGAACCTAAGGATTTTGGTAACAACAAATGGGTCTGTAGAACTCCAACATCATTTCTTGTCTTGCTGCTTAGAAGATTTTTTTGAACTTTATTTTTCCCTTAGTAATTTCTTGACCTTGGGAAGTAGTTGTTGTTTTTTTTTTTCTTTGACCTGGATTTACCACTGGAAAAAAAACACAGTTGTGGTTCATGCAATTCAGAATTGGAAATTAATTAATATTTAATCTTAATAATTAATGACATTTTAATATTTTAAAATAATTTTAATGTGTTTAATAGTTTAACATTAATAAATAATAATACTTTTAATATTAAGAAGTCATTACAATATTCAATTAAAGGCTTCAAAACAGATTTGCAGATTTTACCCAGAACTAATGAATGGATGTAGCCTTCCCAACCAGACACCAAACCTTTCTCATATTCTGAGGACTATATCAGTATTGCTGCCTCTTCATTGTCTCTGCCTGTTGACTGTCTACAGAGTTCAAAACAGGAATAAATTATTGCCTTCCCAGTCTTTTTTCTGTTCACAACTAGAGGTATGCTGCTAGTTTTTCTTCTTTCTCCCTCAAAATTCTTTGAGCAGAATTTAGAAGCACTTCCTACTTCTTTTTTTCCTTATCAATGTCTCTTCTCTAGGTATTTTTCTGAAAAGAAAAGACTACACTGCCACAAAACTTCAAAGTTGTTACAATCTCTGAAAAAGAAAAAAATCAGTCCGATTCCAATAGGAAGAACAAAAAAGTCAGTATGACCATGATACAAGGCAGATTTGTGGGATGAAAACTTGATGCAATTTTAGACATTTAATCCATTGGCTTAACGATAATTTCTTTTACCTCTAGAATGCTGATGCAGAGCTTGATACAGTATCATTAAAAGTCAATTTAAACTCGATAAATCATGGATGCTCTAAGCCAGGCCTTATATACACTTTGAATCAAAAGGCTTAGTTACCAAGCTAATCACCTCGGAGTGCAACTCCATGGCATGCTTTCATTTCACACCCAGGGAGCAGACATGAAAATCCCAAATGGAGGAGACATACAAACTGGTTTCAGTAGGCACACACTGCTACCCTGGGGCTGGGTATGTTGCATATTTGTGTGCACAGTGTATGAATGTGTGCAGAGCAAGTGGGGATTACAGCTGAAATACAGCATAACTAATACGCTGCTATAGAAAAACTGTATGGGAGCAAACCAAAGGTGAAAAACACCTTTTAGAGTGTGCTTCTGTGTGAAATGCCACAATGTTTTCTCGTTATTACAATGTGAAAATCATTAGAATAAATAGAAACAAGTTTATTTTCCTCCCTGATTCCTAATTACAATATACAGGCTACAGATAATAGCCTTTTTCTGTTGTCACTATTTAGCAACTTTGGGCCAGTTTTTAGCAGTCCACCCTCTCTATTATATGACGCTACAAATTGCAGCACAATTCAGCACATCCATGTGTAATTTCCCCAAGGTTTTATAAAAATCATTAATATAAAACATTAATGTAGAGGGCCTGTAGGCCTTTTTTTGTTAAGAGTTTAAATCCATTGACTTGTAACTGGCTTTTAAAATGACATTTTTCCTTGCTGCCTTCAATTCAGTCCAAATTATTTTTAAAAAGTAAAATAAAAAGATGCCAGATGTCATGAGGCCAATAAGCAGGTGGGCTGAAGCTTCTGTACCAATTCAAACTGGCACCACATCAAACCTGGTGGGTATAACCTTTAATTCACTGCTTCCCTGGCACCAGATCTAGTGCCATCTGCTCAGCCTTGCTAAGCTGTGCTTGTTTCTGTGCAGGGACGATGCCAACAATGCAAACTGTCTCCTACATGTGCAGGGAATCATCAGTGCAACTAGTTTTTCGAGACCCATATGGTGGCATCTGCGAATGCACACTGTCAGCATCGCTGCCTGTACTACCCTTCGAGTTTTAAGAATGGGAGGAGAGAATGCCAGTTTGTAATTCACTATGGAGAGCCAGGAGGAAACTTTTTCCTTCCTTCTCAGTGCTTTCATTAGGGTCTTTTGAAGTAACCACCCAAAGCATTAGAAGAGGCTTGACTTTAACTCAGACGCCAAGAACTATGGGAAGAAACCTCTATGGATGTCACACCCAGATACGTTCCCCTCGTGTAGCTACTACAGAAGCCTCCATCATTAGAATATAAAGTCCTCCTCCATTCATGCACCAACACTCCGGAAGTCTATCTTTTAAGAATTCTTTCTTGTTTCCATTAAGACTTTGAATACTAAGGGAGGTGGGCAGGCATATCTTGTTTAACCCGGGAATAAATGAAGGTGGGAAAACAGATTTACTTTATCACTGTCTGCATTCAGCATGCCTTAGAGTTGCTGAACATCTTGACTGACGGGCCTTTATAAAGAACGGCCCTTAACCTATTTATTCATTTTATATAATTTGCTGAGCACTGAAAAGGTGATTTGAAGGAAATGTACACATCCATTCTGCTCTGTGGAATGGCGGGAAATGCAGACATTGCATGAGTACACTGAATGACTTTAGAGCCCAGGGCTCCCAAGTGAAACAGTGAAGTTTCTAGAATCATGCCTACCAATAATTCCCCACTGTGTTCCGTATCCCAGGACAATTGCTCTGAGCCTGGCTCTCAAAGGACTCATGCAAGAATCTTTGATCAGCCCGCTGCTGCTAAATGAACAAATAAATATGGATTTTTTTTAGTTTGCTTGTTAATTATCTATTGCTCATACTGACTAAAATTTCCGTGTAAGAAGGGGCTTTGCTTAGCTTACCATTCTAAACCTGGCTTCTAGCCAGCTATCCAGCACATAGCAGTCATTCAATAAGTAGTTAATAAATAAATATATTTATAAACACATAATATTCTGCTTTTAGACAGTCTAAGAGAAAAAATACATATGTTACAGAATACATAAGATATGGCAAATATTGGCTAATACAACTGAATTAATGACTATTAGTAAGTAACAATATACCAATAGTACTACTTACTGAACGCTGACTTTATAATACACACTGTGCTAAGCAATTCATATTCTTTATCTTATTTTACAATTTTAGAAACCCTTTCAGTTACAAATTTGGTCCCCATGGTACAGATGAGAAAACTGGGCCTGGGAAATTTAGCTAGTAAGCATCAGAATCAAAAATTAAATGCAGCTCTATCTGACTTCAGTCTAAGCTTTTAATCACAATATTAAATGGCCTCTCCTCTATCAAAATATTTGGTAAATTCAGCCTAAATCAAACAGTGTCAGACAAATAGGTTTATGTTTCTACCATATGTTAGGTATTATTTCAAAAATTTCTTATTAAACTATTATTATTATAATTATGATAATAATTTGGGGCAAGTATGTACATGGCCTTTTTTTTTTTTTTTTTTTTTTGCGGTGTGTGGGCCTCTCACTGTTGTGGCCTCTCCCGTTGCGGAGCACAGGCTCCGGACGCGCAGGCTCAGCGGCCATGGCTCACGGGCCCAGCCGCTCCGCGGCATGTGGGCCCTTCCCGGACTGCGGCACGAACCCGTGTCCCCTGCATCGGCAGGCGGACTCTCAACCACTGCGCCACCAGGGCAGCCCTGTACATGGCCTTTTAATTGTTTAAAAGTCATTCATATCCTATAATATATAAACATAATATGTAAACATATTAATCTCGCTAAGAATTGTAAAATTCTCAAGTATAAAAAATATAATTCTCACTCTGTTAACTCACATCTCCGATGGTTACATTTCTGCATGTATGGGAACTCCTGATTGCTGTATTAGTGATCTCAGTACCATCTGGCAAAATAAAGATCTTGAAATATAAGGCTAATCATTTAGGGAAAGGATCATGATAAACATTAACAAAAGTAGGAAAAGAATACATTTCCTAAACATAAAATTACTGAAAAAAATTATTAGTTATCACTGATTTTACGTGTCACTCTATACAGTGAAACAGTTTAAGCAGCACAAGCAGAGCCTAATAGCATTGTTTTACCAAAAGAAATACATTCCACAAAATCAGAGTTACTATAAATTCATATCTCTGTAGATAACTGCCTTTAACCTCTAAAGGACCTCTTTTGAAACTTTATGATTTTCTTCACTTTGATTAATTCAACCCATCATCTTCTCTACTGTTCACCCCTGCCTTTCTTCAGGCCATGCACACACACACACACACACACACACACACACACACACACACACACACAGTTTTTTCCTAGCAACAGCAAAAGGAAGGAAGGAAGGAAGAAAGAAAGGACAAATGAACTTATTTAACACCTGTTACAGGGAACATTTCTAGCAGAAATTCAGCCAAGAGTTCAGTCTCAAATATGTATTTCTTCTCAATAATTAGTTTTACTAATGTTAGAGAGACAGTAGAACAAGATGTAAAGTGTCAAAGGATATGGAGATTTTAAAAAGGCAAATGGATTTTAAAAAAGTAAAAATTTATATACAGAGCAAACAGAAGGGAGGTCATTGTATATACAAGCTTAGGTATACACACTCTAAATGAATGCTAGCAACCATGGATCTTTTAAGAATATGCCTAATCTCAGGCTGCAGTAATTTTTCTAGTTCACTGAATTGCTTCAAGGATCAAATACGATAATGGATATGACACCGCGTTGTTCAATGTAGCATGCGACACAAATGTAAGGTGACTTTTTATAAACATTACTATTCTTCCTTATTTCCAACCATGGCCCAAACACTTTTGTCAACAGAAAAGAGATGAGCAAGACTCTCATCATGAAGAACGTCTGACTCCAAATGGCAGATGCCTGGAAAATGACCACTTTGCACATTTAAGTTCCACCTCATCTCACACCAGAGCTGCCAGGTCAACTGACTTGAGCTTCATAAACCTAAATCAGCACATTTTGGTTCTCAGTGACCACTGTCCTCATTTGCATTCAGGTAGTCTTGCAACTTGGAATCTGTTCAGAGTTTAAACCTCAGTGAAAAATCCCCTTGACTGAGAATCATTGGAGGAGGTTAAACATCACCACAGGGAAGCTTCCTAAGAAGGCAGGACTGAAGGCATGGTCAAATCCCTTCTCACTCCAGCCCTGTCTCCCAACTAGAGACCATGAAGGTTTTATACACAAGAATATGGAAGAAGAAATTAACAAGATCCTGCTCTCCTCTTTCCTCCAGCCTTGGTTGCATTATCTGTGACTTCCTTGACCTTCCAGTGACTCCTCTTCTCAATTCTTTCATCTCTTCATAAAACTAGGCATGTTATGACACCAGCTCTGCCCAGGAGCAACACAGAATAAAAGCACATGCTTATACATCAAAACATTGTAACATGAACATAGCTGAAAACTTATGTACCAGACCTGTTATCTAAGCACTTCATTGTATTTAATTCTCGCAACAACCCCTTTTGATACATGAGAAAACTAAGGCTTGGGGAGGTGAAGAGCTTTGCTTAGGATACACAAATATAAGTAGCAGAGATGGACTCCAAACCTGGGTATATCTGATGTCGATGTCTGAGTGCTTGACCCAGTGCTAGAGCTGGGCAGACAGGAGCACAGGTGGTGTGCTGGGAGGACAAGAAGCTCTGGAGTTATCACGGCTCCCTTCCTTAAAGATTTTGTGTGTGTGTGAAAAAAAAAAGTTTCATATTAAAACAAATTGGATCTGTTATGGAGTAGAACGCTATGAGAACATTAATTTTAAATTTTGAAAATGTAAGAATTCAAGTAACTGCAAGCATGTTGTGACTTGTCATGGGAGTAGCCCAGTGAGGGAAAGCAAACCGTGAATACCACAAGAGGCCCTGACACACCTCTAATAACTTCCTCTAGAAACCAGTTGTTCTCAAATCTGCCTACATATTAGTATCATCAGGAATGTTTTTTTAAAAATACCCATAGGGGGCTTCCCTGGTGGCACAGTGGTTGAGCGTCTGCCTGCCGATGCAGGGGACACGGGTTCGTGCCCCGGTCCGGGAGGATCCCCCATGTCGCAGAGCGGCTGGGCTCGTGAGCCATGGCTGCTGAGCCTGCGCGTCCGGAGCCTGTGCTCCACAATGGGAGAGGCCACGACAGTGAGAGGCCCGCGTACCGAAAAAAAATAAATAAATAAAACATATATAGGCTCTACCAACAAAGACTTTGATTTAATTGATCTGGAGTGTTCCCAGGCATCAGTATATTTTAAAAGCTCCCAAACTAGGGTTGAGAATGACTCCCCAAACAAAAAGTATGTATGATACTGTCATTTAGATAAACATGATTTAAAATGCTTCTTCTCATTCACTTAATACGTACTCATTGTATGCTATCCTGAGCAGGGCACTATGCTAGGCACAATGATACTTGTAACCAATACAGTAATTCAGGTCTGAAATATGTTGCCTTCAGGCCTGAAAGCCTATAAATTAATTGGGCTGTTTCCTTACTTTTCATTGCCTCACCTCTGCCCTCAGGTAGATTACTATCAATAGTAGTTTGAATGAACCCTTTCTATAGCCTTTATCTCTACCTGGTGGTAAATAAAATGATAGAAGAAAGTGATAGTTCCACCATGATGTTACCAAGAGACAAAGCTCTTATAGGACCAGGGCTAGATGAAGATGAAGTAAAGACAGGGAAAAGAGAAAAGAATAAAATTATGACAGAAAGGGATATGGGTCACCTGCTGAGAATGTACCTCACTGAATTCTGAATTCCTCCAGGTCAGGTGTTGAAAGATTGCTAAGCCATGTTGAAATGAAAGATGCTGATTTTAAGCATATAAGACATTTGTGCCAAACCAGTTATGGCAACAGTGACACCCAAGATTGAGGGTGACAGGGAGATGGAGGGAGGGAGGGAGGGAGAGAGACAGAGACAGAGACAGAGACAGAGACAGAAAGAGAAAATAGGCTCCAACAAAGGAATTAAAGAAGTTGTCATTTTAAGAAGTTGTGCTTTGAGGTAGTGCTCAAAGGAGATAATGAATGACCATTGAGACTGAGCAATTTCTAGTTCCAATTTCCAGCATTAATAAACAGACATTTTGCAGGATTTTGACTCATGAATTCATGACCCACTCCACTTTCCAGGTGTCTGTTTGCAAATGAGGATTTGAGGCTGCCCAATTAAGTTGAATAACATGTGTAACCCAGATGTTTAAATGAATCCTTGTGCTTCCTTATATGTGATTGTAACTGTTTTACTCTTTTGAACACCTTTATGCATGGAACATTGTTCTAAATGCATTCCATGGATTAAACCGTTTCAGCATTTCAGTAGCCCTGCTACACAGTAACTTTGTATAACAGCATAACCTGTTCAGATCTCCCTTCAAGAGTGAATGGGCTGTGAGGAGCCGTAGTTATTGGAGACTGTCCAGCTGCCATATATTTGGAAATCTATCACAGCTTTCACTCCAAGACCACCCTGTCTCTGGGCTGCTCCCAGCCAATGACTGAGGACAGTGGTGGTACTAAAGCCAAGATATCTGTGCTTAATTTGGGATACCTTTAATGGGCAATATTTGCTTGGGGACTACCCATCAGACTGACCAAGACTTTCTCAGAACTGCACTGCAGTGTGAGGCTCTTCCAACATGATTCTTTCTCCCACTCTCTTTTCATGGGTGTTAGACCTGCACTGGTCAGAAGTTTCTCTATGCCTGTTTTTGCTCTCTCTCCCTTTTATGCTTTGTATATGTTTCTCCCCAGTACTTGCACATCTAAATCTGTCTTGCATCAGCTTTTCAGAGTCCTGGAACTGACACATTTTGATTAACCATACTCAACGGGGAGCTTCATTAAACACATCCAAGATCACATGACCGGAAAGTAATGAGGATGACATTTCAATCCAGGCAGAATGACTTCAGAGTGTCTCTCTTAATGATTATCTTGTTCCCACGTGCCAAATTGAAAACTCCTTGGGACGAAAGGGACTGGGATGCAGGCCACGTTCCTTCTCTAGAGACATGGAATTATGATGGATTTGGGAGGCACAGTAACAAAAAGACAGTAGAGTCGCTGGCAAGATACTCATTCCAGCAACTGTGAGGTTAGGGGAATGCTGTTATCTCCACTGAGCTGCACTTAGCTTTCAGGCCCAGGGAGTCTGAAAGGCAAGATTTGTCATTGAGATTTAAGGTGCAGAAATAAATGTGTCCTGTCTGTGGACAGGAGAAAACTGTTACTTAACAATCACACATTATTCAATGTAATGAATGGCAGAGCTAGAAGAATCTCTCTTGGTTCTTTGCTAAGTTAATTTCAAGCCCTGAGGCATATTACAGAGAACAATAAAGTAAAGGACACCCAGACTCTGGTAGGAGGCAAACCTGAGTTCAAGCATCTGCTCCATATTATCCGGGTGACACTACAATATTTAATCTGATGGAGCTTCAATTTTTTTCACCTGGACTCTAGAAATAATATAGTTATATTTTTAAAATGTTAAAGCACTGCATGTGATAAGGTAAATTTCTGTGATGCATGGAAGTAAGCTCTCCAAATATTGATGTTTTTTCCCCAAACATACTTTTAATTTATCTGTGTGGTTCAGTTTCCCCATGAACTGAGATGTTTTTCAAGGACTGGGAAAGCCATGACCACCAAAGACCAAAGTTTACCCCTAATTATCACTATCCAAACTGTGGTATAGTAGTCTGAATTTGTTAGCTTTTCATATCAGTATTTCTGTCAGATTAGTGACTCTGTATGTTATTCAAGGAGGAAAATCAATTGCTTTTCAACCTGCTGAATGAACACACAGTTGAGCACACATTTTCCCTACACCTACTTCTTCTCTCTTTGGGGCTTGTTTATGGATGGTTGGAGATTCAAGATTCTCCTTTGCTTGTCTTCAAAAACATCATTTTGACTATAGAGTACTCCATAGAGTCTTCATGGTCCATTGAAATGCCTTGGGTGCAATATAGGGGAGAAGAAGATGGTCCTGAGACCACCATCTTATTTAAATTAGAGCTTCTCTCCTTTTAAAGATGCTCTTTGAAGAAAGGACTGACAGACAGAGGGACCTTAAGCATGGCAGAGGAGTAAGACATGGAGATCACCTTCCTCCCCACAAATATATCAAAAATACATCTACATGTGGAACAAGTCCTACAGAACACCTACTGAATGCTGACAGAAGACCTCAGACTTCCCAAAAGGCCAAGAAACTCTCTACGTACCTGGGTAGGGCAAAAGCAAAAGAAAAAACAGAGACAAAATAATAGGGACAGGACATGCACCTCTGGGAGGGAGCTGTGAGGGAAGAAAAGTTTCCACACACTAGGAAGTCCCTTCACTGGCAGAGACGGGGGGTGGGTGGGGGGAAAGCTTCAGAGCCATGGAGGAGAGTGCAGCAACAGGGGTGCAGACGACAAAGTGGAGAGATTCCCGCACAGAGGATTGGTGCTGACCAACCCTCACCAGCCCGAGAGGCTTGCCTGCTCACCCTCTGGGGTGGGTGGGGGCTGGGAGCTGAGGCTTGGGCTTCGGAGGTCAGATCCCAGGGCACAAGTCAGTTCGGACCCCCGAGAAGGGCATGAAACGCTAAGCCTGCTGCCACTGCCAAAATGAGTCCTATGTGCAAGCACAGGTCACTACCCACATGCCCCCCAGAAGCCTGTGCAGTACACCACTGCCAGGGTCCCAAGATTCAGGGACAACTTTCCCGGGAAAACACATGGCACTCCTCAGGCTGTTGCAATGTCACGCCGGCCTCTGCCACCACAGGCTTGCCCCACATTCCAGTTATGACCACCATACCCCTCCCTCTCCCCAGACTGAGAGAGCAAAAGAGCCCTAATCATTTGCTGATTTAACCCACTCCTGTCTGGGCTGGGGACAAAAGCCTGAGGGTGACCTACATGCAGAGGCAGGGCCAAAACCAAAGATGAACTCCAGGAGCTGTGTGAACAAAGAAGAGAAAGGGAAATTTCTCTGTGTAGCCTCAGGAACAGCGGATTAAATCCCCACAATCAACTTGATGAATGCTGCATCTGTGGAGTAACTGAATAGACAACAAATGTTCCCACAATTGAGGTTGTGGACTTTGGGAGAAATTGTAGACTTGGGGTTTACAGTCTGCAGCTAACTTGTTTCTGATTTTTATGTTTATCTTAGTTTAATTTTTAATGCTTGTAATCATTGGTGGATTTTTTTAATGATTTGGTTGCTCTCTTCATTATTTTTAAAGTTGTTTCATTTTTTATTTAAACAATTTTTCTTAAATTTTTATTTTATTACTTTTTTCTTCCTTTGTTTTCTTCCTTTTCTTCTGAGCCATGTGGCTGACAGGGTCTTGGTGCTCCAGCCAGGTGTCAGGCCTGAGCCTCTGAGGTGGGAGAGCTGAATTCAGGACATTGGACTCCAGGGACTTCTCAGCCCCATGTAATATCAATCAGTGAGAGCCATCCTGGAGATCTCCAACTCAGCACTAAAACCAAGCTCCACTCAATGGCCAAAAGCTCCAGTGCTGGATGCCCATGCCCAACAGCTAACAAGACAGGGAGAAAACCCCACCAATTACAAGAGCTGCCTAAAATCATACTAAGCTCACAAACACCCCAATACACACCATTGGATGAGACTTTGCCTACCAGAAAGACAAGATCCAGTCCCACCCACAAGAACACAGGCACCAGTCCTTTCCAAGAGGAAGCCTACACGAGCCACTGAACAAACCTCATGCACTGGGGCAGACACCAAAAACAATGGGAATTACAAACATGCAGCCTCTGAAAATGAGGCCCCAAACACAGTAAATTAAACAAAATGAGAAGATAGAGAAATATGCAGCAGATGAAAGAGCAAGGTAAAAACCCAACAGACCAAACAAATGAACAGCAAATAGGTCATCTACCTGAAAAAGAATTCAGAATAATGATAGTAAAGATGACCCAAAATCTTGAAAATAGAATGGAGAAAATGCTAGAAATGTTTAACAAGGACATAGAAGAACTAAAGAGCAAACAAACAAGTATAAACAACACAATAAATGAAATAAAAAATTCTCTAGAAGAAATCAATAGCAGAATAACTGAGGCAGAAGAATGGATAAGGGACCTGGAAGATAAAATAGTGGAAATAACTACAACAGAGCAGAATAAAGAAAAAAGAATGAAAAGAATTGAGGTCAATTTCAGAGACCTCTGGGACAACATTAAATGCAGCAACATTCAAATTACAGGGGTCCCAGAAGAAGAAGAGAAACAGACTGAGAAAATATTTGAAAAGATTATAGTTGAAAAATTCCCTGAAATGGGAAAGGAAATAGTCAATCAAGTCCAGGAAGTGCAGAGAATCCCATACAGGATAAATCCAAGGAGAAACATGACAAGACATATAGATCAAACTATCAAAAATTAAATACAAAGAAAAAATATTTAAAACAGCAAGGGAAAAGCAACAAATAACATACAAGGGAATCTCCATAAGATTAACAGCTGATCTTTCAGCAGAAACACTGCAAGCCAGAAGGGAGTGGCAGGACATATTTAAAGTGATGAAAGGGAGAAACCTACAATCAAGATTTCTCTACACAACAAGGATTTCATTCAGATTCGACGGAGAAATTAAAACCTTTACAAACAAGCAAAAGGTAAGAGAAATCAGCACCACCAAATCAGCATTACAACAAATGCTAAAGGAACTTCTCTAGGCAGGAAACACAAGAGAAGGAAAAGACCTACAATAACAAACCCAAAACAATTAAGAAAATAGTAATAGGAACATACATATCAACAATTACCTTAAATGTAAATGGATTAAATGCTCCAACCAAAAGACATAGACTGGCTGAATGGATATAAAAACAAAATCTATATATATGCAGTCCACAAGAGACCCACTTCAGACCTAGGGACACATACAGACTGAAAGTGAGGGGATGGAAAAAGATATTCCATGCAAATGGAAATCAAAAGAAAGCTGGAGTAGCAATTGTCATATCAGGCAAAATAGACTTTAAAATGAAGACTATTGCAAGAGACCAAGAAGGACACTACATAATGATCAAAGGATCAAACCAAGAAGAAGATATAACAATTGTAAATATTTATAAACCCAACATAGGATCACCTCAATACATAAGGCAAATGCTAACAGCCATAAAAGGGGAAATCAACAGTAACACAATAATAGTAGGGGACTTTAACACCCCACTATCACCAATGGACAGATCATCCAAAATGAAAATAAATAAGGAAACACAAGCTTTAAATGACACAGTAGAAAAGACGGACTTAATTGATATTTATAGCATATTCCATTCAAAAACAACTGAATCCCCTTTTTCTCAAATGCTCATGGAACATTCTTCAGGATAGATCATTTCGTGGGTCACAAATGAAGCCTTAGTAAATTTAAGAAAATTGAAATCATATCAAGTATCTTTTCTGAACACAGTGCTATGAGACTAGATATCAATTACAGGAAAAATACTATAAAAAATACAAACAGATGGAGACTAAACAATACGCTACTAAATAACCAAGAGATTACTGAGGAAATGAAAGAGGAAATAAAAAATTACCTAGATACAAAGAAAACACGATGACCCAAAAACTGTGGGATGCAGCAAAAGCAGTTCTAAGAGGGAAGTTTATAGCAATACAACCCTACCTCAAGAAACAAGAAAAATCTCAAATGAACAAACTAAACTTACACCTAAAGCAATTAGAGAAAGAAGAACAACAACAAAAAAAACCCAAAGTTAGCAGAAGGAAAGAAATCATAAATATCAGCTCAGAAATAAATGAAAAAGAAATGAAGGAAATAGTAGCAAAGATCAATAAAACTAAAAGATGGTTCTTTGAGAAGATAAACAAAATTGATAAATCATTAGCCAGACTCATCAAGAAAAAAAGGCAGAAGTCTCAAATCAACAGAATTAGAAATGAAAAAAGAAGTAACAACTGACACTGCAGAAATACAAAGCTCATGAAAGATTACTATAAGCAACTATATGCCAATAAAATGGACAATGTGAAAGAAATGAACAAATTTTTGGAAAAGCACAACCTTCTGAGACTGAAGCAGGAAGAAATAGAAAATATAAACAGACCAATCACAAGCACCGAAATTGAAACTGTGATTAAAAATTTTCCAAGAAACAAAGCCCAGGACTAGATGGCTTCGCAGGTGAATTCTATCAAACATTTAGAGAAGAGCTAACACCTATCCTTCTCTAATTATTCCAAAATATAGCAGAGGGAGGAACACTCCCAAACTCATTCTATGAGGCCACCATCACCTTGATACCAAATCCAGACAATGATGTCACAAGGCAAGAAAACTACAGGTCAATATCACTGATGAACATAGATGCAAAAAACGGCAATAAAATACTAGCAAACAGAATCCAACAGCACATTAAAGGGATCATACATTATGATCAAGTGGGGTTTATCCCAGGAATGCAAGGATTCTTCAATATATGCAAATCAAACAATGTGATACACCATATTAACAAATTGAAGAATAAAAACCATATGATCATCTCAATAGATGCAGAAAAAGCTTTCAACAAAATTCAACACCCATTTATGATAAAAACTCTCCAGGAAGTAGGCATGGAAGGAACTTACCTAAACATAATAAAGGTCATATATGACAAACCCACAGCCAGCATCGTTCTAATGGTGAAACACTGAAAGCATTTCCTCTAAGATCAGGAAGATGACAAGGATGCTCACTCTCACCACTATTATTCAAAGTAGTTTTGTAAGTTTTAGCCATGGTAATCACACAATAGAGAATGGACTTGAAGACCCGGGGAGGGGGAAGCGTAAGCTGGGACAAAGTGAGAGAGTAGCATTGACATATATTCACTACCAAATGTAAAATAGATAGCTAGTGGGAAGCAGCTGCATAGCACAGGGAGATCACCTCGGTGCTCTGTGACCAGCTAGGTGGGTAGGATAAGGAGGGTGGGAGGGAGGGAGGTGCAAAAGGTAGGGGATATGGGGATATATGTATACATATAGTTGATTCCCTTTGTTATACAGCAGAAACTAACACAGCATTGTAAAGCAATTATACTCCAGTAAAGATTTAAAAAAAAAAAAAAGACTGACAGCGGGATTTCTGTTATATCATTAGATAAGAAATCACTCCACAATGAAGCAGCTTACACAAACAACAAGAATTTTATCTTTTCTCAGTTTCTCTGGGTCAGAAATTTGGGGAGGACTTGCCTGGCTTGTTCTTCCTAAATGAAGGACTCATGCAGATGTGGTCAGAAGGTAGCTGGAGTTGGAGCAGCTGGGGGCTGGCAAAGCTTCTTTCTCTTCATTCAACCACAGAGATTCTCCACCTGATCTTTCCACACGAATCCATTTGGACTTTCACAGCACGACAGTCTCAGGGCAGCGGCACTGCTTACCTGGAGCTGTGCACCAGCACTGGGGTTTGGGCTCCCAAGGCCAAAGCCCTATCACCTTTTACTACCAAGCATCAGAATTCATACAGTCACTTCCACCACATTCTATTGGTTATGAGCAAGTCACAATCCCACTCGGAATCAACGAGAGGGGAATTATGCTTAGAAAAAATTACATTTTTCTAAGAAAACGGCAAGGTTCTAGAAAAGCATGTGGTGTTATTATGGCTTCTTTGGAAAACACAATCAATCATAGGTATATATATATACAGAGATGAATATGTAGATAGAGATGTTTGAATCCCCCCTGAATGTCAGTCTATTGTATATATATATAGAGAGAGAGATAGATATATAGATATAACACACATACACATACATGTACACACACACACTAAGGTTTCTCAAAGTATGGACTATGACCTCTTCCAGTAACAGAATCATCTGAGTGCTGGCTAAAATTGCTTGACAGACATAGTATCCACCCTCAATGATAGTTTGCCTTTCATTTTCCTCAAGTTGTAATAGATTCTAGTCCCACTGCATCTGCAATAAGGTGTATGACTGTGATGCAATAAGAATTGCTCCCTCGTGACCCTGGAAGCTCTGGTTGAACTGCTTGAATATTGAAATCAAGCCCCCTCTTCTAGAGGAATCTAAATGAGATTGGTCCCCAACCCTACCATCTCTAACGTAGAGGTAGCACCCAAACTCAGCTTCCCTCAGATTTGGTGGGTTTTTCTCTCCCTACAAGAGGATCTGTAATTTCCCCAAAGCTTCAAATTTCCAAGGTATTGGTCATCTTCCACTACTAGACAACTTCTATAAATAACCAATATTTCTGCTATCCAAGTAGTTTGTGTGTCCCTGTCACACTTACTCTCAACCTTAGAAGTTACGAGGGACAGATGTCCCTGTTTTGGAACACAGATTCACATTACACATAGTCTCACACCTAGTAATCTTAAATCAGGCTATCCTTTGCTCTGATTTCTGTGATGTTTCCTTTCACAGAGTCCTTTAGAATGCCCACATATTTTGGAAGTAAAAAATTATAGATATTGAAGTTTGTAAATTTTGACATTGCTCTTATACAAACTAAAATGATACACTTAAAGATCCTGGGTATAAAAGTGAAAAATACTGGCTTACTTGTTTGTCAATTATTCACCTTCACAACTTGCAGTCATTATGACTAGATGCCCACTTAATAAGTGAATTGATTACTCATGGCAAAATTATTGGTCTTTATATTACAATTTTTTCTTGTAGGTGCCTCATATTTAACATGTTGACATACCTGAAATCACAAACTGGCTGTTCACAGGACAAAAGCAACTTGCAGTCATAGTTCTGCAACCAGTAAACTTTTAAAATGTTTGAATTAATAACCAGGATATAAAAATGGAGAGATAGCTTTAAAAATTCGGTATCTAGTTTTCTTGAAAAATCATCACAGCTGGCATCACATGGCCCACGTTGCTTTTTGGCAATAATCAGTTGATGGTTAGTAGCTGTTCCCTTTGCAGATGGCCGTTGGCTAATCTGCTTTATTTATTTTGCATAACCTCCCTGGCCCCTGAGGACATTAAGTTTGAGACACTTAATAAATTTCATATCTCAAATACTCAGCTTATCAAATGATGAATAGTAACGAAGCTCGTATTTTAACTGGAACATCTATTGAAATACAGAGGAGCAATGGAAAGCATAAAGAGCTACTCAATGTACAATCACCCAAGAGTAATAGTAGAGCTTATTTGATGGTAATTTATCTGTCAGCCTCAATATATACCTAGATATATGGCATAAAATCCATGCAATAGAATTCATACGCTTTATTCTTAGGTGACTACCCTAAACACTCATTCAATACCCATTTACTCTTATTTTAAATCATGCAAGTAGAAAGCTTTGAAAGGGCAATAAAGATTTTACAAATAACCATAATCCTGTCATACAGAATACTGTTTATAGTATACTATAGAGTCTCCTGGTATTTCTAGGCAACTGAATGCAAATTTAGAAAAATAATATTGGTATCATGCTGTATGTTTAATGTATATTTAATGTATGTAGTATATATACTATATATCATCTTTTAACACATTTTTTTCAATTAATGCATCCCTAATTTTCCCCTTGTTATTTTTTCTTCTGTATGTTTTTTAATAACTGTGGTATGCCACTATAAAGATCCACCATGATTTATTTGGCCTAGCTTTTTTCTAATTATTATTATTAACATTATTTAATAAACATCCTTGAAAACAAATCTTTCCCTCTATATTCATGATTATTTTCTTAGTATAATGCATGAATATAAACCCTTGGTATAAAGCACTAGAAGAGGAGATTGCTGGCTCAAATGACAAGCACATTTTTAAGATTTTGCATACTTATTTTGGAAAGACCTCTGTCTTAGTCTGGGCTGCTTTAACAAACTATCATAAACTGGGTGGTTTATAAACAACAAGTTACAGTTCTGGAGCCTGGGAAGGCCAAGATATTGGTACCAGTAGGTTTGGTGTCTGCTGAGACCCTGCTTCTTGGTTCATAGATGACCATCTTTGTACTGTATCCTCACATAATGGAAGGGGCAAGGGGCTCTCTGTAGTGTCTTTTATAAGGGTACTAATCCCATTCATGAGGGCTCACCCTCATGACCTAATCACCTCTCAATGGTCTCACCTCAAAATACCATTACATTGGGATTAGGTTTCACCATATGAATTTTGGATCTCAGTTGTTACATACAAGGTTTGTTAGTAAATAGTTAAGCTAATAAATATGTTTTTCTTTTTTAAGTGGTAAGCTTCAATTAGACTAGAAGATATTCTGGTGAGAGTATTATTAATAAATATGACTGATCATTTTTTGAGAATCCATTTATGTATCAATTGTCCATTGCCACAATAATGCTACATTATAAGTGACCACAACAACTAAATATCAAATGACAATAAATGTTTATGAAGCCTATGGGCCTGTGGGTCAGAAATTTAGGCTGAGCTTGTCTGCGAACTTCTGATATT
This sequence comes from Tursiops truncatus, assembly GCF_011762595.2. NCBI lineage: Eukaryota > Metazoa > Chordata > Mammalia > Artiodactyla > Delphinidae > Tursiops > Tursiops truncatus. Next base: position 36,344,941 of record NC_047050.1, read on the forward strand.
GAATAAGTTCATTCATAACTAGTAATGAGCAATTATGTGCAGTCTTAGCTGGGTGGATTGTATAGCTACTCGGCTTTCCCCACATGTCTCTCACCGCCAGCAAACTGCCTGGTCATGTAGTCATTTCTCATGGTGATGGCACAAGGAAGACTGAGAAGAAGTGCTTAAGTGCTTTTTCTAGAGTCTTCTTGGATCACATCCCATTGGCCAAACCAAGTCACAAGGCCAAGCCCAAAGCCAGAGTGAGAAGACACAACAGTTACACAGCAATGGGTGTGGATCCAGAAAGGTGTGACAGATTTGGTCATTAATGCACTCAGTCTTCCACTCTATAGAAAACATTTATACATTTTTCTATTCTTAGTGTGGTAGTCCAGGTTTCAGAGCAGGTGTTGCTCTTAACACACTGATTATCAAGTACACTTGAGAACACATTAAACCTGGGAAAGATAGCAAGTCTGATACATCTTTACAATTCCACATTGTAGAGAAAAACCAGAAAACTATTGTATACACATGGAAAAACATTATGGAAGAAGCATCTCTTGGGATGCAGCTGGACAAATCTGATATAGCTGGAGAAAATTTCTCTTGGCCTTGACTGACATGTATTCATTTCAGAACCAAAACTGAAAAGAGCATCTGGTATTTTATAACAAGTCTTTGTTACAGTTTATTTTTAAGCTTGCATTTTATCATCCAACACAAAGTTAATTTCATACAAAACTAATTCCATGAGAGCATCAGAATGGATAAATGCTCATTGAGTAACTGAATGCTGGATTTAATCAATTGATATTTGAATTATGTGCTACAACAAATTAATAGCAGAAATCTCTCTGCCTTCTAATTCATCCCGACAGAAATAGATTATGTATGCTTTTCTATTTCTCCCCACCAACAGACTAATTTTTGCTATGGACAGAAACAGTGGGAAAAATGTATATCATCTATTCTGTTCATAAAAATATATCTTATCTGGAAAGTCTTACTAATAAGACAAGCTTGAGGAGAGTATTAGTTAAGGAAACTTGGCAGATGAAAAGCAGAAAGCTGTTAGTTGGTGGAAGGGAACACTATTCTCTTTCTACAATTGCCCATTGAGATAGTAAGATAATAATACTTAGAATTAGGAAACACATGTTAATATACTTTGTTTCATTATTAAAAGTGAAGCTATTATTTAAATCATGTTGAACTTTATTATGTGACTGAGACAGGATTGATGTAGAAGAGCATTGTAAAAAAAGAAAATACTTATACATTTTTAAAATGTAAAATTATTATTAACAAAATTACTATTATTGTTATAAAAGATAGGAAGTTTGATACATTTTATAACATGAATGAAAATTGAAAATATTATGCTAAGTGAAAGAAGCCAGTCATAAAATACCACATGTTGCATGATTCCATTCATAAAACATGTCCAAAATAGGCAAATCTATGGAGACAGAAAGATAAGGAGTTGCCTAGTGCTGAGCTGGGGTGGGGCAGGGAGCAGGAATGAGGAATGATGGCTAATGGAAATTGTGTTTCTTTTAAGGGTTTGAACTACTCTAAAATTAGACTGTGGAGATATTTGTACAAGTCTGAGTATAATAAAAAGGCTTTGAACAGTATACTCTAAATTGGTGAATTTTATGAAATGTGTCTTGATAAATTTGTAAAAAAAAAAAAATGGAAGTTGAGGGCTTCCCTGGTGGCGCAGTTTTTGAGGGTCTGCCTACCAATGCAGGGGACGTGGGTTTGTGCTCCGGTCCAGGAGGATCCCGCATGCTGCGGAGCGGCTGGGCCCATGGGCCATGGTCACTGAGCCTTCGCGTCCGGAGCCTATGCTCCGCGGCAAAAAAGTGGAAGTTGAAAATCTGGCTTAGGAAAGCGATGCTTAGGGAAAGAGGCAAACATTATGAAGGATACAGGATGCAAAGAGAGTATTCATTATTAAACAGTGTTAATCAATTGGAACTTTTTACTAAAATTATATGAATAATTTTAAATGAATTATAATATCATTTATATTTAAGTAAACTGAACTAAGAATCATTTTTATTATTAGTGCAATAATAATAAGATACATGGAAAGATATGAGAGTTCCCTATTGAGTTTAAAGAAGGCAATGAGAAAAGGAGAAAATAGAAGATCATAGAAATATAATGAAGAGACAGAGGTAAGGTTCAGGGAAGGAAATGAAGGGATTTGAAAAGGAGAAAATGATGAAATAAAATTAGGAAAAGGTCTAAAAGGGAAATAACGAGTTCTATCTTAGGACTGAAACTCTGTGCCTGTTATCGTTTGATGAGGACCAGGGTAAGACAATGCTCCCTTCCAAGTTGAATTATTGTGGCATAATTTCTCATTTTCTTTTATATCTTTTTTCTGAAAGAACCATTCATGCTCATATTCACAAAATATTTGTGAAACAAATCTAAATAACATACCCAATCTCCAAATCATATTATGTATCTATAGATTCACAGAACCCACCTAACCCAGGAATACTTGAGAAACGGTAGCTAATTTATATGTATTCTCAAAGTTTAGATTTATTTATCCATATTTTATTGTTTAAATTTTATTCAAGATTCTCTTGTTTGTCTGTGATCCTCTAAAACAGATAATGTGCTTTAAGAGTCAATGCCAATACATACCTGATTACAGCAAGCCACACCACAAGCATACACACTGATCTCTAAAACCAAAAAAGCAGAGTTACAGACAGTCCATTCTCATGGTCAGCTTCAGGTAGCCTTAGAATGCCCAAAGATTCTGGAATAAGAATCGATCTGTATCACATATCCCCAGTCACTTTTGTCAAAATCACATGCCCATGTCACACACAACATTCATATCGAATTACTTATTTCTTCTCTGTCAAGCAACAGCTTAACCTTGGATTGACTTCTTAGCTTATAAGCTACACAAAGTTATTATGTGACTGAAAAAAGCTGAAGTGCATTCGGGGGAAAGCAGACAGGGAAGGCCACCCAATTCACTCAGAGTCAAAGAAACCAAATGACAGCTCAGAGTTTCTGTTGTCCAAGGCGAAACCTCACAACTGTAGTCACTCTTCAGTGTTTGGAGCTTCAGAATGCATTTTAGGCAAGGAAATAAAATAAATTAAGATTAAATATTTAAAGTAGGGCTTCCCTGGTGGCACAGTGGTTGAGAGTCCACCTGCCGATGCAGGGGACAGGGGTTCGTGCCCCGGTCCGGGAAGATCCCACATGCCGCGGAGCGGCTGGGCCCGTGAGCCATGGCCACTGAGCCTGCGCGTCCGGATCCTGTGCTCCGCAACGGGAGAGGCCACAACAGTGAGAGGCCCGCGTACCACAAAAAAAAAAAAAAAAAAAAGATTAAATATTTAAAGTAAAATTACACGAGCATTTGATAACAGCAACAAATCAATCCAATAATGGTCTGTACTAGTTTGAAGCATTTTAAGTGCTCCACACTCTGAAGAACTGCTGATTTTGATGTAGGTAGTGGTTACATGACCCAAGAGCTTCATTTTGGGAAGTTTTCAAATGTAGAGTGGATCCAATCCTTTGGTATCTGCATTGTTACTACTGTTAGTGCTTCTTCCTGTTTCTTCTACTCTTGGGATCCACTGTTCCCAGATGTGGCTTGATCAGTTTTGGGAATATTCGTATCTTGCTTCATTTATTGCCAGAAGATAGGTTTTTTGTTGTTGTTGTTAACCACCTTATATCCTATGTCAAATAAAAATAAATATGTGTTTATGTTTAATGATAAGAATAAGTGGCAAAGATTTAGATAACAAATAAACAACAGGAAGAGGCAAACTCACTGGTGAAGTTATATAACCATACAAATTAATTCTTTCTTACTTTATAGATGGTAAGATTCCAGTTTGTTGTGATTAGACAGCTTATCTTTATTGCATCTAACCAAATATATTTATGTTATCAAGGCCCTCTTGAATTGCAATCTCTGAAATACAAAACTACAGAAATATGTTAGGAATATACCATTTAGCCTCTAACAAGCATATAGCAATTTTCATTTGCATGGCTTTATTAATATAAAGCATAGACCTAAACACTCATTAGACGATTAAGCATGGTTTTAGAACATAGTATTACTGAACTCAGATGGGAACCAAGAAATACAAAAATATAGTTCATATGAAATGACAGAGGAAAAAATAAAATAAAAATTTAGACATAGATGAGATATAAAGGAAACATCGGCAGAGTTATTATAAAAAGAGTGACTAAAAATGTCAAGGTATTTTAGAAGTAAATGGAATTATTAATAGCTTTCCAAATAGCTTGGTACAGAATTTTAGAAATGAGTAGGGACTTTAGAAAGTCCCTATATAGTCCCTATAAAGTCCCTATATAGGACTATATATATATAGTCCCTATATAGAAAGTCCCTATATAGAAAATATATAGAAAATATAAATAAAAACTGTTCTTACATTGAGAGATAGATATACACACAAAAGAAATTTGTAAGTTGTATCTTATCTAGAATCGTCTATAGACAAGGTAGTATATAAGAAAGAGCTAATTAAGATATATTTTGAAATAAGTGGTCTCCTATTATGAGGCTTTATTGATTAAGTCAGTTTTTTAGAAGCAAAGGGAAATTGTTAGATAAGGGTACATATATTAGGAGGAAAAAGATTTACTGGAAATATAATCATGGAATTATGCTTTTATCATTATGATACAAGTTACCTACAGAATAAAATTATATTAAAATCCAATAGCACTTTATTTATATTATGCATTATAATTTATATTATATATTATAAAATAACAAACATATACTTTTATATATAATGTATAACTTTTACTTGGATAAAGCTTTACTATAATTTCAATATTTTAAAATGACAATATGACAAGAAGCTAGGTTGTTTAAATTTAGAAGTAAATCTTGGATCTAAAACCAACTTTGAAAAATTCAGATGGAAAAGCAGCTACCAGCCCAGCCACCTGAGGTATATGCCAAGAAACCAGGTGCTTTGTGGGAACCTCATCCATAGCTTAGCATCTAGGTTTTCTAAACTGTTACCAAGGGAGGGAAAGAGAGGAAAATCTACCAGCATGCAGTGCTGAGGTTACTGGTCTCTTCAGAACAATAATATGAACATGTTTTCTTTTCAACAATGAGACTTACAAAAGGCGAACAGAAATCCAAAGGTAGCAAAATATTATATGCTCTAAAATGTCTTTTCTGCATTATTTTTAATTTATGTTAAGACTGTATTAGCTTCAGAGTGTTTATCTATGTCCCCAAGAGAGGATTAGCTGGGAACATTCTTTGAGATAAACTAAAAGAACTATTTGGTGCTGGCACTGTTAAATTTTTCCAATGTGCAGGTGTTTGTAGTATTTGTACAGTTGCCTGATTGGTTTTCATCCAGGTAAATCCACAGAGAATAAGGTTTATCGTTTCAGGATAGAGAGGTGCAGAAGCTATTACAGGGTATAGTGAAAACCTGCCGCTAGCCACTTTCACGCTGTTTTCTAAAGAGTCTCTTATTCTGACTCTGAAAATATAAGCAAACCTTCACTTCCTCATTAAACTTTCTTACTAATCTTTGCTGAATCCCATTTCATTTTACTCTTTTACATCTTTCATGATCGACTCTGCATTCATAGTTCTTCATCAGTATTACAAAGGAAGAATATATATTGTTACTGACAAATAATAAAATATATCAAGAAGTTTGTTATTTTTACATATGGTTTAGAACAGCATTGAAAAAAGAATTCATTCACTATATTATATCAACAAAATTTTATGGAGCATTTGAAATTTCCCAGGCACTGTGTTGGAGGCAGAGGATATAAGAGTGATCAAAATAGAAATGATTCCTGCCTTCATGAAGTTTATGGTTCACAGGGGAGACGGAGAATAACTGGGTAGCTGACTGAGAGTTTCAACAATAATACCCATGTATTAGACCACAGGCTGAATTAATACAAGATTTAGCTAAATCTCTCTCACCCTTGAAACCCTTCATCTACAGTGGAAACCATGGAGCCCAAGACTGGGGAAAGATTTGTTGGAAAGGTTTCTTTAAAATAGATTGTGCTATGAGTCCCCCAGACACAAAGGGGGGGGGGCATGTCGAGTGTCCCTTACCTCACCCCTTCAAGCACAACAGACTGATGTCTAACTGCAACCTAGAAAGCCAAATTGCAGAAACAGTCTGGCCAGCTGATTCTGTAAAAAAACAAAGAAGAATTGATGGTCTATAGGGATTGGCTTCCTTGCCCATAATTTGTCCTGTAAAGGAAACATAAGACTGTTCTCTTCATCAGATGTGGGCCAGAGTAGAAAAAGCTGGCCTGGAATTGTACTAAATTCTACCTTGGAGGGAAATATAGGAGTGTGACAGGACCCCAAAGATAAATTTTATGTGGAATAACCTAAAAAAGAAAGAAAGAAAGGTGCTAAGAGGTATGTGACCAGAAAGAGAAAAACGCATTTCCTATATCACAGGAAGTAGAGAATCAGGGTTAGAACAAGGTGATGTGAGTAAAGTAGTCAAGTCAGGCACATAACTTAAGGGAGTGCCAAAAAACAAAAACTCAGTAATCTAAATAAATAATAGTTAATGCAATATTTTAAAAGCATCAGAATTAATGCAAAAGAATCCATGATGAACAAAATGTCAAACACTTTGTTTAAGTGGACAAGATCCAATCCTATACTTATATATCCCTGACTCATTTGCCTCAATCTAATCCTGACCTTGCAAGCATGTTCTCAGGGAGGACTTCTGAAGACCCAAAAAGGTACTCATGAAACTGTCAGCTTTAAACATCAGCCAGGACCAGAAAGAATGATGCTCTCTTATCCTAGTACCAGAAGGTAAGAGTGGGATGCTCCCTTGTTTCATCCTTCCTCCTTTCCTAATACATCCATCATCTCCCATTCCTGTTAGGATCAAAAACTGCAGCTAGTAAGTGAAGGAGATGAGTGAGTGCTGTGTTTAAGAAGTGCTAACAATGCAAGGTTGAGTCCATGTTTTATGTCTTAGCATGATCATAGGTCCTTTTGATTTTTGAGTTATGGTTGTCCTCAAATTTTTCCTGCAGTGGCAAGGAAATAACTAACAAAATGAACAACCCAAAGAGACAGCATGATACAAAGATGCTTTCTGTTTGTTTAGTGTATCAATTACATAAGAAAGTAAATATATTTATAATTACAGATTGAGACACATGTTCTGTAGAAAGTAAGCATGGTGCTAGGCTAGGTAAATAACAATGGGTACTACTTGAGACAGGCTGACCAGGGGAAGCATATCTGAGCATCTCTGAGGAGCTGAGAGAGTACCAGGCATCCCAAGAGTTGGAGGCAGAGGAAAAGCCTCAGTAAAGCCCCTGCAGAAATGGAAGGCATGGCTCCTTCCAGATCCCAAAGGCCAAATTGACTGTAACATACCTTCTGGTGACATCAGATATGTTACAAAGGGTAGCAAGAGCCAACTCATATGGGCTAAGGCAACGACTTCGGATTTTATTCTAAGTTGTGTGAAGGTCCATTTAAGGGCTTTGAGAAGAGTCATGATGGTGGAGGAGTAGGAGGTTGCGGAGTTCATCTCTCCCCTCAAATGCATCAGGAATACATCTACAGGGCTTCCCTGGTGGCACAGTGGTTGAGAGTCTGCCTGCTGATGCAGGGGACATGGGTTCATGGCCCGGTCCAGGAAGATCCCACATGCTGCGGAGCGGCTGGGCCCGTGAGCCAAGGCCACTGAGCCTGCACGTCCGGAGCCTGTGCTCTGCAATGGGAGAGGCCACAACAGTGAGAGGCCTGCGTACCACAAAAAAAAAAAAAAAAAAAAGAATACATCTACAAATGGAACAATTCGCACAGAGCACCTGCTGAACACTAGTAGAGGACCTCGGACACCTAAAAAGGAAAAGAAAGATCCCCACATAACCAGGTAGGACAAAAGAAAGAAGAAGGGAAAAGGAAGAGGAGAGGAAGTGGGACGGGATCTGTGCCCCAGTGGGGAGCTGAAGATAAGGAGAAGTTCCCACACCCAGGGAAGCCCCCTTACAAGGGAGGAGGTCAACTGGGACAGAAGGGGGAGCTTCAAGGGCTTGGAGGAGAGAGCAGCAAACTTCTGTGGCAGGTAGGACAGAGTGAGACCTACACAGATGGTTCATGCCACAGCCCTGCACCCCCCAGCCTGAGACGTGTCTGCTGGTGCACACACAGGCTGGGTGCTGGAACATGGGGTTTGGAGAACAGACTTAGTGGAGGGACTGCTGTTGGTTGTGAAGAGACAGCCTGAGGGGACAGGAGTGAGGAAATCCACAACCGGAAATGCTTATGGAGGAAACGCAGACTGCCACAAAAGCGAAGCGCCATTGTTGAGTGACCCTCAAAGGGTGGGGCCTCTCTCCTCGTGCACCAGCCCGTGCCTCCCTGAGCACTAGGAGGGCTCGCACAGGAGCAGCCTCGTGCCTCCTGGCCGCTACCTTCTTCACCAACTCCACACCTGGGCACGGTTCACTCACCCCGATCACCGCCTCAGCCCCCTCCCACCTGACGGGCTCGCATATCCCGGTTGCCACCTCAAGCACCCTTCCCCCCTGGGGGGCCTGCTCACCCTGATCGCTATCTCCTACCTGCACAGGCACTCGTGCCTTGATCACGCTTCAGGTCCCTCCCGCCTGGGTAGACTTCTGTGTTCTTGCAGCCTCGGGAGCAGATGCCAGTGGGTAGCCTGCATGCAGAGGTGGGGCTGAAACCACAGCTGCGCCCCAGAGGTCGTGTGACTAAGGAAAAAGAGCTGAAATCTCTCCTCACAGCTGTATGAACCATGGATTTACACCTCCACTGACGGCTTCGTAAATTCAACACCTGTGGAACATCCAAATAGACAGCAAGAGTGACGGGTCTGGCTTTAGCAGCTATGGGCTTTGCGGGCACGTACACGTGGGAGTTGGGCCAGACCAGAATCTGAGCTGCCTCCATAGCTCCCACAGCAGGTCCAGGTGCACAACTCCTGCAGTCCTGGGATGTGACCTCAGTGGATCTGCACCAGTACCCAAGAGAAAACAATGCCTGAGAGTCATCAGGGCAATTGCTGGCCTACTCATGGTTAAGGTGGGACTGAGAGCAGTGCCAACAGCAGGGTACTTTGTGAGCCTGCACAATGGGGAAAGGTGACACAACAGAGCATGCTCACAGGTGAACAGTTCCAGAGGAGGAATACTCAGGGTCTTCTCTCCCAGTGGGAGTGCTCCAATCCTACCTACCTCACTCCACAGATCAGAAACACAGCTAAGAAACAAATCTGGGGGACTTTACTCCAAAATCTAGGGAGCAGACCCCACCTCTGACAGGGCAGTGACAACCATAGAGCAAAGGAGAGGCCCCACTCAATATCCAGGGTAGGCTCTGGTCACCACAACACCAGTAAAGCCCCCCAAGGGGATAATGGTCAGCGTACACTGAGGAAACAGGTGGCACTCATCCATACAAAAAACAATCCTTGCACCAAAAAAAAAAAAATTATATATGTATATATACATATATATATATATATATATATAGAACCTGCACAGGCTGCACAGGTGTGTTCCCACATAAAAATAGCCCTGCAAGATAGTCTGAGGGTCTGACATTGGGAGGGAGAACCCCCAGAGCATTTAGCCTTGAAGGCCAGCAGGGCCTGAGCGCAGGAGCTCCACAGGGCTGGAGGAAACAGAAACCCCACTCTTGGAGGGACTTTAAAATAAAGACTGTTACAAAAGACAAAGAAGGACACTACATAATAATCAAAGGATCAATCTAAAAAGAAGATATAACAATTATAAATATATATGCACCCACCATAGGAGCACCTCAATATATAAGGCAAACGCTAACAGCCATAAAAGGGGAGATCAACAGTAACATAATAATACTGGGGGACTTTAACACCCCACTTAACACCAATGGACAAATCATCCAGACAGAAAATCAATAAGGAAACACAAGCTTTAAATGACACATTAGTCTGGATAGAATTAACTGATATTTATAGGCCATTCCATCCAAAAGCAGCAGAATACACTTTCTTCTCAGGTGCACATGGGACATTCTCCAGGATAGATCACATCTTGGGCCACAAATCAAGCCTTAATAAATCTAAGAAAATTGAAATCAGATCAAGCATCTTTTCCGACCACAGCACTATGAGATTAGAAATCAATTACACGAAAAAACTGTAAAAAACACAAACACATGGAGGCTAAACAATATGTTACTAAACAACCAATAGATCACTGAAGAAATCAAAGAGGAAATCAGAAAATACCTAGAGTCAAATGACAATGAAAACACAATTATCCAAAAGCTATGGGACACAGCAAAAGGAGTTTTAATAGGGAAGTTTATAATAGTAAAATCTTACCTCAAGAAACCAGAAAAGTCTCAAATAAGCAACCTAACCTTACACCAAAAGCAACTAGAGAAAGAAGAACAAACAAAATCCAAAGTTGATAGAAGGAAAATATCATCAAAATTACAGCAGAAATAAATGAAAGAGATGAAGGAAACAATAGCAAAGATCAATGAAACTAAAAGCTGGTTCTTGGAGAAGATAAAAAAATTTGATAAACCTTAAACAGACTCATCAAGAAAAAAAAGGGAGAGGACTCAAATCAATGAAATTAGAAATGAAAAATAAGTTACAAAAGACCCCACAGAAATACAAAGGATCATAAGAGACTACTACAAGCAACTATATGCCAATAAAATGGACAACCTAGAAGAAATGGACAAATTCTTAGAAAGATACAACCTTCCAAGACTGAACCAAGAATAAATAGAAAATATGAATAGACCAATCACAAGTACTGAAATTGAAGCTGATTAAAAAACTTCCAACAAAAACTCCAGGACCAGGTGGCTTCACAGGAAAATTCTATCAAACAATTAGAGAAGAGTTAACACCTATGCATCTGAAACTCTTCCAAAAAATTTCAGAGGAAGGAATAATCCCCAGCTCATTCTACAAGACCACAATCCCCATAATACCAAAACAAGAAAAGATATCAAACAAAAAGAAAATTACAGGCCAATATCACTGATGAACATAGATGCAAAAATTCTCAACAAAATACTAGCAAAGTGAATCCAACAACACATTAAAAGGGTCATACACCATGATTAAGTGGGGTTTATCCCAGGAATGCAAGGATTCTTCAATATACATGAATCAATCAATGTAATATACCACATTAACAAACTGAAGAATAAAAACCATATTGTAGTCTCAATAGATGCAGAAAAATATTTTGACAAAGTTCAACACCCATTTATTATAACAACTCTCTAAAAAGTGGGCATAGAGGGAACCTACCTCAACATAATAAAGGCCATATATGACAAATCCATAGCAAATATCATTCTCAACTGTGAAAAACTGAAAGCATTTCCTCTAAGGTCAGGAACAAGACAAGAATATCCACTCTCATCACTTTTATTCAACATAGTTTTGGAAGTCCTAACCACAGCAATCAGAGATGAAAAAGAAAGAAAATGAATCTGAATTGGAAAAGAAGTAAGACTGTCACTGTTGGCAGATGACATGATATTATACATAGAAAATCCTAAAGGTGCTATCAGAAAACTACTAGAGTTCATCAGTGAATTTGGTAAAGTTGCAATATACAAAATTAATGCACAGAAATCTCTTGCATTCCTATACACTAACAACAAAAGATCAGAAAGAGAAATTAAGAAAACATTCCAATTTACCATCACATCAAAAGCAATAAAATACTTAGGAATAAACCTATGTAAGGGAGCAAAAGACCTGTACTCAGAAAACTATAATATGCTGATGAAAGAAATAAAAAATGGCACAGATACCGTTTTCTTGGATTGGAAGAAACAATACTGTGAAAATAACTGTAGTACTCAAAGCAATCTACAGATTCAGTGCAATACTTATCAAATTACTAATTGCATTTTTCACAGAAATAGAACAGAATTTTTTTTTTTTTTTTTTTTTTTTTTTTTTTTTGATGTAAACGGGCCTCTCACCGTTGTGGCCTCTCCCATTGTGGAGCACAGGCTCTGGACATGCAGGCCCAGTGACCATGGCTCACGGGCCCAGTCGCTCTGTGGCATGTGGGATCTTCCCAGACCGGGGCACAAACCCTCGCCCCCTGCATCAGCAGGCAGACTCCCAACCACTGCGCCACCAGTGAAGCCCAGAACAGAAAATTTTATGATTTGTATGGAAACACAAAAGACCACGAATAGCCAAAACAATCTTGAGAAAGAAAAATGGAGCCGGAGGAATCAGGCTCCATGACTTCAGACTATAATACAAAGCTACAGTCATCAAAACAGTATTGTACTGGCACAAAAACAGAAATATAGATTAATGGAATAGGATAGAAAGTCCAGAAATAAACCATGCACCTATGGTCACCTAATCTGTGACAAAGGAGGCAGCAATGTACAATGGAGAAAAGACAGTCTCTTCAATAAGTGCTGCTGGGAAAACTGGACAGCTACATGTAAAAGAAGAAAATTAGAACACTTCTTAATACCATACCCAAAAATAAACTCAAAATAGATTAAAGACCTAAATGTAAGGCCAGATACTATAAAGCTCTTAGAGGAGAACATAGGCAGAACACTCTCTGACATAAGTCATAGAAATAACTTTTTCTTCTGTCTTCCAGAATAATGAAAATAAAAACAAAAATAAAAACATGGGACCTAATTAAACTTAAAAGCTTTTGCACAACAAAGGAATACATAAACAAAACAAAAAGACAACTCTCAGAATGGGAGAAAATATTTGCAAATGAAGCAACCAAGAAAGGATTAATCTCCAAAATATACAAACAGCTCATGCAGCTTAAAAAAAAAAAAAAAAAAAAAAAAAAAACCCAATCAGGAAATGGGCAGAATATCTAAATAGACATTTCTCCAAAGAAGAAATACAGATGGCCAAAAAGCATAGGAGAAATTGCTCAACATCACTAATTATTAGAGAAATGCAAATTAAAACTACAATGAAGTATCAGTTCACACCAGTCAGAATGGCCATCATCAAAAAATCCGCAAACAAATGATGAAGAGGGTGTGGAGAAAAGGGACCCCTTCTACACTGTTGCTGGGAATGTAAATTGTAGCAACCATAATGGAGAACAGTATGGAGCTCCCTTAAAAAATTGAAAGTAGAGTTACCATATGATCTAGTAATCCCACTCCTGGGTATAACCAGAGAAAACCATAATTCAAACAGATACATGCACACCAATATTCATTGCAGTGCTATTTACAATAGCTAGGACATGGAAGTAACCTAAATGTCCATCCACAGAGGAATGGATAGAGAAGATGTGGTACGATGGAATATTACTCAGCAATAAAAAAGAACAAAATAATGTCATTTGCAGCAACATGGATGGACCTAGAGATTGTCATACTGAGTGAAGTAAGTCAGACAGAAAAAGACAAATATCATATGAAATCACTTATATGTAGAATCTAAAAAAAACATACAAATGAACTTATTTACAAAACAGAAATATAATCATAGATATAGAAAACAAACATGATTACTGGGCGGAAGGGTTGGTGGGAGGGAGAGATAAACTGGGAGGTAGAGATTGACATATACAGACTACTGTATATAAAATAGATAAGTAATAAAGACCTACTGCATAGCACAAGTAACTCTCTACTCATACTCTATAATGACCTATATGGGAAAAAAATCTAAAAAAGAGTGGACATATGTATACGTTTAACTTATTCACTTTGCTGTACAACTGAAACTAACACTACATTGTAAATTAATTAGACAATAAAAATTTTTTAAAATAAATAAATCTGGGAGCAGCCATTGAACTTTTCCAAGTGCTTTCCATGCCTGATTGTGGCTCAAATTCACCCAAGCACCTTAAAAAAAATCTACATATTCCTGGATTCCTCCCAGAAAGGATTCTGCTACAGAGAAATGTGTTAAACTACATTAAAAGAATGCCATATCAGCATGTCAGCAAAATCCAGACTGGATAAAAAGATAAAGGGAGAACTTGCAGATTCAAAGAAAGTAAGAGACACTACCACCAATGTGATGCTTGAATTTAGTTGATTCCCATTTCAAATAAACACAAGGTGAAAACAACAAACAAAAACAAGAGAACATTTGGACATTTGGAAGACAATTGACATTTTGAACATTGATTGGATATATGAATTATTGCTATTTTTTTTGAGATGTAATGATAATATTGTGGTTGTTTTTTTTTTTTAAAAAAAACAGTTTACATCTTACAGAGAAATGAACTGAAATGTTTTTGGATAAACTTATATGATATCTAGAATTTGCTTCAAATAAGGGAGGAGTGAATAGAAACACAGATGAAACAAGACTAGTCATTAGTTCATAATTAGTTGATCTTCATGAGGAGAAGTGGGGTTCACTTTGCTTTTTGGTCTACTTCAGTATATTTTTGATATTTTCAATAATAAAATTTTAATCTCCTAAAAAAAAAACCACATAAGTGCTTTGAGCATGGAAATGATATGGTTTGCTCTTCCCCTGATGTCCTAGACAGACAGTGAAATAAGGCAAGAAAAAAAAAATAAGGTGTAAAGAATGGCAAGAAAGAAGTAAACTGCCTCTATTCACAGACAATACAGACTATCCTAAGGAATTCTCAACACAACTACTAAGGAGAGCTAATAAATAAATTTAGTAATATCTCAAAATAAAAAAAAATATTGTTTTAAAAAAGCGAGAAAGAGGCATGGACATATATACACTACCAAACCTAAGGTAGATAGCTAGTGGGAAGCAGCCGCATAGCACAGGGAGATCAGCTCGGTGCTTTGTGACCGCCTGGAGGGGTGGGATAGGGAGGGTGGGAGGGAGGGAGACGAAAAAAAAAAAAAAAAAAAAAAGAGTTGTTAATTTAAGTATTAAAATGTTGGAGCTGGAAAAAAAAACATAACTTTTATTTTACACATTAGCAGAAAAGACAATTGCAAAACAAAATTTATAAAAAAATAATTACTTACAATAGCATCAAAACCCATAAAACACTGAGAAAGATGTGGAAGAACTCTACAATAAAAAACATGAGTCCTTGCTGAGAGAAATTAAAGGAGACCTAAATAATAGAGTTAGGCCATGTTCAAGGATTGGAAGATTCAATGGTGTTAACACATCAATTCTCCCTAAATTGTTCCATAGATTCAGTGCAATCACAATCCAAATCTCAATGGAAAATTATTTTGGTAGAAATTGACCAAATAATTATAAAATTTCTATTATAAATCAAGGGCTTCCCTGGTAGCGCAGTGGTTAAGAATCCACCTGCCAATGCAGGGTACATGGGTTTGAGCCCTGGTCCAGGAAGATCTCACATGCCATGGAGCAACAAAGCCCATGTGCCACAGCTTCTGATCCTGTGCTCTAGAGCCCATGAGCCACAACTACTGAGCCCGCATGCCACAACTACTGAAACCTGCGTGCCTACAGCCTGTGCTTCACAACGAGAGAAGCCACCACAATGAGAAGCCCACGCACTGCAACAAAGAGGAGCCCCCGCTTGCCGCACTTAGAGAAAGCCCGAGCGCAGCCAAAAATAAGTAAGTAAGTAAATATATATATATATATGATGTAACAATGGTTAATAAACACATGAAAAGGCACTCAGCATAATTAATAATGATGGAAATCCAAACAAAACCAAAATGAGATTCCACTTCTCATCCATTAGAATGGCTAAAATAAAAAATCTTGACAACACCAAATGCTAAGAAAGATGCGGTAGACCTGCAATTCTCATACATTCCTGTGAGGGTGCAAATAGAAAAGTAACATTAGAAAACAGTTTGGTGGTTTCTTATTAAGTTAAATATACACCACCTGCATGATCCAGCATTTACACTTCTACATATTTACCCAAGGGAAATGAAAAACATACTTCTACACTAGGAATTGCACATGAATGTTCATAGTCAACATGCATAATACCCAGAGTGAAAAGAATACAAATATCTATCAATAGGTGAAAGAATAAACAATATGTGTTATAGTCAGACAATGAAATATTACTCAGGAATTACAAGGATAAACATTATATGTATACATATACACTCTCACACGTAGTATTTTTTTGTATTGTCTGAATATCTACACAGCTCTCAAGGTTCCAGAATAGCTTACTTATTCACATTCTAGAAAAATGTTTAAAAATATTCACCCCTGTGGTGGTCTCAACAGTGAGAACATAAACTCTGTAATAAAGCAAATTCTACATTTTCTCTTCTTAATGCTTAAAACAATGGTTTGAACATGTTTCATTTATATTAATGTAAGATTAATGTGAGGAAGAAAGTTATTAAAGCACAATTATAATTTATTAAATCTTTCTATTTTTGTATACTGAGAACCCTAAGATAACAAATTACCATTTGTTTTATAATAGATGAAAGATACATTCATTTGCAACTTTTGTTTTGAAAGAATCTAAATTAGAGGGAAACATTGCTTACTTTTGTGAATGACAAAAATAGAAAATAAAATAAGAGGAAATCAAAGAAAAATTATTTACCAAAACTTATTATTTATTTACAATAGGTTTAAGTCTTAATATGATATAAATATATCAGTAAAGGGCCTTTCGGCTTCTCTCCAGGACCCTTGGCACAACTATATATTTGAACAAATCTTTCAGTGCTCTTTTT
The DNA here is from genome assembly GCF_011762595.2 of Tursiops truncatus. Taxonomy (NCBI): domain Eukaryota; kingdom Metazoa; phylum Chordata; class Mammalia; order Artiodactyla; family Delphinidae; genus Tursiops; species Tursiops truncatus. Next base: position 36,361,658 of record NC_047050.1, read on the forward strand.
TTCTGATGAATTCTTTCACTACAAATTAAATACTCATTGTAAGCTAGTAATATTTTATATACTTATTATATTTAGTCATTTCAGGAGCATGTGTTTGCCTGGATTCATTCTAGACAATCCCCATACGTGGAGTGTTACAACTTTTGTTAACGTGTAATAATGTGCCATTAAAATAATAACAGCTGTCACTCATTCAATACCTCCTATACCTGATGCTGTGCTAAACATATTGCCTACATTATCTCAATTAATCCTCACAACAGGCGTATGAAGGAGGGATAATAACTAATACCCATTTTACAGATGATAATTGGGTAACTTAGAGAAATTAAGAAATATAACCACAGTCTCACTGTCAGTAAATACTGGAGCAGGGTTTGAACTAAGTTCTTCACAACTTTAAAGCCTGTATTTTTTTTTTATCATCTTTATTGGAGTACAATTGCTTTACAATGGTGTGTTAGTTTCTGCTTTATAACAAAGTGAATCAGCTATACATATACATATATCCCCATATCTCCTCCCTCTTGCGTCTCCCTCCCACCCTCCCTATCCCACCCCTCCAGGCAGTCACAAAGCACCAAGCTGATCTCCCTGTACTATGCAACTGCTTCCCACTAGCTATCTATTTTATATTTGGTAGTATATATTAGTCCATGCCACTCTCTCATTTCGTCTCAGCTTACCCTTCCCCCTCCCCATGCCCTCAAGTCCATTCTCTATATCTGCGTCTTTATTCCTGTCCTGCCCCTAGGTTCTTCAGAACCATTTGTTTTGTTTCGTTTTTTAGATTCCATATATATGTGTTAGTATATGTTATTTGTTTTTCTCTTTCTGACTTACTTCACTCTGTATGACAGGCTCTAGGTCCATCCACCTCACTACAAATAACTCAATTTTGTTTCTTTTTATGGCTGAGTAATATTCCATTGTATATATGTGCCACATCTTCTTTATCCATTCATCTGTCAATGGACACTTAGGTTGCTTCCATGTCCTGGCTATTGTAAATAAAGCTTCAATGAACACTGTGGTACATGACTCTTTCTGAATTATGGTTTTCTCAGGGTATATGCCCAGTAGTGGGATTGCTGTGTCGTATGGTAGTTCTATTTTTAGTATTTTAAGGAACCTCCATACTGTTCTCCATAGTGGCTGTATCAATTTACATTCCCACCAACAGTGCAAGAGGGTTCCCTTTTCTCCACATCCTCTCCAGCATTTACTGCTGGTAGATTTTTTTTTTTTTTTTTTTTTTGCAGTACACGGGCCTCTCACTGTTGTGGCCTCTCCTGTTGTGGAGCACAGGCTCCGGACGCGCAGGCTCAGAGGCCATGACTCACGGGCCTAGCCGCTCCACGGCATGTGGGATCTTCCCAGACCAGGACACGAACCCATGTCCCCTGCATCGGCAGGTGGACTCTCAACCACTGCGCCACCAGGGAAGTCCTGTTGGTAGATTTTTTGATGATGGCCATTCCGAATGGTGTGAGGTGATACCTCATTGCAGTTTTGATTTGCATTTCTCTAATGATCAGTGATGTTGAGCATCCTTTCATTGTTTGTTGGCAGTCTGTATATCTTCTTTGGAGAAATGTCTATTTAGGTCTTCTGGCCATTTTTGGATTGGGTTGTTTATTTGATATTGAGTTGCATGAGCTGCTTGTAAATTTTGGATATTAATCCTTGTCAGTTGTTTCATTTGTAAAGCCTGTATTTTTAAATGTCACAGTATACTGACTCTTGCTTCCCTTAACTTGATATATGTTATTTGCATATACCTAATGTTGTCCAAAAGGGTGTGAGACCAGATGTCCTAGCTCACACAAAGAGAAATTATCCAAGCTTTCCTGCAACTCTTCCATAGCCCTGGAGCTGTCTGGCTGAATGGCACTAAGCAATATAAAAACTGAAATTTCCTAGATGTAAACATAACCTGTCACTAGGCTTCAGCTATGAATCATTTCTAGTTGTATTTTACCTTAAACTTTGCTCATAAAGACCCCATTAGCAAAATGTCAGATTGATTATGCATTGTTTTCTTCTCTCTATAAAAATTCAGCTGAAAGAACAGTAAATGTATTTAAAATGGAATTAACCTACAAGGACAATAAGAGGAGACACAGCAGAAAAGGATGCTTTGAAATAGGAATAGGGAAAACTAATGACTTTTAAAAAATTAGAAAATATGGAAATGGATATATAAAATTATATTTGAATAAAACTCACAGAAATCTCTAGAACATAGATCAAAAAAGACAAAATATGAAAAAAATATAAAATAGAAGGTAATAATTTTCCAACATCTTTCTAAGAATACATCTAGAAGGAGATCAGAGAAAATAAAGGGTAGAGAATTATCATATATAAAATAGAAGAAATAATTTTAAAAGTGAAAGACACAAATACCCAGATTGAAAGTGTTCACTAAGTGCCCAAAAAAGTGAGCAGATGGAATCCAAAGCACACTACCTTGAAATTTCAGAATGCAGGGACTAAAAAGAAAAAACTGCTAGAGAAAAGACAGAACCCTCCTAAAAGGAGCATCAGATCCTCAACAGCAACAGGGATCCTAAAAGACAATGCAGCCATATCTTCATTCTATAGGAAAAAATAATTTTTAACCTAAAATTCTATATACAGTATTACTCATGTGAAGGCAAAATAAAGATAATTGCAAACACACCAAATGTACTCCATTAGGTAATCTGTTAGAATAATAGAACTTGCTCAAATAAGACAGAATACTAATATATATACATATAAAATATATAGCATATGTATACCCAAATATAATTAAACATTATTTTTTGTTCTTTTAAGGAGTGATAGTAGGTATCAGTGTTACTAAGCACACCTCTCCATGTGATTATTCAGGGAACTCAGGATAAGGAGGACCTGCTACCTTCAATGAGTAGCTTCGTAGGTCACCATGGTTGTCTCCTTCCCAGTTACACAGAATGGGAAAGAACTTGGAAGGCCACACATGGGAGATTTTTACAAGCAAAGCCTGGAAGTGACAAATAGCATTCTCATATTTCAATGGTTATAATTTAGTTTCATGGGAGATAGACTGTAGTCTAATCATAGGCCAAGAAAGAAGAAGAAATGGACTTTGGTGAACAGCTAGCAGTTTTTGCCATACAGTCTCCAAAATATACTTAAAATGCTCATTCTTTTAGAAAACTACTAGAAGACATGCAAAATAAGTAAACCAAGAAAGATGAAGCCATGAGATCTAAGACCCAGGAGCTGTAGGGTAGAGTACTGATGACAAGTCCCAGAACTAGAGAGCAAAAGAGCAGATTGGAGCATGAGAAGTAAGAGGTCTTCAGTCAACCCAGTCACTGCAAATTCTATCTGCAAACTTAATGGAAGTTGGTTTGTACTACCAGTTCTCAGGGAATATTTGTTCTCCATTTAGAGAAATTTCAAAACAAGCACCTCTCCTTCTTCACTCTTTAGGTGCAGAGAGAACGGCAGTTTTAATTTAGTTCCTTCCAGCTTTGAAAGCTGATCTCTCCTATGACATCCCACACTCTAGATGAGGCTCAGCTCTCTCTTCTGCCTTTCCCCAAAACACCCACTAAGAAGCTGTGAAAATTGGATTTGGTTTGGCAGCACCTTCAGGATATGGGTCTACTTACCAGGTCAGGTTGCCACTTTAATTTACCTTTCAGTTTGGCCTCTGAAAGTTCTTTACCTTCTAACAGGATCGCTGATTCACTTTCAGGAGTAGAATAGTCATTTTTCAGTAGAATAGTCATCCAGGGTCTCCAATCTGCCATTCTTGTGAATGTAATGGGTACTACTCTTTTTTGTTTCACCCTTTCACCATTATTTGTTTATTTAACTGTGTGTACATGTATTAATAATTGAAGACTTCATTACTGATTATTTATTACTTTCAGCTTCATAAACCTAACTAGAAACTGAGTTTCCCATTCTCAGCAAAAGTCATTGCCAAAAGAGAAAATATGAACATGACTAGATCAGTCCACAATTTATGTTTCCAAGTAAAGCAGGTGAGACTCTTTTAAAACATAATCCATTATAAAGCAAAGAGTGGTCTCATCTACAAGGAGACCCGTGGGGTGCTGAAGCTGTTCCTGGAGAATGTGATCTGGAAGGGATGCCATCACCTACACTGAGACGCCAAGCATAAAATGGTCACGGCCATGAACGTGGTCTACACACTCAAATGCCAAGGGCCCACCCTTTCTGGCTTCAGCAGCTAAGTTTGAGCTCTGCAAGCTATATTCTGTAGCAAAGTTAAAGGCCCTTTTCAGGGCTAGGCAAAAAGCAAACAAACAAAAACAAGCAAAAAAAAAAAAAACTGGGTCTCTGGCTGAAATTCTTTAAACCTATCCCCATAACTAAGGTACTGACATCATTTTTTACCTGGAAATTTGAAACTGGGAAAGAAGAACCCTGAACAGGTTAAAGATGAGTGCTGAGATCATGAGTTTATGAAGGGTAAGGACAGACATTTATGAATTCATTTTCCTTTCTGTTCTCAAAAGATGCAAGTATGCTTTAGTGATAGGAGACCGTTTGGTCACAGAAAGAAGTAGTGCCTGATGACTTGTAAAGTCCCTTCTGAGGCCCAGCTGTATTTACTTCACTTTCATGGTTAAAACAGTTAGTCCTAAAACCAGACTTCAAATCCTGGATCCAACAGCAATGTGATCTTGCCAAGCTATTTAAGCTAACTTGCTCCAGTTTTCTCATGTGTAAAATGAGGTTATTGTGAGTGTGGTAGATTGTTTCCAGTTATTTGTTGTCTTCCCAGTAAGAGGATTATACATTTCTGCCCGCTGATGTGTGACCAGTAGTGTGCCACTGTACTGTCAGACTTAGTCCTGTGACTTGTTCTGACCAGTGGAATATGAGCAAGAGTGACAAATGGTACAGCTGAGCAGAAGCTCTAAGAAATATTATTTAGTTATTGCTTCTAATCTCCCTGCCCCTGAAACATTGATCCTCATATAAAGAAGACATTTTGGACAATGGCACAGAGTGGAGACAATGCTGACCTCAGTTGACATGTAAAATAAGCAAGAAAAAAATTATTGATGTGGTAAATCACTAGAAATTAGGAATTGTTTGATACCACAGAAAAATCTAGCAAAGGTGAACCATACAGAAATTGGTACCTAGTGGTAGGAATGTGCTATAAACAAACCCTAAGCAATGTGGCGTTACCTTCGGGGCTAGCTAGTGAGGGGCAAGGAAATGGTTATTGGCTGGAAATAGTAATAGCTGGAAGAATGGTGACATATATACAGTGCAAACATTTAACATTTGGCAATGTATTGTTTGAAAGACAGATAAAATAACAAGAACTTTAACTTTAGATAAAAATGTGGGGACTTCCCTGGTGGTACAGTGGTTAAGAATCCGCCTGCCAATACAGGGGATATGGGCTCGAGCCCTGCTCCGGGAAGATCCCACATGCCGCAGAACAATTAAGCTCATGCACCACAACTACTGAGCCTGCACTCTAGAGCCCACGAGCCACAACTACTGAAACCCACGCACCTAGAGCCCATGTTCCACAACAAGAGAAGCCACTGCAATGAGAAGCTTGCACACTGCAACAAAGAGTAGCCCCCACTCGTCACAACTTGAAAAAGCCCACACACAGCAACGAAGGCCCAACACAGCCAAATAAATAAATAAAATTTAAAAAAATATATGGAATGTTAGGATGTTGATAGTGTCAGTTAGAACTTTTGGGGTGTTTTGGACAAAATAAGAATAGAAATATGTAGGGTCAAAAAACATTGCAAGTACAGAAGCTCTAAAACATAATACCAGTTTGCAAGTAGAGTTTAAAGGAGGATGTAGAAAGCTCAAAAATTCCAGAATTTGTGGGATTACAAAATGGAAATATACCTCATCAAAATAGATAAAAGATAACACTGAAAAATGTTCTCAATGACAGAATTTAAGACAACCCATGGCAAGAAATAAAATAGTGGTCTAGTTAACAAACCTTTTGTTAGAGCTTCTGAATCAATCAAGATGGCATCCAGTAAATTATTTTAAATAAAATAGCTCAGGAGAGTTTAACTAAGGTTGTGGCTTACTACAGAAGCCTGATAAACTCAGATTGTGTGTGATTAAGAGAAGAGATATTTCTGAAGCAAGAGGTGCAACACTGGATGCCAAGATGGGAGAAAAATATCAAAAAGCAGAGAAGCAAATATTATGATGAAGAGGAATGTTGACATCTGATTATAGCGCCCCCATGGGAAGAGCTTATTTCCGCACTCCATTGACTGTTAAGCTTGGCCATGGCACTTACTTTGTTTAATGTGACCTAGTGGAAGCTGTTGTGGCCATTGCATGGTTTGGCTATTTCTCTTTTTTCCTCTGCCTTGAACCTAAAACAGAGTTGGGTCCCTAAATAAAAAGACATATATCCAACATGTAGCAGGAGCAAGAAGTAAATCTTTGATGTTGTAAGCTACTGAGATTTGGAGTTATTTGTTATCACAGCAGAACCTAGCAAAAACTGGCTATTATAGAAATACTTTAATTAGGGGAGTGCACATAGAAAGCACACAGTAAATATTTGCTATAATATTTCTTTAGAACTTCTGTAATGTTCCAATAAATTTCTCTTTTTGCTTTAACTACTTTTGTTCTCTGAAAATCAACACTTCCTATATATGATCAAAATATTCTATTAAAAGATATAACTAATTAGCTGGTAACATTTTACAAGTTACTCTGTGATCCAGAAAATCGTATACAACTGACTCAATGTAATTACAAGCATATCATCATACTAGACAACACAATGTGTGGCTTTCAAATCAGAGCTATTGTTTCTATTGGATAATTTCCAATAAGCAGATAGTTGCCTGAAATGCAATTCCCTAATTTAGTAAGTGATAACATAATATCCTCAAAAATTGTAGAGCCATATCTTTGCTTTTTAGTTCTTTTTAATTTTAAAAGGAATGGAGTAAAGTATAAATGAATAAAATAGTAATGTGTGGGAAAACTGACAAAAAAGCTCAATTTGAAGTCATAGAACCTCTATTAAAACTACCTATTTGACCATCATTATAGATAAAGATGATTCCATTATACCTATAAAGATCTGTCAAATGTTTCCAACAAAAACAATATTGTGTAAATAAAATGTTCAAATCTCTGAACTTCAAGATTAAGTTTAGATGTATATATTATGAGTTGGATTCTTCTTACACATTGTAATTTCTAAAGTCACACATATACTATGTTATATTGACTAAAATTTACCATTGCTGATTCCTCAAAATATAAAATCTTACATATGAGTTAAATTCTCCTTCCATAAGAAAGAATAGGAAATTAAATATTCTGTTTTATTGGATATGCCAATTACTTGGATTACATGTTATGTACAAATTATCATTTGAAATAAAAGAATGCAGTATAATTCTTAACCCCAATACAGCTTATATCTTATTCTTCATGAAGTCTCTGTTTCTTTTCTTGACACAGGAATGTCATCAATATTAACTACTATAATTATGTAGTACTGTGTACTATGTACTATGGTTATGTACACACACAATGTATAGAAAATTGGTATGAATCTGTAGTACAAAAGCTCTGTCATATACGAGAGATATTGCTTTTTAGTAAAACAAACTACTTCCATCACCAATCCATCTTCAAGTTTGAAGTTACTATCTGAGTGCTATGGGTGAAAGAAATAGAAGATATAATCTTTGCTTTTAATAAGCTTATAATCTAGTTCAGAGGATAGACCACTGAAGCATGAGAACCTCACAGGACCACACAAGTCTATGCTTATCTACTCAGTCCACATGTGTAGCCAAACCTCTTGAAGGAGTTGTCTCTACTCACAGTCTCTACTCCACATTCCCCATTCATTTCCAACCCATGGTACAGTGTCTTCCACCTCCATTACTTCTTTGAAGCTGTTCACACCTAGTTAGACCACCTTGTTGCTAAATCCTTATCCTTGCAGTTTTGGCTATTATTGACAATTTGCTTTCCCTTGGAATGCTCCAGAACCCTAAACCCCAATGATACCATGATTTTCATCCTCTCTCCCTTTCTTTCAATGGTTCCTTTGTGTCCTCATCCTCTGAGCTTCTCATCTCCTGATATCCCCTAATTTTTAGTGCTATTTAGACTGATTTGTGTCTTCTTATCTTCTCATACATTCTTATCCACCCTACGGTTTCCATTTCCACTTCTATTCTAATGACTCCCAAATAACCATTTCCAGCCCAAATCTCTTTCTGAAGCTACAGACACAGATCTCTACTTGGAGGTCCCATGGATACCTTAAACTAAGCATGTCAGAATAAAGTCCAAATGCTTAAAAAGTCTTATGAAACTAGTATTCTTGCTTCCAACCTTAAATTCCTGAATATGCCATGATTTCTCTCATCCCAGGGCTTTTGCTAATGCCAGTACCCCAACCCCTTCCTGACCCATTCTGCCTGACCTAATCTGCCTATCAATCTTTAATTATTTCACAAACTTAACTTGTTCTCCAAGGTATGGCTTTGGGATCCTCATAGGTACTCCCATCACACTGTATAGTAATGCCTTGTCCCTCATTAGACTATGGGCTTTGTGAGAGTAAGTGTTATGTCTATGTTTGGCCTGGGAAGACAGTACCATCTAGCTGGAAGGTATTGTTAACTACAGCAGCCACCTTATAAGGCACGCAGAGTAGGGGGAGTCAGCTTTACAGCCTCTCTCTCTGCCTTTTCTGCCTAGACCCTTCTATTTTTTTCAAGGAAAGACCTGATTGGTCAGAGTCCACACATGACTAAACCACATTTACTCTATAGGGCTCTCAACTATTCCATAAAACTAGATGGGGAGACATGCTTTGAATTTTCAGCATCCACTCTCTTAAACTGCCTTCCTCCAATTGAATAGTCAGAGTGGAAGAAGATCTCATTTATACTTTGAATCTAAGCCACATATTCCAATGTAGCTGAGGACCAGAATTCTTCTTCTGAGAATCAGTTGCTTGCATAGCAATTAAAGTTCTCTGATTCACATTCTGCACCTATTTCTTCATTACACAGAATGACTTGGGAAATCCATATGACAAGATTCTAGCATTTCCATGGCTTTCATCGAAACACCATCATAAAGTAGAAAAATGACAATTATATTCCTAATACACACCAGTGTCCGCCAGGGGCACCAAACTCAGAATGGCAGATGACCTGGGGCTGGGTGCTATTCTAGATGTAGAGAATACTAAACTGAGTAGGACAGCCCTGCTCTCAGATGGTGAGCAGTCTCATAAAGGGAATGGTTATATGCAATACACTATAGTTAAGTGTTTTAATAGAAATACGTGCCTAGATAGAGAGGTAAGAGGGGATGGTCAGCTCTCCTTGATGAAGTCAGAAAAAGCTTTAGAGGAAGAAACACTCAGCAGTTCTCTAGATTTAGAAAAGGGGGCAAATGTTCTCAAAGAAATCATGGGCAAAATCACAGAAAGATTAAACAGCAAGATGAATTTTGGGAAATAGAAGTAATTCTGTTTGTCTTTAGGGTAGAGGGCCATGAGGGAACCGGCTATTGGTGACACTAGAAAAGTAGACAAGGGTCACAGGGCCATGGAAGGTTGCATCTAGTTGGACTTCATCCTATAAAGGATGAGAAAGCCAGCAGGGAGTTTGAAGCAGCTCTGTTAAATTACAATCTTTTAGAGGGAATGGGGTCTGAGAAAGGAAGTACACAGCATGAAATTTTTTTCCAGAGGATGAATTGAACACTGAAAATATAAGGCTGAAATTTCCTTAGAGGAAAGATAAAGATATTAATTCATGTTGCCTCAATTACAAGAAATAAAAAGTACTCTAAACACAATTCTAATTTGATTGCCCCCTAAAAATGAAACAAACCTAACTAGAAAAAGAGACAATTTCAAACTATTAAAGTTAGAAATGAGCTCATGTTTAAGCTCAATTTTATAGTCTCTTTATGTTGGTTTCAGAAAATCTAGTTGATTCAATAAAATGAAATATCCCAGACACCTGGTATAGTTGAAGCAAGTGAACCCAGTGGTAAAAAATATCTCTGATAGAGGCTACGTTTGATGTTCAGCCAGAGAGACTGTGACTCTAGAGTCTGAAAGAAATATATCAGCTGAAATGTGGATAGAGCAGAAATATAACGATTACTTCTTGTGGGTCAGAAAGTTACCACCTGTTTTACAAGGGCTAAGAATGCAGGCAGGTTTTTCACTGGCTCCTTAAGTTGTTCAATCCTATGTACCCTCCTACATTTATCCTGTGAAATATTCAGAGGAAAACTAGTTCTTAAACATGTGCTGAATATAATCAAGTCCAGTATTAAATATAACAGGAAAACTTACGGAAGCCCTCAAATGATTTCCCATTTCCTTTCCATTCACTAGGATAAATTGACCTATCATATAAATTATCGTTTACTTGTTGCCTGCAGTTTTCCACATTAGTTCCTTGTAAATGATTCTTGATCGCAAAATCTTCATTCCCTGTCACTTAAAATGTCACCTTTTACTTACATACCACAGGGGTGTTAAATTCTAGTAATGGATAGAGTTAGCAGATAAGAATGTTTTGGAAAAATACTTTTTAAAGATTCTTAAGTTCATTAAGAAATGATTTTTCCCTCCCAAAGCAGGAGGATGGGTGACAGGAACTACAGGCCAGCAGCTCCTGTAAGGTGTTTATAGCTTACAACTTTTACACACTGTGATTATACCTCAGATGTGCAGTTTCCATAGCAACTACCATATCATCTGATCCTACAGCTATTTTTACGTTACAGATAAATTTTTTAAGGAAATGTATCAGATTGCAAGATAGATTTATTCCCTAAATCTACTCTGTTCCCAGTTACACCAGCAAGAGTCCATTTTTGACAGAAAATGTGCTAAAGCAAGTATATATGTATGTACTCTATTTATTGATTTTACAGGTTAATAAAATTAAAGTTCAAATCCATTTCAAGTAAGCATTTTTATTTTTTCAAATTTATATAGTAGCTTAATTGAGACATAATTAACATATAATAAACTGCATATTTTTAAAGTGTAAAATTTGGTAAATTGGACACATGGATACACTGTGAAACCATCACATCAAGGTAGGGAACATATCCATCACCCCAAATGTTTTCTCATATCCTTTGTAATCTCTCACTCTCTTCCCTCCCCAGTCATCCCCCCACCATCCCCAGGTAACCACTGGTCTGCTTTCTGCTATCAAATTAGTTTACATTTTCTAGAAATTTCAGTAAATGAAATCATACAATATGTACTATTTGTTGTCCAGATTCTGTTGCTCAGTATGGTTATTTTGAGATTTATCCATGTTTTAGTTTGTATCAACTTTTCATTCTCTTTTATTTCTGAGCAGTGTTCCATTGTACATAAAGACCACAGCTTCTTTATCCATTCACTTGTTGATGGACATTTGTGCTGTATCCAGTTTGGAACTGTTACAGACAACAAAATGATTGTGAACATTCATGTACAGCCTTTATATGAACATATGTTTTCGTTTGACTTGGGTAATTACATAGGAATGAATGACCAGATAATATGGTAGGCATATGTTAATTTTTAAGAAACTATTTTTCTTCTAAAGAATTTGTTCTATTTTATATTCCCACTAGTAGTGTATAAGAATTCCAGTTCCCATCCTTGTCAGCTTTTAGTATGATCAGTCTTCTTCATTTTAGCTATTCTAATAGGTAATGTACTGGTATATCATTTTTGTTTTAGTTTGCATTTCCCTAGTGACTAATGATGTTGAACACATTTTTGTGTGTTTATTTGTCATAAATATGTCTTCTTTGATAAATTATCTGTTCAAATATTTTGCCTATTTTTTAAAAACTGGGTTATTTTCTTATTATTGAATTTTGAGAACTCTTTATATATTTTTGATACAAGTCCTTTGTCAGTTATGTGGTTTGTAAATATTTTGTACCAATCTGTTGCTTGTCCTTTCATTGTTTTAATAGTTTCAAAGAGCAGAAATTTTTAATTCTGATAAAATCCAAATTATCACTTTTTCCTTTATGGATTATGCTTTTGGTGTTGTCTAAGGAATCTTTAACAAACCCAAGGTGAAAAATTGTTCTTCTGTTTCTTCCAGCAGTTTTATAGTATTAGGTCTTGCATTTAGATCTGTGATAGATTTTGAGTTAATTTTTGTGTTTAGTGCTATAAATTTTTCTCCAAATCCTGCTTTAGTGGAATTTCACAAATTTTATATGCTGTATTTTCATCCAGTTCAAAACCCCTTCAAATTTCCCGTTCAATTTCTTCTTTTTATTTTGAAGCTCTGATATTAGCTATATTAATGTTTAGAATTATTATGTTTTCTGGATGAGTTGACCTCTTTTTCCTTATGAAATGAACTTCTTTATCCCTAATAATATTCTTTATTCTGAAATCTACTTTGTTATCAATACAGCCACTACAGATTTCTTTTTTTTAAAGATTTATTTGTTACTTATTTATTAATTTAATTTATTTTTGGCTGCATCAGGTCTTAGTTGCAGCACACAGGATCTTCGTTGAGGCATGTGGGATCTTTCCTTGAAGCATGAGTGTTCTTCGTTGTGAGTGGGCTTCTCTCTAGTTGTGGTATGCAGGTTTTCTCTTCTCTAGTTGTCGCACACAGGGTCCAGGGTACATGGCCTCTATAGTTGTGGTGTGCAGATTCCGGAGCACGTGGGCTCTATAGTTTGTGGTGCACGGGCTCTAGTTGAGGCTCATGAGCTCAGTAGTTGTGACACACAGGCTTAGTTGCTCCATGGCATGTGGGATCTTAGTTCCCTGACCAGGGATCAAACCCACATCCTCTGAATTGTAAGGCAGATTCTTTACCACGGGACCACCAGGGAAGTCCCCAGATTTCCTTTGATTAGTGTTAGTATGGTATATCTTTTTCAACCTTTACTTTTAATATGTTTTTGCCTTTACATTTAAAGTGAGCTTCTTGTAGGAATCATATAATAGGTCTTGTTTTTTCATCCAATCTAAAAATCTCTTTTAATTGGGGTGTTTATACCACTACATTTGTCTTAGTTTTCTATCACTGCATAATAAATTACCAGAAATTTAGCAGATTAAAACAACACCCATTCATTATCTCACAGATCTGAAGGTCAGAAGTTTAGGTGGACTCAGATAGGTTATCTGCTTAGTCTAACAAGACCAAAATCAAAGTGCTTGCCATGGTGGGCTCTTATCTGGAGATTCTATGAAACAATTTGCTTCCAACTCATTCAAATTGTTGGCAGAATTCAGTTGCTTGTGATTGTAAGACTGAGACCCCATTTTCTTGCTGGCTGTCAGCCAAGGACTCCCTTCAAATTCTAGAGTCTGTCCAGGATCCTCATCATATAGCCTCCACAGTTGTCAAGCCACCAATGGCACACTGAATTTTTTTATGCTTGGAATATCTCTGACTTCTCCTTCTGCTCCCAACATAGGAATCCCTTTGTTTTTAAACGGTTCAGTGATTAGATTAGACCCAACTAGATAATCACCAGCTTGCTTACTACACCATTAATTTTGATTATTGATACAGTCAGCCTTAACTCTATGATTTTTAAATTTGTTTACTGCTTGTTCCACTTGCTCTTTGTTTCCTCTTTTTTTTTTTTTTGCCTTTTTCTGGATAGAGTATATTTTATTATTCTATTTTATCTAATTGAATTTTTAGTTATAATTCTGTTTTATTATTTTAATGTTTCTTTAGGGTTTATAATATCTTTTTAATTTATTACAGTCTGCCTTTGAGTGATATTTACAATAGTACACTTTCATCTCTTCTCCTCTAGCCATGTTGCCATACATTTTATTTCTATATAGGATATAAACTTGCACTATATAATTACTATTTTTACTTAAATAGTCAATTATCTTTTAATAGGTTTTAAATAATCATAAAATAACTTACATATTTACTCACATAGTTAACGTTTCCAGGACTTTTCATTCATTCCATTGTATAGAACCACATTTTCATCTGGTATCATTTTCCTTCTGGCTGAGAGATTACCTTTAACAGTTCTTAGAGTGTGGATCTATTGGTAATGAATTCTTTCAGATTTTATAGGTTTGAAAAAAGTCTTCCTATCACTTTCATTTTTGAAATATATTGTCAGTGGGCATAGAATTCTAGCTTTGTTTTTCTCCTCTCAGTAATTTAAAGATGTTGATCCACTGTCTTTTGTTTGCATTGCTTTCGATAAAAAAGTGTGTTGTTATGTTTATCTCTTTCCCTCTGTACATAATGTGTCTTTTTCTCTAGCTGCTTAAGATTTTCTCTTTGTTGCTGGTTTCAAGCAACTGGATTATGGTGTGCTTTTCTGTAGTTTTCTTCATACTTCTGATGCTTGCATATCATTGAGATTCTTAAAACTGTATGTTTATAGTTTTCATCAAATCCGGAAATTTTTTGGCCTTTATTTCTTTGAATGTATTTCCCCCCTACACACTCTTTCAGGGACTCAAATCATGTGTGTTTTAGACTGTGTGAATTTGTGCCAGAGCTCCTCTCTCTTTTTTTTTTCTCTCTGTGTTTAATTTGGATACTTTCAATTGCTATGTCTTCAGGTTTACTAATCGTTTCTTCTACAATGTCTAATTTGTCATTAATCTCAACCAGTTAATTTTTTTATCTCAAACATTGTAGTTTGATCTGGTGAATATATATATACCATGTCTTTACTTAACCTGCAAAATTTTTCTTAGAGCTTCCTGAATATTTGGAAAACTGTTATAATAATTATTTCAAGGTTCTTATTTGCCAATTCTAACATTTGTGTTAGTTTGGGGTTGGTTTCAATTGATTGCTTTTTCTCCTCATTATGGGTTGCATTTTCCTACTCCTTTGCATATCTGTAATTTTGACTGAAGACCAGACATTGTGAATTTTGCATTGTTGAGAACACAGTATTTTTGTATTTCTATAAATATCTTGAGTTTTGCTTCTATTATGCAGTTAAATTACTTAGAAACATTTTCATCCTTGCTTTTAATATTCATTAAGTGGGATCAAAGCAGTGTTTAGTCTATGGCTAATTATTTCCTATTGCTGAGGTATGACCCTTCTAAATACTCTTCACAATGTCCAGTAAATTATTAGTTTTTTCCAGTTTGGCTAGTGGAAACTGGCATTGTTTCTTGCCTTGTTTGAGCTTCCTGTACTTTTCCTTCTAACCATTTCATTTGGTTCTTCTCCTAGTCTTTGTTAGTTTCTTCATGGACATGTGCTGATCAGTACTCTGCTGAATATTGAAGGTAAACCCTATGTAAATTTCAGGTTTTCTCTCTATGTAGCTCTCTCTTTATCCTGTTCTAAGTACTAAACATGCTCTGGTCACACTAAAGTCTCAGTTTCATCTCTTCAACTAAGGGAGTCTATCAGGTTCAGTCTGGGCTCCCTCTCTCATGCCACAGCTAGGATATTCTCTAAGGACTATAAGCTGGATGATCATAGTGTCACCTTGTTTGTTTCCTATCTCTGAAGGTTCACTATTCTTAGAAGGTTGATACCCAATATCTTGTAAAACATTTCTTTATATAATTTTTTTTGTTTTCTTTTAATTGTTTCAGTCAGGAGAGTAATCTCAGTCCCTTACTCCATCTTGTTTCAAGGAGGTCATCCAAATATACAGTTTAAAAGTCTAACAAGATTAAGTCTTCAAAATATGAAAAGCATATGTGATCCTAGAGAGAAGATTCAACTGAAACAATTAAAGAATATTGATGTCATTGAAACTGCCTATCTATGATGATTAGAATTTGAGCTTGTTCAACTCAAGTGTAACAACATATATATACATATATTGTCTTCTCTAGAGAGATGAATATTACTCAGAGCTCAGATTGTTCTGAATTTTCAGTTGTAAAGATAGTGAATTATAAAATTCTACTTTTCAAATTTTTAAGGGAAGCCAGATCTTTCCAGATTATCTGAAAACTAAATCTATTCAGATAGAAGAGGATTTCTGTCACTGATGCTCATCATAATAGTGATAAAATTCTATAGATTTATTCAGTAGATAAGTGAAGAAATTGTAAAAACAAAACCTGTATTTTGCAAATACTTGGGGATATAACACAAGTTGTACACCTTTTCTATTGTTTATGGAAATTTTGATTTTTTTCTAGGTTTTGGCTATTATAAAAAAATGGTGCATTGAATACTTTTGTTTATGTTTCCTGTTGCACATGGACACGTATCCTCTTATGGTACATATTTAGGAGTAGAACTCCTTTGTCATGCGGTATGAGTATCTTAGATTTACTAGATTATGCCTAAAGTGCTCATAACAATTTACACTCCATCAATAGTGAATGAGGATCACTTTTGGTTCACATCTATACCTATGCTTAGTGTTTTCCCATTTTCAGATTTTTTAAAGCCAGAGAAAATTATAAACCTTATATTCATTTTTTCTCTCATGCATTTTCTCATTACATCTATTCTATTCCTGCATTTTGGGTGCTCTGGATTCAAAGATGAAGACAAAATGGCTCCTACTCAGCCTAGAGGAATCAGACTAAAGGATACAGAGTTAGTGTAAAATATAAAAGATAAAATTTAATTTTGTGCTAAAATAAAAAGTCAAAATGGGATCAATCTATTTGTAGTCATTCTTTATAACAATAAGTAGGATGATTATCAAGGACATTCAGTTGGCTAGCTGGCTGATGACAACTCTTTAGTTAGCCCCAAGGTTTACAGTTTATGATTAGGTAAAATAAATGTATCTGGAGTGTGTGTATGTGTGTGTGTAAGGAAAGAGAGGGAGAAAGAGAAATCTTTTAAGGACAGATAGGAAAGGCAATGTCCAATTTGCTGATTGTTTCCTTCAGAAGAGCAACTCTAGAACTTATGATGGGGATCGGAAAACTTTTTTAGTAAAAGGCCAGTTAGTAAATAGTCTTAAGCTTTGTGGGCCATAAGGTTTCTGTCTCAACTACTTAACTCTGCTTTTGTAGTATAAAAGCAGACACAGGCAATATGTAAACAAATGAATGTGACTGTGCTACAATCAAACCTTATTTACAAGAACAGGCTGTAGACCTGATTTTGTCCAAGGGCTATTTTTTGTGGACCACCGATCTAAGGCATGAAACTTTATCAGAGAGTCAAATAATCCATGGAGAATTTATTAGTGTAAAGTTAGTATCAGTTATTTTATACTTTAGTGTAAATGAAGCCTTCAAAAGTAGGTTATGATAGGGAGGGTAGAGAGGAATGAGAAAACACAATGAAGATGCCTGAAGGCAGAGGAAATTATCACCTCCATCAGGATTTTACTTGAGGTCAGTACTAAGATGTATGACCCAGTAGAATTTTACATTTCCAAAGGCAACAATAAACTACATGTGACTGCAATATGCATTTTGGTGAATGAAAGGACTTTCTGGAAACAAGAACAGTATGCTTTTAATTTACTAGTGAAAGAAGATGGTGATAAGTTTAATGTGCCCATGGATCAGAAGTGTTCACTAAAATTTTATCCCTAAAGAAATAAGCATGTAGGGTTCTTTTCACATTTACCAGCTGAGAATTTCTTAGCCCTTTCATGTTAGAAATATAAAATACTGTACCAGATGATTAAATGTGTATGCTACTTAAAGTTAGTACTTCAGAAAAGAAAATCTCTCTTTTAATTTACTCAAATCTACTATATCTAATATGCCATTAATATCCCAGTGAAAAAGACTGTAGAATTTTCTTTCAGCTATAATAGTCCCAGTGAATAATTAGCAAAATAGAAAAATTTTTATAATATTTACAATAATAAGAGCTAAAGCTTATTAAAAGCCTATTATGTGTCTGCCAAGCATTAGTCATAACATCTCTATCATGGAAAAATATAATTACCACCTTATTTTATAGATTAAAGAGACACAGAGATGTTAAGTAACTTCCCCAAGGTCACACAGCTAGTAAGTATTCAAACCAAGGCAGTCTTCTTTCAGAGTCTCTCTCTTTAAACAGCATGCTTATCCTAAGGAGACTACCATCTATACCTTTTTTTCTCAAACAGTATATATTCAGTACCAGACTGTATGTGGTATCTAAAATTAGTCATTGAGTAAATTTACTTTTTCAAAGACCAGACATAATATAACTTTGACGCTTTGGAGGAATACAAAAGATAACTTCCTGCTATGTTTGTCTAGTTGTTACTAAGCAAATATGTTACTAAAGAAAAGACATTTTCTTTTTGTCTAGAACAACTTTGTTATGGACTGAGTATTTGTGTGCTCCCAAAAGTCACATGTTGAAATCCTAGTCCCCAGTGCGTTAGTATTAGGAGGTGGGGCTTTGAGAGGTGATTAGGTGATGAGCATGGAGCCCTCATGAATAGGATTAGTTCCCTTATAAAGGAGAGCTTTCTTTCCCCTTCTGCCATATGAGGGCACAGGAGAAGGTGGCCATCGATGAACAGGAAGTGAGTTCTTATCAGACACTGAATCTGTTGGCATTATGATGTTGAACTTCCAGCCTCCAGAACTGTGAGAAATAAATTTTTGTTGTTTAAGCCATCTAGTCTATGGTACTTTTGTTATAGCAGCCTGACCAGACTAAGACAAACTTACTTGCAGATTTTCCCAAACTCTTTCAAACTTTCTCCTTACCCTCCTGGTAAATTGATTAATCCTTCTTCTGTGCTTCCTGAGCACCTTTTCCCCTACCACTATTAGAACACTGATCACATTGGGTGGCAATAACTTGCTTTTATATATTTTTTCTCTGGCCTGTGGGCTCCTCAGGTACAGGAAGCATAAGAAGATTTACCTTTATATCTCCAGTATCTTCACGGGGTCCACTATGGAAGGAACTCAAACATTTGATGAATGCTTAAATGAACACATGAATCAATGTTTCCTCCAATCAACAGTTCAAGGATTGTCAGTCCCCAGAGAAGAGATAAGACAATGTCCAGCAATTCTAAAAAGAAAACATTTTTTAAAGATGCTTTCTTAATGGAACACATCTGTTTCACTTGTTGCAGAAATGTGTAAGCCCTATTGAAGAGCATTGCTGTCCAATAAACAGCAGGCTCTGCAACTTGGAAGAAGTCAGCCTAATACATCCTATCTGTCCCTGAGCTACATATACTGTTGCTTTGTCTTCTCAGTGACGCTTCCTCAGGGACACAGCTATAGCCCGTTTACCTCCTCTCAAGGTTCAATAATATTGTTAAAGAATCCGTTATAAAAAATTGCTGGGAACACTTAAAGGAACTGACAAATAATTTCATAGTAGTTTTGTAAACATCTTCAGTGCTAGGCTGTGTAAGACCACTGCTTTTTCATTGTGTTTTGTTTTTTGTTTTGCATGAAACAATGTGAATATCACCACTGTTGTCCTTCCAAATAAAATGTCAAAAGAAATTGGATGTTCAAAGCTTTAATCTTGCTGGATTAAATTGTAATAAGTTTAAATTTTAAAAAGTGGTGTTTCAACTTAACACAAGGGATAGGCTTTTCAAAACACTACAGTAGAGGGGGAAATTGCAAAGTAATTATTTATTCTTTTGTTTTGTCTTTCATGACATGAAATCCTTTGCTGAATTATTCTATTTAGAAGGTTTAGGGTTGCTTTTTCGTGATGGAGTATATATTTTTTTGTTTGTTTTTGTTACAATGCCGGATTATTGCTTTTCAAAGGGTGGTGTCACAGAGGCATGCTGTAAAATCTGGAGATGCTGCCAGTAATTAGGCAGCTGGGTGGCCTAGAAATTGTCTCCATTACACTGTTGTTTCCTTGCCAGTTCTCTGTGTTCTCTCATTTGCAGGGGGTGGGGGGGAAGCGTTGTTTTTCTTTACATAGTTCTTATGGGCAGAATGAACAAAACTTTTTTCACTCGCCAGAGTCTTCTGATACAGCATCAACTTCCACATTTATAATTCATTGTCCTTGCTTTGATTTACAATCAGTTGTCAAACACGTATTTAATGAATGATCAGGGCTACAGTATTTAATGTGTTAAGGGGGTTCTATTCCCAAATCCACAGGTTTACCACATGTACATATGCTGTCCGCATGGATTAATAGTGTGTCCATTTTTTAAACCAAAACAGTTTTAAAGTATGCATCACTCCAATAACTGAGATAATACACGTCCAGTGCTTGTAATAAATAAGTGTCAGACTAAGGGACACAGAACAGGTTTTGCTTCTCTCCCTTTGTCTGTCCCTCTCTCTCTGTCTCTCTTTTATGCTCTATCTCTCTCTCTCAATCTCTGACATACTCTCCTTTTATTCTACTACATTCTCCCATGTGGTTGTGAGAAATGAGTACAAATGTGTATGTATGTGCTTTGAATTTTCTTATTTGGGTATGTGAGGGAATTTATGTGCTATGTGTGATGGAGCTTAGTAGGTGTTCCGTAACTATTTGTTGAACTGAATTGTGAGTATTTGCACTTTTTGAGCCTGGCTGTAGTGGGTTGAACAATGGCTCCCCCAAAAGATATATCAGTGTCCTAATCACTAGAACCTATGAATATTACCTTATATGGCAAGAGTGAATATTACCTTATACGGTAAAATATGTGATTAAGTTAAGATCAGAAGGAGCTTACCCTGGATTATCCCATATGCCCTAAATGCAATCACCTGTGTCCTTTTAGTGAGGCAGAAGGGGTTTTGAGACAAATACACAAAGGAGAAGGAGGCAATATGACCACAGAGGCAGTCTAGAGTGATGTAGCCACAAACCAAGGAATGCCAAGGTATGTCAGAAACAAGAAAAGGCAAGGAACCAATTCTCCTCCAGAGTCTCTGGGGGAGATTGCAGCCCCGCTGATACCTTGATTTCAGACTTCTGGCCTCCAGGACTGTAAGAGAGTATATTTCTGTTTTGTTAAACCATCCAGATTGTGATAATTCATTACAACAGCTACAGGAAAGCATCTTGGCCCCAGAGGTTGTTTCATACATAGAAGAACAGCAAACCAGGTGTGATCCAAGCAAGCACTGATATTTGAGATAGCTGCAAATAGTGAGGAGGGAACAGTAGTAGTAATTCAGATGGCAGGAAAAATACTGACGTCAGGTAGCCATCAGTATTAATTGTGATTATTTAATTACAAATATTAATAGGAAAAAATATTAATTGGGAACTCACAGTTCAAGAGGTTTTGAACTAACACCAACCTATCAGGTATGTTTCATTTTTCCCATTTTACACATGAGAAATCTGAAATAATGGAGATTATATAAATCGTCTAAGATCAAACAGATAAGTGGAAAACACAGGAATCAAACTCAAATGTGTCTGACTCCTAGTTTAGGTTTATCACATCTGTGCCATAAGTGCTCACTCTGCTTTATCACCCCTAGTCCAGGACTGTTGAAATGGGCAGCAGGATCCAGGCCCAGAGGGCAGCATGTTGATAGGAACTGGATAGGGCCAAGGCTTTGCCTAGTTCTGGACAAACTTCCAGACCAATCAAGGAGGAAGGGCAATGCAGTGGAAGAGAAATGGGTGTGGGGCTGGGGAAGCTACATTCAGATCCAAGTTTGACCAGTGTTTTCCTGTCTGATCTCTGCTCATCTTTAAATGTGAGTAATGAAACCTCTCCAACAGAATCAAATCGTGAGAGGACATATGTAAGTAAAATGCCTGCTTCAATATCTAGCAAGAAAAATGCTTCTCATTACATGGTAGGGTTTGAAGAAAATTGGACAAAACAATAACAAGCATTGCTATTGGCTAGTATAAGTTACATACTACCTTTTTGAAGTAAATATTGAGTTAAATTTAAACTATAGAAAATGAGAAGTGGTTTGTGCCTTAGTTCTTTTGAGCTGCAATAACAAAACTACCACAGAAAAGGTACCTTAAAAACAACAAAAACATTTCTCACTGTTTTGAAGATTTGGAAGTCCAACATCTGACACTGGCAGATTCAGTTTCTGGTAAGAGCTTCTTGGTTCATGGCTGTCTTTTTTGCTGTGTCCTCACCTGGCGGAAGGGGGAAGGCAGCTTTCTTGGGCCTCTTTTATAAGAGCACTAATCCCCTTTATGAGGGCTCTCTCCTCATGACATAATCACCTCTCAAATGTCCCACTTCCTAATACCATCACCTTGGGGGTTAGGTTTCAACATATGGATTTTGTGGGGATGCAAACATTCAGACCACAGCAGTTTGGTTTGATAAAGCAGTCACTTGATTAGAAATCCAATTCTCTAGAATCCTTAGATTTCTTGACTGCACAATTAACTACAATAGATTTCAGAAACACTTGGGTTTCATCCAAAGAAAGGCATGTTATTTATTACAAATACAAATAACTATCTTAAAGTGTTGGCCTATACTCTGACATTTAACATATATTAGGCTACATTTGATATAATTCTGACTGGCTTTCTTTGTCAAACTTTTGGGATGCAAATTTGGAATCAACCTCTTGAGACATATCAGTCTTTCAGGAAGAGCTTCTCACTCACAAGCATATAGTATTCACATTTCAATGCAATTATTTGATAATTTTTTAAAAACATGAAATGTAAAGCATTTTTCTTGAATTTATTTCAATTGAAAATTTAAAACACAGTCGATTTGAAATATAGGTTCTTTGAGATTGAAGAAGGAAAGTTTTGCTTTTGTTTTTGTTTTCCAAAATACATAGTAAATGGGAGCAATGATGGAATATGTGTGTGTGTGTGTGTGTGTGTGTGTGTGTGTGTGTGTGTGTGTGTGTATACACACTGGGGTAAAAATAAATGAATGGATCCTTCAAATATAATTATTTAACAGGTTACTCAAAAAGCTTTTTAAAGTTTATAACTTCTTCACTTGGCTTAACTGCACTGCATTCCCATAAGTTTTAAAAGAGCTTAATTCTTTTTTAATAAAGGGCAATTTTTGGACGTTTATGAGCTGTGCATGCTTCAGAAGTAAAGATGATATCATTGACCCACCACCAGTAAGACTTGTTCTTTGAATGATTTTTAGTTTAGTATTGACAGTGTTTTCTGATAAATGTGAATTCTTTCCACATTTCCTTTACAACCAGCTGCACACATTTACAAATGGTGGACTTTGGTTATTAAGGCTGTCAGAAGCCTAGAGCTAGAGCAAAGCATACTTGCACTCACTTATGTGAGATCCAATCAATGACTCTAATCTCATTAGCACATTTCCCAACCAATGGTTAAAACTACAGTGTATTCCTTCCTCTAGGAGGGGAGGTCAGAGCCTGACTCTTATATGAAGAACTCAAAATCCTTTCTGAAGAACAAAAGATGATCCAGTACACATAATCTGACTTTTAGATCTGTACTTCAGCCACTGGTTGATCCAGGTTAGTGAAGGATGATGATAGCTTCGTTTTTATATTTGGATTGATCATGGATATCAGATTTTTAGGAGTAAGAATGACTTACTGTGTAGTGCTTTCTTGGAAAGAAGTAAAGCATTATGTAGCCAAAAGGTAAAGTCTAATAAAAGGGACCAGAATTGTTTATTTTTACATCAGAAGAGATACCTGTGACTTTTTAAAGTGATCACAGTCTCTATCTCATAGTGTACAAAGGGTGAAAATGATAGTTAGCTCAGGTAAAGAGTTTTTAAAATAATCCATAAACAAAAACACACCTTGTATCAAATGAGTTCCATCCAAAGGTATGTCATGGACTTGATTAAATTAATGACTTGGTAGGACCAGAACTGAGAGCCTGAAAATATCCCCATTTGTCCTACAAATATGAAGTTCTCAAATGTAACAACAGCTTTTCCAAATTTGTTGTCTATCATTTTGTCTTTTTACCAAAGCAAATATTTTTTTAAGTGCTAATTGGCGGTTCTGCAAAGATCCCACAGTGCTCCCAGGCTAATTGCATCACCTGCAGAATTCTCAGTCGGAGTCCACTTCTAACCTGTATAATCAGGAAGTCTGACAGGAAAATGTGTGCTCAAAGTTCTCAACAAAGAGGAAATTACTTTACAGTCTGCTATAAACATGTACAGATAGCTGAGAGTTGTTTCATTTCATTCATTAGGGATGGTCTAAGTTAGCTAATCTATACTGTGTTTAAATTATATAGATGCTTTTCCTAATTTTTGGATAAGTGCTATATTTATGGCCGATGTGTTGAATAGTTGAAATAGTTTGGACTAATATATGTGGCACTATGGCTTGTTCATAGTTGAGTTGATTAAACTGCCCCACTCGACATTTTACATGGTTCTTTCTCACATAAGTTATTCCAATCAATGTAAATATTTCTTAGGCTAAAGGAATTATGTGTTTGACAGCTGGTTGTTGGCTCCAAGCAGTTGATCAAAAAAGTAATTTCAAATTGGGGGGGGGCAGGGAATCCATCACAAGTTTGAGAAGCTGATGTGCTACAAAACCATGGAGCAGACAGGAAAGAAAGGGCTATAATCGTTGTACACTTCATTTTGTGGTTCTGACAGTTACAACTGTGACCTACAGAAAGTTAATTTCTTCGTGCCTCAGATTTCTCATCTGTCAAATGGGGCTAGCATCATTTGCATCAGCCATATGAAAACTGGCCATTTTTAAAATCAAAAATGGTCAAATATTAGCAATTTAATATTTTTTCTAATAATAACACCCATATCATAGGACTATAGAAGGATTAAATAAATTGATGTAGATAAAGCACTCAACATAATGACTGAAACATATTAATTACATGCAAAATAAATGTTAATAATATAAAAATATAATTATTACTGTTTTTAAGACTGGGTTCATGTGAAGAGAGATGTATAGTATATACTGGTAATTTCCATTCAAATGCTGCTTCTATACTACCTCATTTTTTACCTGATGGGACCAGGTGAGAAATTACTAAGCAGTAACCTTAGCTGAGGCAGAGGCACCTGTTCTATAAGGCTGCAGTGGGTGCCTGATTCAAGAGAAAACAGTTCAGAAACAAAGCCAAGTGTAAGCAGGCAATGAGTGTGGGTATCAAAGGTTGAAGCCAGGAGCTATTATTTCATTCCAGAATCTGGTCACTGAAGCCAAGGTTGGAAAACTCAAATAATACAGCCAGGTGTGGCTAAAAAGCCAAGTTGTAGTCATGGGTCATAGAGGAGAGTGAGTCAGGAAAGGCTGCAAAACCTCAGATATAGGATGGGATGGACAGCTTCTAAATGGCAATGTCACTGATAAAGCTCTAGGACTAGAGGGTTTTGAGTCACCACACAGCACCCCAAGTCATAAAGGTTGGCCACTGGAGGAAGCTCTTTTGCCTTTTGATTCCCCACCTCCTGGGAGCTGCCTGGATAATTGTTAGCCTTAATGCTGTAATTTGTTTGCTCTGTGGAGATGAGAGTGCTCTCTCTGCTACAGTTCCTATGAGATGTCATCTCCCTAGAGAAAGACTGATGAGGTCAGGATAGGAATTTGATCAATTTTCTTGCTGTTCAATTGAAAGACCACAGCACCTTCTAAGAAAATTGCCATGAGCCTCGCAATATCCTCCAAGATCCAGTTCCTCCACAGATCATCCCCCCAGTATGTTTCAAATCAAATAAGATTATTTGCTCCCCATATATATTATCCAGCTTCATCATGAGGTCATTTCAAGGCTTGAGAAATAACTGAAAGAAATGTTAAGTATCTCTTGTCTTAACTTTAATATAACTTAACTATACTAAACTGTTAACACCTATCAGTAGCATGTATAAATAATAAACTACATTAGATGCATTGAATATTTTAGTTCTATAAATATATGTTAATATAATTAAGGCAAGATGTTCTATTTCATGCTATAAAATAGCTCACATATAAGCTAGCCAATCATTTATAATAGTATATTTTAGAACAGCATTTTGTAATGTAAGGCTATCAATTCTCCACTATGTATTTGATTTGTCGAGGATCTGGTGTATCTTTTGGTAGGTTTGTTACTATCATAATAATGTCTATCCATGTGCTGGTTCGCCTTAAGCCCATGTTAGTTCATTTTACGTTATACCAACTATTTGAATGGCTATTATCTAGAATAGTACAATAAAGATAGCTTGAAAGAGGCCCAAATCTAACTCTGCCAATTACTTATCAATGACTGGAAAGCAACTGAATACTCCAGGTCTTGTTTTGTTCTCCTATAAATAAAGGAGAAAAAAATCTACCTCAGGGAGGTGTTGTGAGAAATACATGGGAACTAAAGCAACTATCACAGTTCTGTGGAACAGGGAGATACTCAGTAAATTTTAATCTCTTCTCCTTGTTCCTGGAATCACAGGTACCACTGAGGGAGACTGGTTGGCAGTAAGCCTTATCAATGTAATTAGTATTAAAATTCCCACAGTAACTTGGTGAGAATAATAATAAAAAGCACCTTCTGCATAACCCTATATAACTGACTTAATAATAGCATTTAATCCTTATAAAAAACTGTTGTCTTCATCTTACCATTGAAAATGTATTGAGACTCAGAGAGCATGAGGGACCTGCCTCAGATCACATAGTCAGTTAACAGAACATTTTGGAATTGAACCCAAGTCTTCTGACTTAAAGTAGGGTGATCCTGTGATCTAGTTTCTTAAGGCCTGATAACATGACTCAAAATCTCATATCTGGAGAGATGGATTGTCTTAGGAATCATTGGTCTACTAGGTAGAATTAAATTATATTCATTACAAAATATTAATGCATTATAATAATATAGAAAGTGAGAAATCACTAAGAGATGGTAGGAGCTCTCAGGATGACCCTTGACTTTTTTGTTGGACTGATTCTGCTTCCCGGTACCTATGTTGCCAGGTGCCTTTCCTTTATGGACAAGCCTTTTCCATAAACTTAACCTTAAAAAAGGATATTGTCATTCAGCTAATTGATCTTTTAGCCAGACCTACATTCAGTGAAGAAGGGCCTTGGGAGATTCCAGTTACTTTGCCAACTACTAACTTTTTTCTTCTTGTGTACTAAAGGGAGAATAGAGCGTGTTATGTAGCATATATACTGAAAGGGCCAATTCAACTGGAAATTTTAGATTCAAGATGTTGGTGTTGAGTTGGCAACCATTATGTTCTAAAGATAAAGAAATAAACCATATTTTTATGCAATCTTAAAATCACTGATTCCTTTTTATCCCCTGATATACTGGTTTTATCTTTGCTCGTCCTTGACTCCAAAGTTTTCAGTGTGATAATATTTCATGTGTCAGATAGAGAACTGTGATATTACTGGAAAAGGTGAGACAAAATGGGAATGAAATGCTTCTCTCCTTTTTATAATATCAAGATTACCTGATAAGGTATAGATACAATGGAGAGGAGGAGAATATGGTAAATTTTGTAAATGTTAAAATTTGCTAATTTTCTTAAAACTTCCTAGTTGTGTATGAATGAATATTAATTTCAAAGAAATATCTGTGTTCTAGCTATTACCACAGGACACAATATTTATATATTACCTACATTTTGAGCTTTGAAAGGCAAAGCATACATGTAAATTGTGAGATATCTGCCCTTGCTTAATTTAATAAGGTCAAAATTCTTTTATGTTTCCAAGCATCATTATTCATCAGTGCTTGCTTATGTGTAGAAGTTAGTTTTTGCAGAAGTCATTACATCTTTTGGTAACTATAAAGCTTTTTCCAAGGATGCCTCCATTTTCTACTTCACTTGTCAAACTACACCAACTGCTACACCTACTGGCAGTGGTGAAATTGCAAGGGTCGCCTCCTGTCTTTCCTGTCAGGCCTACATCAGTGCTTTGAGGAAATAAACTAGGCTAAAAAGGGTCTGGCAATGCTCTTGTTTGTTTGAACAGAAAAGTAATCTACATATCATTGTCATCCGGTACCTCTGAAGATGTGAGGAGGCAGGTCATTTCCCTCTGCTGAAGTGCTTTTTCTTTTATTACCAGCCCTATAACAAGATTATTGGAATGATTCAACAATAGTCATGCCACAGCTATAGATACTTGTTGAAAGTAAATAATAAAAGCATTTTATCTGAATGGCTGTCATTTTCCTGTTGAGGGGTACGTCTGGTACATAAGTACATTTGTATGCGTGTCTGCCTTATGTGAACTACTCTAATTTGGTTATCCTGATAGGTGCCATTGTAGCTTCATTCTAACAATATTAGCAGAGAGGAAGAGGTCAGTCATTTTCAAACTGTAATTTGCAGTCACTCCAGTCAAAGGGATGGCAACAAAATTGAAACCAAGTAAGAAGGGATTTTAAGGAGACTAGTGGAAAGTATTCAAGCATCATATCATAATTTGACATTTCAGCTCACCTTAAGAAGCACTAAGTTAGAGAAAGGAAACAAGTTCACTGCACTGAGATTAAAAAGTCAGTAAGAAAGCATAAGCTACTTTTTTTTTTTTAATTTATTTTTATATTTTATTTTTGGCTGTGTTGGGTCTTCGTTTCTGGGCAAGGGCTTTCTCTACTTTCAGTAAGCGGGGGCCACTCTTCATCGCGGTGCGCGGGCCTCTCACTATCGCGGCCTCTCTTGTTGCAGAGCACAGGCTCCAGACGCGCAGGCTCAGTAGTTTGGCTCACGGGCCTAGTTGCTCTGCGGCATGTGGGATCTTCCCAGACCAGGGCTCGAACCCGTGTCACCTGCATTGGCAGGCAGATTCTCAACCACTGCGCTACTAGGGAAGCCCTAAGCTACTTTTAAGGTTAGAGGGTTAAATGCTTTTATATATTACATACTGATCTTCTAAATTTTATGAGAGCTGGGTTACTTTCAAAGAAAGCAACATTTGTAGATTTATTTTTAGTTTTCTTCAATACCATTTTTCTTTATTTAAAATCCTAAGCAACAATGAGTTTTTCAGAGATTTAATTAAATAAAAGTTTCATTTTCCTTACACTTCAAGTAAATAATATTATGGGGAAAAAAGTTGCTTAGAGTGACTTATTAAATGCAGAGAAAGAATGTCATGTATATATGGAGTTAATTTACTATAGTCTACAAATGTTTACTGGGCACATCCTGTGTGTCAGGAATTTTGCCAGGCACAAGGCAAAGAGCATTGCTCTTATGGACATTTTTGTCTATCTGGAAAGAGAGACATCAACCAAGAAATTACAATGAACTGTGCTATAATGTTAAAAATGAGAGTATGATGTTTCCTGTGATTGGGTGGCTAAAGGTCCAGGAACCAGGAAGACCTCATGGAAGAATTAAAATTTAAATTCCGAACGAAAGGATGAGTAAAATTTAGCCTAATGAAGAGACAGGGGAATACAGCATCAGGATAAAGAAGCAAAAACTTCCCATATCCACTCTCCAGAGAGAGTGGAAAGTTGAAGAACAAAAAGTTTTGTATAGTAAAAGTATAGAGCACAACGTAGGGAGATGTCAAAGGTAAGGCTTAGACCTGGAAGGTTAGAGATTTATCTACTTAGAAATCAGAAGCCACTGGTCCCATTGGATGTTTGTAAAAGAGCAACATAAGATGTGAGCATTGGAAAATCATCATGACTACAGTTTCAAGATTATTTTAGAAAAGACCATGACTGGGGACCTGGGAATCACTTAGAAGCCTATTGCAACAGTCTGGCTGAGAACCAGTGGTGGCCTGGGGTAAGAGCTGGTAATGGACATGATTTAGGATATGGGACAGGTAAGACTTGGCAAATAAATATACCAAATGATGAAGAAAAAGGAATAAAAATCCTGTTTTTGTTGGGTTTTTTTTCAACTTGGTATATGGCATTGCTTTCTATTGGGCTAGGGGGACTTCCCTGGTGGTCCAGTAGTTAAGACTCCGTGCTTCCAATGCAGGGGGCGTGGGTTCTATCCCTTGTCGGCTACATGCTGCCATGCTGCCATGCTGCGTGGCCAAAAAAAAAAAAAAAAAAAAAAAACCTTGGAAGGCAATCAACGTTGACTGAAATATTAGGTGCATGACAGGAAAAAAAACGATTTCTTAGCTGTTTAATTCTATGTAAATATGTAGTATATCTATATATCTGTATACATAGATACATACATACATACATATATACATACATAATGATTTTTTTTTTCCAGAAAACCAGAGTGCATAATTTGTTATTCACTCTTTTAAGGAAATGAAGATCTGGAATTATTAACACACTTTCCTAAGAAAGAAAATATAAAATACAATTAAGTAGCCTTCTCAGAACAACATAATGAATGAAAGGGCTAGTCACAGCACTAATGGGCAACGTCTTTTTTCTTAGATGGAATTCAAAATGAAAATGCCACATAGATAGACCTAACTTGTGTCTCCAAAATACACCTCCTATCCATGGCACTGAATACTGGACACTGTTTTCAGCACTGCCTAAAGGCCCTGTGAAGAAAATCAAAAGTATTAAACACATTGCTTCTTATCATTTATTATGAATTCACTCGTTCATTAATTAGTGCATTAAATAAATATTTTGAACACTCACTATTGGCCAAATCTTGGGATTGATGATGCATGGGTTTACAAAATGCAGAAGGTAGTCCTTCCTTTCAAGAAGCTCATTGTCTTGAAAATCCTTAGAATCCTTATCTGTATTTAGTACAGTGTCAGTGGTAATAGAGAAGCACAGAGGAAGGTCTCTAAACCAGCCCAAGGAAGGACTCTCTGAAAAGGTGAGGCTTGAATGTGGGAACCAAACTCAAAAGATATGTAGGAATTGACTAGGAGAAGACTAGGGAGGGAGTGTTAAGAGGTAGCAGCAGGGGGCCTTCCCTGGAGCCTTCCCTGGTGGCTCAGTGGTTGAGAGTCCACCTGCCAATGCAGGGGATGGGTTCGTGCCCCGGTCCGGGAGGATCCCACATGCCACGGAGCGGCTGGGCCCGTGAGCCATGGCCGCTGAGCCTGCGCGTCCGGAGCCTGTGCTCCGCAGCGAGAGAGTCCGCAACAGTGAGAGGCCCGCGTACCGCAAAAAGAGGTAGCAGCATATGGAAAGGGACAGAGAAGTGAAATCACCTTAGGCATTTGGAGAAGGGCAAGCAGTTAGAGAAGCAAGAAGCAGAGACCCTGAAGGATATATATATTTATTTGTTTGTTTGTTTGTTTTGGTCTGGGAAAAGAAATTGACTTTGTCCTGAAAGTCATGAGAAGCTATTGAAGTTACATGACACGTCTATATTTTCTAAATTGGAATATCTCCAACAATAGGGTGGTACTTAGCCTTGAGCCAGTCTATAAGTGGGAAGACTAGTTCAAAGGTCATTTCAGGTGGTGCTTGTAAGGGTGGAAAGTTAGGGAATGATTTGAGAAATATGTTGGTGTTTAAATCAGCCTGGCTTGGTGACTGACTAAACATGGAGAAATTGAAAAATTGGCACCTAATACACATGCAATGAATATGCTCTCTATAACCATCAGTGTTTCCCAAGTTCCCAGTGCTACAAGTATTGCTGTTATACTGACTCTTTAGGTCTTCAAATCGAATACATCACAAAGTTTATAGATTTCTTTACTTCAAGATATTTCTTAGAAAGGACCATCTGTTTTTCCAAATGCCACCTTGTCATGGCAAGTTTACTACAATCTTCCTGACAATATTCCTTAATGCTAATTTCTTTAATCGTCTTCCTTTTGGGGTTAAAGATAGTTTATTCTAAACTTATCCTGGAGATAATTTGAAGAACAAGGAAAGGAATGAAGGAAGGAAGGAAGAAAGGGAGGAAGGGAGGAAGAAAGAAAGAAAGGAGAAAATATTTTCTTGGTAACTTTTTCTAAAATCTTGAAGGTAGGAAATATATGCCCCCTTGACTTTGTTATTTAAGTGCATTGAGATGATTTCACAGGTGTATTTAATACTTGTGGATCTACCATAGGATTACACATATTGTAAAAACTAATATGTGATTATGCTATTTCTTAATTTTCAAATGTATAGCTCCTGATCATATCTGCAACCTGTCCATGGAAAACCATTTTAAACACCATTTGACAAATTTTTGAGGCCAAAAACCTATCAAGCACAATCAGAGAGAGTATTTAAGATTTTCCTTGTTAAAAGGAAAAATCTAATGCCTGACCAAGAAATGAAATTAAAATTTTCTTATAATTTCAATTATAGTAAAATTTTATCCCTAGAAGCCATGTTCTAAACTTGATTATGAGTACTGAAGATGATAGGAAGTGCAGGACCATTGTCCTCATACCAAAGGTAAATTAATTTTCAAGACCGTGACTTTTAATCATTTTTAATAGTTCATTTTAAGTAACAATCACAGGCTGAAAAAATTTTTGAAGTACACATGTGAATGAATTGTGCTAAATTTTGGAATTATAGCTTTAGCTTCCAAATCCCACCCTAAAAGTGTACTTTCTAAACCTGGGTTTATGAGTTGATGAAATATGTCCAGTCTAATACACCAAACAATTCACACAAGGTAAACTTGAATAAAGTATAAAACTTAAAAAAAACAAGTTGAAAGATTAGAAAGATTAAAATATTCTTGTGTGTGTACACACACATACACATATAGCATCAAAAATCATGATTAATATATGAAATATTTCACAATTCACATGTAAACCAATGTCACTTAGAAACAGCCAAATTTTGTTTTCCATACAAAGATTTTTAAAGCACATAGAAGTAGAAGTATTTTTCTGTCTTGTGCTACACTATACATAAGCATCCATCAACTGGCCACTCTCAATGAAGAAAAAAAGCTGAGCTGACAATATGGCTTAATGGAGAAATGTGAAGGTTAAATCTTAATGGAAAGAGAACTTCATCTGACCATGAGTCTTTTATCCATTTCATCCCAGTGGTACTGTTGTTACTTTGACATTGACATTCACATGAGTTATAAACTGAAAAAGGATTTCCATAAAAAGAGCTAGCCAGCTTTGTTAAGTAAAACAGGTCCATTTACCTTCACAGTCTAATAAAAAGGTAGAAGTAAAGAACAGTGAATGAGAAAGAAGGAACCTGTTTTCCAACCTACATCTTCCTAAATATTTATATTTCATGTAGCTAGGAGGCAGATCTTATCATTTCATAGATACACTCAGTGGTACTATAGCATTTAATTTTCTTTACATTTGAAAATTTTTGTTTGTTGGTTTAACATTTTATAAACTATAACATTTTCACATATAGACACAGGTAACTTGACCTGACTTAGAAGTTCTGGTCTTGTCTTTCATACTGGAGAAAACTGTGCTAATGCTCTCTGGGAAATCCTAAGTCTGAGTTTTAAGAACAAGAGGCAGTAAAGCAACAAACACCAGTTGAAATCCAAGGCTTGGATGAAATATTTTAGTAGGTACTAAGAGGGTGTCTGTGAAAACAATGGAAGAGGTAATCCTTGTTCTTGGGAAAGTTTACAAGATTTTTCACTGAAAGGACTATACCATGAGAATGCACAAATCACTTTGTCCATCAAGAAATCAGCTCTAAATACATAGGTAGTGAAATTAGAGGAGTCTTTATTTTTTGTGTTCTTCCATTAACCTACTTTATACCAAGCTAACTGTCAAACAACTTTCATTCATTTGTTCAAGAATGTGAATATTAATGTTCATCATATAGTATTAGCAAACTAGAAAAGAGAATAAGTTTGAGCCAAGCCTTGTCTATTGTATTTGGAGATAAAAGTTACAGAAGAGAATTACCATTTACTGAATGTTAGTTTATATGAACTAGCTGTTGTCCTAGTTGACAAAATCCATCATCTCACTATATCCTCATCATTCCGTAAGATAGGTGTTATTCCCATCTTTTTCAATGAGAAAGGTAAGGTTCAGAGAAATTAAATTTTCATTTTCACATATCATCTGGGTCAACTTCACTCTTACAGATTTTCTCCTGTTATATGTGCTGAAAGTAAGCTCTACTTTCATAGGGGGAGAAAAAGCACATTTATAATTTATAGTACTATTAAGGCACTTAGAAAAAAAGATCTGTCAGAATAATGTTAGTTTTGGAATTAATAATAAATGTAGAAAATAAATTAATGCAATAGTGAAGTGCATTCTTTATCCCAAAAGGATATCAATTGGCAATTTCAGGTAAAGAGTCAATGTTAAAAATTTGCTAATATCTATGAATATTCTAAGGTCTGGTGAACTTCTATTCATCCTTCAAAGACCAGCTCAAAGGTGACCCTTCAGACACAGTTAATCATTTCCATTGCTATGCATTTACCTGTATTCTAATATATATCATGTTTTATTACAATTATTTCTTCACCTGTTTCCATTTTGATATTAAACTTCCCAGAGTTTGTGATTCCTTTTGACCCAAGATTTGGGATTTTAGCAATGATGTGTGTGCTGTACAGTTGATAAGTTACCATATACTGATATTCTGGAATATTAACATGTTCCAGTCACCAGAAAAATGTTTCCAATAATTTTTTAAAGCTCCCTTTCTCTTTGGTTGGTGGTTTATTTCATCCTAATACGCCTTAGGATTTTTTGAAAGTTTTGAAAATATCTCTATTCTTTATTTAATGTCATGGCACCTCAACATTTAGCTGATATTCTATTCAACTTTACAATATGTTGTTGAAATAATTTCTCCAAAATTTAGATAAATTTACTTTCATATCATTATGTCTTGGATAACACAGATAGAATTTTTTTCCTTGTTGTTTTAAGGTAATATTGATGGCCAACATGAAAAAATGCAATGTATTTAAATCTGTGTAGTATTTTCCCCTTCCCTTTTCATAAAATGGAGGGGAAAACAAGGTCTATTATGAGTTCCCTATATTATCTACGTTTTTTATTATGCAAGTATATTTAAACATATGGGGAAATTGCCTTAAAGAGTAAACATATAGAAAAAAAGCCAATGTGTGGAAAAATAAAAGTCTCAGTCTACAGCACTATTCTTCAACAAAGCCTGTTTTCTTTATTTCCATATAAAACAAAAGAGCTAGTCATATGTAAGTTAATAAAGTGAACACAAGGGAGATGTACCTCCAAATTAGAGCCAGACGGTGAATAATAGAGCAGGAATGTACTTAAAGCCTGGTACCAGCTCGTGACAAGGTCTGTTCTCTGTCTTAGCCCTCGACTTTTGGAAAAGCTTCAGGAGCTATGAGAAAAACTTTCAACCTGACAAGCACTCCAGGGCTGGGAAAGGCTCCTGTTTTAATTCAGCCCAGATGTGATCCTTAATGAAAGCATTATGGTTCTGCAGCTGCAGTGGATAGTACAGGCATTTTTAAAAGAATAAACTATTTAAAGAGATTTTCTTTTTCCCTCTTACAATTATGCTTGACCTGTGTTGGGGTAAAATCTTAAGATAGGCTATAAAATAATTTACAGTTCCATGACCTTCACAGTCTGAGTATTTTCCTAAATTTCATGCAAAGGAGAGAAATGTGAAACTTCAGGATGTATGGACTATATAAATATGTTTACCATCCTGTCTAATCCAATAATTCTCCAAAAGCTAAGTTTTAAGCATAGGTAGTATGAAAATAATAAGTATGAAATATTAAGTATGAAAATACTAAGCCAACCAAAATACTGATTCTCAAGATATAAGCTAAATTATTTACATAGATATTGTTTATTCATATTTGCATTTGATTACAATCACTGGCAGGTATACATACATATAACAATACATAAATAATATGTTTTTTAATTTAAAAATTTAAAAGTCGTAAATGTAAAATGAATGTAATTTTTTAAAGGCAACACTATTTTTTAAAGACGTAGATGGAGAGATTCCACTCGAATAATCTGACCTGCCCCTTCAATATTCCAGAAACATAATATGCTGTAGCATCTAATTGTCAATCTGACTTCATCCCAACATGAGAGGGAATCCTCCACTTAACATGATTTCTGTTTTTACCAACAAAATAAGAAAATAGGTGGACAATGTTTGGGAGGAAATGAGAAGTTATGATTATTTTGAAGCATTCTTTGTTTGCCTTGTTTATTGTTTTGGAAATGCTCTAGTTGGGTGGCATCCAGTGGGAACTCAGGGAAAAGCATTTTACATATTTATGGAAACATTTGCTAACCATATAACAGTCCTGCTAAAGAAAAACCTCCATTAAGCCCATAAAATAGTTTTTAAGCTGTTATAGGAAGTTATTTTCTAAGAGTAACAAGAAAAAAGAAAAAGCAGGGAAGAACCAAATGATTGAAAGGTATTAAATGATTCTGTTTGAGAGCAAGAAATGCAAGTTATTATTTGCTGATGGATTATTCAGAATGAATTTCATCATTCTTGTTACAAATGTGTTTTTGACACTTTAATTATGAAGGAACTATTCTGAAATACAATATGAGTAGAAGATGCTATAAGTTTAAGTAAAATGCTATTGCATCCTCATTTTACAAAATTCACAATCACATTGAAATTAAACAGCATTCCTCTTTTGTAGAAAGAAATGCTTATTGCAAAAATGGAATGTATGTGGATCCAGTGACATTTTAATCATTTTATTTTATACAGTATTCAGAAATAGTGGAAATGGAATGGGGAAAGCTTTGCAATTTACTGCATATATATAGCACTATGTACACAGCATACTCTTACATGCCATAAAGATGGAACTTTTTCTACTGTGATTTAGTGAAAAAAGATACTCATTAAACACTGGCGAGTAGGTAACAGATGTTGGTACCTGAGTACACTCATACTGCTCAACTTTTTGCACCCAGATGGTTTTACTTCTTCTACCCTCATGCCCCCAATTTACTAATGAACATCTCGGTTTGTAATTTATTTGGGCACATTTACTCTAGAACAGTCAGCCAATCAGCTCAATGACCATAATTTAAACAATAATCTACAAATCATTTTTACAAGCTACGCCTATTAAGTTGTGATGTGTTGATAAATTTAACAGAGTATATAATGGCACGTGGGGGCCCTAATAAACATGCATTCTGAATAATACAAAATCAACTGATTAAATAATTATCTGAGAATTCTCAGCCTGAGCTAAAGTGGAAAATAGAACCTCTAGAGTTGAAAATCCCATTCTTCTTTTCAGCAGATGGAGATAGACTATAATAAAAATTTGATGCTTAAAGAATGATTCCCTTACGTTTAGAAATTTCCACCTAAATTAGAAGACGTTCATTTCAAATTTTCACTTCTATATGGTTAGGGTAGGCATACATTCAACACCTGGGAAGATTTCTGAAGCTATTATTTTAAACTGAGTTAAAAGGTTACATGTATGACTTTAAGGTAAATTCACCTGTAGTGTTTGTCTCCAGTACATCTCTAGACAGCTTAGAAAACAGGCAAGTTACAAGAGTACTCTCTCTATTATCACAGGTCGTGCTTATTTCACATGTAAACATGTCTGCCCCAGTGCATAGTCATTCTCAAGACCAGAACGAAACACTACACAGGTCTGCAAGTCAAAAGAAATGCTAACTGAGTGGGTTAATTTTATTTCTAGACAAGTTAGGAAAATGTTTGGCCAGGATTTTACTTTGCTCAAGAATAAAAGGCTGTTTTTGCTTCTATTCTAGGAAAGGACCCCAGCTTATAGAAGAAGGAAAAGCAAAAAATGAAAAGACCATTATACGGAGTTTGGGAACATGAGCTACTGTAATGTTTAGTTTAATTAGGCCTCCTTCTCTAAGTATTGCACTCCCCAAAGGGTAACCTGTTTTAAAATTCTATGTCCTTGAGGGAGAAGAATATTGAGATCATCAACTTCCTACCACCCTCCCAGAAGCAATTTTACAACAGTAATAGTAGCATAATAAATTGTATAAAAGTATATCATTAAACGTTGTGAAACACATATAGAGTTAATTACCTCTTTTACTTAGCCTGCACCTGTAGAGACTTTATGTTTGCAATGTATATAACCATGATTTATATCAGTCAATAAGTACTTAGTAAAGTAGGTATTCTGAGTCAATATCATTTTACAGGTGAACCATTCATAAGTTCTCTGTTTTTACCAGTCTTTTAATATTTAACATATATATGATCAAATATCAACCTTCATAAAAATCAGTCATATACTTGAGCAATTATTAAGAGCTATCTAATCACGATTTTTTTTAAATTTTAAATAGAAAAATCTTTTCATCTTTGGAGATAACAGACAAACATCCCAAGTATTCTTTTTTGTTTGTTTTTTAACAAAAGAAAGTATAATTTCTTTGCCTTCAAAGCTGCTTTGCCTCTTTCATCCCTTTTGTATGGGAAATTAGTGACGCATATGGTTCTGAAATTCAAATATAATGCAAAAGACTTTCTACATTTCAATCATCTGAATTCATATTTAACGTATTGAAAAATTAACATACATGGAACATTTCCAAAAATGTACATATCACACGTGAAAATAGCATAAAAAATTCAATCTTCTTGGCTTTGTTTTATATTAGCAAAGCTGGTCCCAGAGAGTTTTGACTATGGCAAGACAGCAGCATTTGCATCCATTTCAAAGAGACATGAGGGCCATCCCACTTGCTCCTGCATCTTCCCTGTGCCATTTTAATAGAAGATGCCCTCATTTAGCAGCAACACCTCAACTGTACAATATGCAGGGAAACATAATTAAATTTAATAGGGGCTACCCCTGGTTTGAAGACACACTTGATTTAAAGCCACTCACAATTTAAAGCTGCAGGGAGATGTAATTAAATTTTATAGAAGCCACGGCTTTTAAATGAAGACACATGATCTATGTGCATGTGTGAATATACACACACATACAGTAAAAATAGGACATTTAAAAAGGTATTCTTCTGTAATTATTTATATTATGATTCAAAAATACAAGACTTAATAATGCTCAAATGGTGTGAAGGCTGTTTTTATTCATGTGATAGGTGTGACTATAAGAACATACCATGATAATTATCATTGTACTATTACAATAGTAGCTTATTGACTAAATTGATAGATATTTATCAATATACATTTACTTGGTACATTTAATGTTACCTATTCTTTATCTGGCTTTATATATTTATGGCAATGACATCAATAAAAAAGCTTTGATAAATCATGTGTCTCTTGTTTTTTGCTGCCTGTACACCAAAAGACTTACTAAAATGATGTGATGTTATTTTAAAGAATCTAAGAATAAAATTTACATTTTTGCATATGTATGTAATATACAAGTCATTCAAATTTGGAAAACATTGTACATACTCTTATTATATATGTTTATACAGTGTTTATTAATACATCTAAAAAATTCCAATATGTGGGAGGAATCAAGACACAAATCTATCAAGTCTCCTACCCTCAAACTTTTGATTTAGTCTTTAGGGTTATCTACACTGTTAATATTAATTTATGTGCTCAAATTTGATCAGTTTTAATCTTTTACTAAAAGGGAACAAGATATAAACTAAGACTCAAAGTCATTAAGTAAATGTCTTATGTGGGGATAAAAAAAGCTCCTTTGTAGATTAAATCTTTGAAGAAGATCCTGTGAAAACTCTTCAGACTTTGTTCCTTTAATGTCTATTTAATGCCTTGGAGAAGATATCTTCTGTTTTGACCCTCCTTGAACCCTAGACAGTAGCTCAATAAACCTCGGAAAGACCAAAAGTTTCAGAAAGAATGGTCTTTAAAGCCAAAAACCTTGCTCAGGGCTATAACCTCAGTGTGAGACTGAGCTCAGGGAGGAAGGGAAGATCTCCTATCTTTACCACCATTAATTATCCACTCAGTAATCTACTCCTGCCATAAATGCAGTACTTTCCTAACTGGACTCTTCTTTCCCATGCCTCAAGCCATGGATCATCAACCAACTCCCAACCCCCACTCACCCTGAAAAATCCGTCCTTTGTTGTTCAAGATTATTAAGCTAGGTAAACTGTGTAACCAGTTTTTAAAGCAAACAATTAGATCTTTGTTTTTACACTAAAGCTCCTTAGAGACCCATATAATGAATTGTCTGAAGTAAGAAGTGTGGGAATTTCTGTATTGGTCTAAATGTGTAGCATATTCTATTTTACCTACTGTTATTCAGTAGCTTAAAAAATAATACTGATTCTTTATATTACAGTGGTTGTACTGGTTTCTTATTTTCCTTCTAACTTCATTTCTTCTTTACTTCCTATACTTTGTAGAATCTTTGTAAATTATATTCCATAATACTACTTATTATATTTCAAGTACAGAGAACACTAAGAAAAAAGCTGATCAAAACAAATTGTGTAAACTAAACTACATTTTTTTTTTCTTCATGGAAAGTAGTGTAGCAATCAAATTGCCCAGCTACATTACTAATGACCTTGTGCCAGCATCCACCACTGAGTGCTAGGTGTTTAACAAATGAAGATATCATAAAAATGTCAACAGTTGTTATCTAGGGTGAAATGGGATAATGAGTGACATTGATGTTCTTCTTGTATTTTTT
Source organism: Tursiops truncatus (assembly GCF_011762595.2). Classification (NCBI taxonomy): domain Eukaryota; kingdom Metazoa; phylum Chordata; class Mammalia; order Artiodactyla; family Delphinidae; genus Tursiops; species Tursiops truncatus. The sequence goes on from NC_047050.1 coordinate 36,401,960, forward strand.
ATTTTGAAACTTTACACAAGCATTTATTATATTATTAGCAAAGAAAAAATTATTTATATTATATATTTATTATATAAATGTATGATATAAAGTATAGTTATATTATTTAAATACATTTAAAGGTAAATACATGTGATTAACATTTCAAAACTGAAAAATAATTACTTTATATAAACTAGTTTCATAAGAAGCCTCTTTTTGTACTGAAAGCTGTCACCCGTCACTGTGCCTGGCTCATTATGTATAGAGGCTACTTAGATGGTTATTTTTTTCCTGCTGTCATGTTTTGTTTTTCCATGTATAAATTAAGAGAAATTGCATCAATCCAAATATTGGATAATCTTCCACAATACATTTTAAAAGCCCATAAATTCTTTTTATATTTAAATATAAATTTACAGACCTAATTGTGATTTAAAACTCTCATCTAGCCTTTATTAATTCTATTACTGGTTATTGGGTAACGAAATCTTAGAGGAGTTCATATTTGGACTTTCACACCTAAGTCAAGTTTTATCGACATTTCGTGTTCATTTTATGTCTAACTAAGGTTAAGGTTTTACTTAAAAATGAAAAGTACAAGAAATTGATCTCTATTACAGAATCATAATTCATGATTAGTTTAAGTTGTCTTCTTACACCTAAACATTAGCCAGAATTGTTTTTATTTGTGTTGTTACTTTTTTCCCCTTGATGAGTTGTTTAGTATAGTGGTTAAGACAAGGGTATTGTATTCACACTGTCTTGGCCTTAAGTCCCATTTCATTCTCTCATTCAGTAAATTTTGATTGAGTGTCAAATTTTTTCTAAGGATTGTCTGATCTTGGAACTCAAATCAGTTTCATTTCTTCATCACTAAAAGAGAGATAAAATATAACTGATGGGGTTATTGTGAAGATTAGGTCAGATGATCTAAAAAAGGTTTTAGTACAGCATGTGCCACATAATAAACATAGAAGCTATTACTGTAAAGCATCTATTTATATGAATATACTTATAAACTGCTACAAATGGATTTATGTGTAACATACAACAGGACTTGATGGGATTTTTACTCAAGGAGCAGAACAGGGTTTCTCTTCTTAAAGGACAAATTCAAGTCCTTTTTCTACATTCATGGACTAGCTGCTTGATTATCAAGATTCTAATGTAAAAATATTTATAAATTTACTGAGGACAGGGAACATGCTTTATTCTTCCTCTCTTTCCTTCGCCTAGCACAGTACCTGACACTAAATTTGTGCTAAGTAAAGTTTTATTGAATTAAAAGCTTAAGTAGCAGAAAACATGGACATTAGTTTGAATCTCTCTTGTTCTTATGACAGGTAAAATGATATATATAATATGTCAAATATACTAATTTTCCTGAGAAAGAAATATTCCATAGAGTTACACATATGGTAACTGAGTCTTATAAGCAAAAGATTTAAAATAAGGCTTTAAATAACTAGGTTAACTGTATAAAGGTAGATTAATGTGACAAGATCAAGATATAGCCTGATGAAAAATAAATTTTAAGAATAAAGACTCCGGCAAGCATCCAAGAAGAAAAAATAGGTTGCATGTAAGAAAAGAAAAATCATACAGAGTTCCAACTTCTCCATGATGTTTAAAGTCAGGAGATAATGAAACAACTTTTTTAAAGTATTTAAGGGCAAAAGATGTAACTGAAGGATTTTATATCCAGCCAAGTTGTCATGAAAGATAATCTCAAATAATTAATGGTTCATTAAGTTTACTACTAAAAATATTTTCCTGAAAAAGTTACTCAAATATGTCATTTACCCAACCAAGAGATGCACTAAAATATAGAATTCAAAAATAAGGATGAGTTAGCTTTAAAAGAAAAATTTAAAGCTTTATATGTAAAAAATGTATGATAAATGTGGTGATAAAACATAAAGCAAAGTCATTAACCAAAAATTTTGCTGGAGAAGATATAATTTATAGTAAAATTCACCAATGATAGAATCAAAATTCCAGATTACACCAAGAAGAGTTATACATGAGAATTCAGTTTGGGGGAAACACGTGTCATCTTTTTTCTCTTCTTTCCTTTCCTTTTATTTCCCATATTTTCTATAAATGAAATATTTTGCCTATTAAAAAATACACATGATGTAATAATAAATGGATGAATTTATTATCAGCTTATACTATATGGTTTTGTATTAAATGTTAATATCTTTTATTAGGAGGGTTAATACAATGTACTTTTTAGATGAATATAAACCACAGCAAAGAATGCATTCCAGATTTATCCTTGAAAGTAGCATTGCTCCCCAGCTATATCCCAGCCTCATCTGAGCAACAAGATACTTTCAAGTTACAATGTTCTTTTCCTCCCCTGTGTTTTCTGTCTTGTTCTCCATTTTGGGGGGGGGGGGAATATTTCCAGTGCTCTAATCCTATTGAGACACATGTTGGACTAGCTTCTGCCATGCTTCTACCACCCACCTCTATTGGAGGACATCATTCTTTCCTCAAATATCAAATGATGAATGGATGGCTCAGTTCTGCGCAACTGCTTATAATTGCATGTGGAATCTTTCAGTCTCATCCCTGTCCATCAATGGATGGGACCCATTTCTACTTCAGTCTGTCCATCTTCTCTATCTGTTATGCCCCTTCCCTGAGCTTGACCAAGCTTTAGTGTGTTTCACATGGCAGTCCCTTGCTTTGGTAAATTCACAGCCCTAATCATTATTCCTGTTGACTTTAGTTGTGGCTCTAATGCTTTGTATATAAGTCCCTTAAGATAATTGTTTAGCATAACATTTCTTTATCCTTTACAAATTCCTACAATTTTCATAATCACAGTAAGCAATAATATTACTGGCTGTTCTTTTGAAAAAAACAATTAAAGTTTATCATTATTCTTCCTTGGTGAAGAATAAAAAAAAATTTAACAGAAATTTTTATAAGAATTTGTTTTCACATATGTTGATTTGTGAAAGAAAAACGGGGACATGAGGTCAATTATGGAAAGATAAAGTCAATGAAGTGACAAAGAATGTGGTCAAATTCCATTTTCAAAGTGTCTGCTTAATAGTCTCCCTAAAATCGCCTTTAAAATACTATGAAGATACATTTTTTTTTTTATAATTAGCACAATTACCCCAAATTAAGATATATGGAGAGCCCTTGGCTAGAATCAAAAAATATTTCATCACATATACATATGAGGCAGCAGGAATATAAAAAACTTCTAAATAGACATCTCATGTTTGATCTCATTAGAAAAGGTGGAAAATGGAAGTCCCTCTTAGGATTCATCTATTTGAGAGAGTGTAGGAAGGAACTGTCACACTTTCTGTTTCCTTGGTTCAAAGCTCAGAGCATGTAATGGACCCAAATATGGTCACTGATCTCTTTTCTCCACTATTGTTAATTTTTGTAAGTTGTACGTCATGCTATTCCCTTTTCACTTGATTTTCAGTATCCCTCCAGCCATAACATCTTCCAGAATATAATAGGAGAGTAATGAGAATAGACTTGTAGGAGCACTTTGCATTTAGGGAAGACTTGAAAATGAGGTAGGGAGGGTATTTTTATCAGAATGATCAAAGGCTCTGTGATGGAAATACGCATGGCATTTTTCAGGAAGGCCATTGTGGTTGGAAGATACCATACAACAGAGGAATGGAGGGAAGTGAGGTCAAAGATATAGGCAGTGTTAGAAGTTTAGATTTTACTTCAATAGCAAATGTTGCCAAAGAGGGTGTAAGCATGGGATGAGGTGAGCTAATTTTTGTTTTCCAAAGGTCACTGTGACTGCAGGATGGAAGATAGTCCAAAAATCACCAAAAGTGAAAGTAGGGAAACCAGAAAACATGCACAATTACAACAAATACCTTGAGTTAATGGTGCTTTCTGTGTGTGTGATATGGCATCTCTAACAGGAGGGGGCGCTAAGCTCTGTTAGAACCAAGAGTGGAGCTGGAGAGGCAGTTTGTGTAGAGTTTAGAATGTGGTTAAAGGGGTTGAAAACCCCTTTGGAGTGACTATGGAGTGAAAATCATAGTCAGGGTCTTGATATGGCAACTAACTGGGCCACAATCTGAACTGGGTCAGTGAGGTATTAGAGAGAAGGAGATGAGGATCAACAGCTAAAAACAATTTTGCTTGTTAGGGCCTCTTAGATGAACTGTTTCCATTTAGTGTATTAGTTGGCTTTTGCTGTGTAACAAATCACTCCAAGATTCAGGAGATCAAAACACTGATCATTTATTCTCATTGATAGGACTGAAAGTTGGCTGAGGTTGACTGATGTGGATTGGACTCAGGTGGGCTTAACTTTATGCTACAGGTGAGTCACCCATATCCTGATGGGTTAGTTGAGACATATCCTTCATGCATCTCTTACCAAAAAACAGAGAGACAAGCAGAGACACCTGATGACTTTTAGGACCAAGGCAGACCTGGCATATGTCATTCCTGCCCACATTCCATTGGCCAAAGCAAATCTCCTGATCAAGTCCAGTGTCACTACATTTGAGCTGCTGTCACAAAAATACAATAAACTAGGTGGCTTATAAACAACAAAAATGTATTTCTCATAGTTCTAGAGGTTAAGAAGTGCAAGATTATGGTGCCACCAGATTTGATATATGATGAGAGCCTGTTTCCTCATTAAAGACAATCTTCTCACTGTGACCTCACATGGCAGAAGCAGCAAAGGAGCTTTTGGGAGACTGTTTTATAAGGGCACTAATCCCATTCATGACGGATCCAGCCTTGTGACTTAACCATCTCCCAAAGGCTCCAACTCCTAATACCATCATCTTGGGGGTTAACATGTCAACACACAAACCTCGTGGGGGGACACAAATATTCAGACCATTGCACCCAATATCAACAGGATGGGGATATAGTTACTCTAGAAGAAGGAACTGCAAGTTCACATGGCAAAGGTTGGGGACAGAGCTGCCTTCATGGAGTGTTATTTTTTCCAGACACAGAGTCCCATGCTTAGAAGGATCCATGGTTGGTTTAATGCTCTGTTGTTGCTATCTGGAAATTCTTAATCATTTTTTAACAAGGAGCTGTACATTTTCATTTTGCCCAAGGTCCTGAAAATGATGTAGCTGGTCCTAGAGGTGGGTACAGGGAAGAGTGAAACTTCTGGGCCAATAACAAAATCAGCCACAGGGAGATACACACATTTATATCATGTCTTTAAGTCACCATATGGCTCATGGTTGTTGATAAAAGGAAGCAAAAATAGAACAATAACAGGAGTGTTATACTGAATAATGGAAGAAACAACAGACTATATTAGAGGAAATGAAAGACACATGAAATAAAGTAAAAGGTGAGGAAACAAAAGTGGAGGTCTTTTGGAAAGAACTTTTAAAAGCCAGAGGTGAGGACTGACAGAGGAGAAAGAGAAAACAAGAAAATTACTGGCAAACTAATTTGAGCATAATTTAATCATGACATTCAGCTATTCAGTTAACTGAGAAAAATATACTATTTTTTTGCAAATTTAAAATATTACTCTCCTGAATTTTATTCCTTTCAGAGATGTAGAATAATATTTTTAGACAAATGATTAAATCTGTTAACATCTATTTAAAGGCAATTATGACACAATGGTTATGAAACAAAGTTAGCTGTTAATTAGGATAAAAATTACTTTTTATTGATAATTTTAGCTGGCAAGATTTCAAACACTACATTAGGTGATGATCATATGTTTTGTGACAGGATTATGGCCTGCATCATAAACCATTCTGAAATGTATTATAATATTAAAATTATTGGCTACTTAAAACATCGTATTCAAATTGCATTCAAATTTCACATCTGCCCATGAACTAATATGTCAAGTCTAAATGCTACTAAATCACATAATCACTCATTTACTTTCACAGTCATTTTGTTCATTCTAAAGAAATTTGTTATGTGCCTACTATGTGTCAGACACTTTGTTTCACTCTTTTCACAAGGGCTGTTATCATATCTTTAAAAACCCTTCAACAAATAACTAATAGATAGAAATAGTAACTTTGACTTTTAGTATAGCAAATAAATTCCACTAGATTAAGGATAGCAAGAAAAGTCCCTCAGGTTTTAATTCAGAAGGAAGTGTAAGAAGGTCAGGAGAACACTGCTCAGAAATATGTACAGTAATAAAGAGATTGAGACCTTTCCCACAATATTCTGAAATAACTGGGACTATCAGTGCAAATCTTCCCTGGAAAAAATAGTTGAAAACTTAATGTTGAAGAGGGAAATGCAGTTATTAGAAGAGATCAGGGGACCTATGTAAAGAAAGAGATTGAGGACATATATAAAGGGACAAACCTTTATAAAAATGATGCTGATATCCATTGAGGAGTACAAAATAAGAGGATTTAGCAAATAGAGGAGGCTGAAGTGATAGGAGCAATGAAACAAATTTATTTTTCAATCACCTTTGACTGGTATATGCTGAAGATCCGCTTTGGGCCCATTATGTGGGGCTTTCTTGGTAGCAAAATGTAAGCCATTCAGCAATTTATCCCTTTGCCAAGCTCATAAAATATTGTTCACTGTTCTAACATACCCCAATGAATATTCAATAAACACAAGATTGGGCTAAGAGGAAGCTATATATACAGAAAACCCCTATTTATGCTATCACAATTTTGCATTTTCTCATTTCCTGAGCCATGAAGTTGTCTATGTTGCTAATGTACAGATTTCCTGCCATTTGCTATCATTTCTCAGAAACTGTTAAAACATAATCCCATGTTTGCTGTGAAATTAGCCTTGAAAAGAAAGCTGCTGAAGAGTACATAGCACCTTCTTCAGTAGTACACACCTCACCAATTCCCACTGCTTTCCTATTTGGGTAGAAGAATATTGTATTTCTCTAGTCGGTGAACAAACAGGCATTCTTAAACATTTACTCTATGCTAGGCACTGTGCTAGCCACTGAGATAAAAGACAAGAGCCGACCATACCTCTTCAAGAAGGTTATCGAAGGGTAATGAGTACAGGAAGACTGCTCTGAGTTAGGCTGTAAAAGGATCATTCTCACTGCTCTGTGGAGAATAGACTGGGAAGCACAAGGAAGGTGGCCAGGACAGGGGGCAAGAGTGAGGTCAGAGAATCCTATCAGTGGTCACTGTCTTAGGAGTTAGGTCAGCGGCTCAGCTAGAGCATTTTACATGAAGATTATGAGAAGTAGTCACATTTGAGATATACATAGAAGTGAGATCCATATTCTAGAAAGGAGTCAAGGATGGTAATAGGGTGTTTTGGCTGGTCTGAGGATGAATGGTAATGTCATTTACTGAGATGAGGAACATGAAAAGAGGGATAGATTAGGTCAGAATTAGTAAATCAAAGGTTAGTACTGGGTTCGTCAAGTTTGAGATGTCTATTAGATGCCCAAGTGGAGAGGTCAGGGGAGAGGTTGGAGGTAAATATTAGCTTTAAATATCATCAGCACAAGGGTGATGTTTAAAGTCACGAGATACGATGAGATCACCAAGGGAGTAATTTACATAGAGAAGAGAAGATGCAGCAGCAAAATATCTTGCTTCCCCACAATAACTTAGATCTCAGCTCCACCCTGGAGGTTGGTGATCTTGATAGCTGGTCACTTCCTGGAACTCACAAAGGTTTGCAGTCCTTTCTTGCACAGATGCTACTGACATCATGCTAGTCTCAGAGTGTGAGTTGTGTTGCCCCTCCATTTACTGGCTTTTTCTGAGCATGTACACAACCTCCTTTCTTCATTCTTTGAGCCAGAGGCATTGGTAACACACAGTGGTTGTGTGTTAAGAGGATTGACAAACACCAGCACTCATGACAAGGAAATTATGTTACAGAGAAAGTAAACGAAAATCAGTATCCACTATCATCACTTCCAAAGTATATGAACCCAACCGAGTCATCTGGACCCTCTTGCCTCCTGAGCTAGAGTAACAGACATTGTTCTCTGCTGGTTGCTCCCAAACCCCGTTCCTTAGTCCTCTCTTTTCCTATCTCCAAGCCCCACACCTTGTGCCTTCCCCACCCTCAAGGAGCCTATCTTTTTTTAATCATACAATTTAAGTATTTTTTCTTAACTTCCCTATTCCTTACAGACTCTTGACCCTATCTTGGTATATTCAAAAGTTCTAGTAAGATGTTTTACCAAACAAAAGAGCAGTTTTTCTTCCTATAATATATTCTGCTAGTCCCTAGAGGGTAAAAAATGCTGCAGTTTTTTTAAAAAGTGGTATCTTCCACTTTCTTTTTTGTCTAACTCTATTCATATTACATATGAATTACATATCACACTTCTAAGGGGATTCCTAAACGTATTCCTATACATGTTTAGGTCTGGTACTTGAAAATGCTGTGCCAGTTTCCTGGGATAAGTTAAGTTCAGAAAAAAAAATTAACTTTGTAATAAGCCAATTGTTGTCCACAGCAAAAATGAACATATCATATTCTTTCTAATTTATTTTTTCACTTATACTTTCTTCCTATTATTATTAATTCCTCCCTTTCACTACAAAAGTAAAATAGAAATGGTTGACTGAGCTGTAGAAACAGGAAATTGCTGGGAAGGCAGCAACAGAATTTTGGAAACAGCCCAGCTTGGGAACTTGGGCACATCTATGGCTGATCCCAGCTCTTGTCATGCTTATCTGTGTGGCCCTGAGATGCTCATCCAACTGACCCTCAGTTTCTCATCTGCAAAACAGTGACCATTCCCTTGGAGGGTTGTTCTGAAGACAAAGAAAATATTTGTAATTATCTGCTACATAATAGGCAGTAACTTCTGATTATTTACTTGAGATAGTCAGTCTCCACATTTTCCTTGGGACCACAGAAGATGGTCTAGCCCCTGGGCAAGTTGGGCAGTGCCACAGATCTTCTGTGTAGACTCTGACCCTGGAAAATGCAGGAGTACGTTCCCTGGGTTGCCCATCTCACTTGTCAGCTATTGTATTTGACTCCCATCTGCCATGTCAAAGTCACAGGGCTCCTGCTCTTGGCAGCGAGCCCTGTGCTGTCAGCAGTTGCTGACAGGTGAGACCCACTGGCCCAAGATCAGAAAGCTTGCTTGCACTGCAAAAGGACCTACCTCACCTGTCAGCTGTCACAGTCAATCTTTTTACACTGCTCCACTCCAGGAAATGTGATATCTCGTTCAGGAGAGTGTCTGGAATTATGAAATACAAAATGAAGTTATGGCTGTTTGTTTATTAGCTTGTGTGGTGTTTCTGAGAACCGCTTTTCTCTCGGTGGGGACCTTTAGAAATGGCTTCTTCCATGGCACTTTAGAGCCACACCTGAAGGTTGTGAGGCTGACTGCTTGGCTGAAAAAGTGGGGTGTGCTGCTAAAAAGATCCCAAATTCATCAACAGATTCCACCTATCAGGTGACAGGCCAGGCTCAGGGTACAACTGCCGTGGTAACATGGTGGGATCCGCCTGTCAGCTGGCTCCCAGCCAGTCTTTCTGAGTTTAGAGACCTGGTTCTAAACATGAAACACTGAGCTTCATAAAATCAGTGGTTTGCCCTGAGCATCCAATTGAAAGACATCATCTTTGAAAACAACAGAAAATGATGTTAAAGAATCACAACCAATCCTATCGCTGCCCCGTAAATGTAAGCACCATTTTAATTCTACTGAGGCTGTTGACTATAAGAAGTTTGACAATTTCATCTCCTCTGCTACCAACACACACATAGGAATGCCCACACACCATGTATGCACACACACACGCAGTATTTTTTTCTTCCAGTTTTATTGAGATATAATTGACATACTGCACTGTATAAGTGTAAGGTGTACAGTATAACGATTTGAGTTCCATACAGCATCAAATGATTATCAAAACAGGTTTAGTGAGCATCTATTATCTCATATAGATACAAAATTAAAGAAATTGAAATTTTTTTTCTTTTTATGGGAACTCAGAATTACTAACAACTTTCATATATAACATACAGCAGTATTAATTATATTTATCATGTTGTACTTTACATTCCTAGTACTTATTTATCTTATATCTGGTAGTTTGTACTTTTTGACGTCCTTCATCCAATTTTTCCTCCCCTCACCTCCCACTGCAGGTAAACACAAATCTAATCTCTTTTTCTATGAGTTGGTCTGTTTGTTTTTTTTCTGAAGTATAATTGACCTACAACACTATGTTCATTCCTGCTGCAAAACATAATGATTAGATATTTCTAGACATTTTTAAATGATCATGATAAGCTTAGTTACAATATGTCACCATACAAAGATATGACATAGTTATTGAGTATATTCCCCAAATCTTTCTTATTTTGGGTCAAAAAAATCTACCCTTTTGGAAAAGATCTTTCAAATACCAACTGCCTAAAATTAGAACTAAAGTAATAATCACAAAATATCAGAGTAACACACGCAGAAAAACAAAAAAGGAAAAGGAAAAACAAAAATAGCAATTTCAGAATACACAATTTTGTTACAACAGTAATTCATGGTCTGAAAATTCAAAAATTAGAGTAGTATAAAAGGGAACATTTGTGTATCCTCTTCCCCCAACTACTTCCAGAGAGTCCCATGACATGGCTTTTTATCACTCACACATTTGCTCACTGCTGTCTTCCCCCACTGGGATTTCACCTCGACCAGAGTTTGCTGTTTATCTAGCTCACCATAATATCACCAGTGTTGAGCTCAGTGCATGGTATGAGCAATCATTCAATGCCTTCGTGGAATGACTGAATATTTACACCCCTTCATAGAAAGTTGGTCCTCCATTGGTACTGGACTAACGAGAACCTGAAATGTAGATCTCTTTTCAATCAAGAACACTAAGTACCTGTCCTTTAGTCCCATTAGTTCATTTTATCTTGTTTTGGTTGCTATCCAGTTCCCATCAAAAAGACAGCTAAAAAATTGTATTTGAAAAACAGTGCCTAAGGCAATGTTTTCTAACTTGAATTATTCCATAGCTTTGCAAACTTTCAAAATTTTTACAATGGACACAACGATTTAAGGAATAAGGGGAATAAGGAGAGAAGCAACCGAGTTACTGAGGAAGTAACTGAAGAGAAACAACCATTATGCAGCAAGAGTGTTCTTGTTAGAGTTAGGTTTGAGTTTGGGAAATAGGTTCAAGCCATCTGTTCTTACCTAGACAGACAGGCTGGGTTCTTCGTAAGTTGTGAGATGTATCATTGGTAATTTACTACTAGTAAGAAATAACTGGAATATATGAATATAATTTTAATATACATGAAAGAAGACTGGAGGTCAATATTGTCACTCTCACTCACACATGTTTTTAAACTCTTTCTTATAGGGCAGAGAAAGGCAAGGTGTTTTAGCAATGCGCCTACATATGCATTTCTCCAGCAGTGCGTATGCATCACACTTGTTGAAAGCACCCTTTCTGTGCATTGTGGCAAAAAGTGGTAAAGGATTTCTGGCCTACAAAATACATTTACTGTGTTATTCTCTGAGTCTGGGTCTACACCTTTATCAGGCTAAGACATCAGAGGAAAACAATATAGATGATATTAATTTCCCTTGGTGAAAATATTTCTATAATGTATATAAAGCCTTTTGCTTTCATATGTGGTAATAAAAATGCTGTTGCCTTTTAAAAGACATTAATTTTAGATTCAGTATTTTTATGATTCCATTTTAACTCCTTTGTTGGTTTAATAGCTGTAACCCTGTTTTGCTATATTAGTGGTTGCTTTAGGGTTTATAGTATACATCTTTACCTTATCATTCCATCTTCAAGTGATACTATAACGCTTCACCTATAGTATAAGAACCTTACAACAATGTGCTTCTATTTCTTCCTTCCTGTCTTTGTGCTATTGTTGCCATACATTTTAGTTCTCATGTGTTATAAGCCTCATCCTACACTGTTTTAATTTTACTTAGTCAACTTTTTAAAAAGTGGTTTAAAAGATAAGAAAGTAATCTTGTGCATTAACCCAATGTAGCCACCATTTCCCACACTTTCCATTCCCTTGTGTGCATCCACATTTACTTTTGGTACCATTTCCCTCTGCCTAAATGGCTTCCTTTAACACTTCTCACAGTCTGGGTTTGCTGGTGATGAATTATTTTAGCACTTGTAGGTCTGAAAATCTTTATCTTGCCTTCATTTAAAAAGATATTTTCACTGGCTAGAAAAGTTAATTTGACAGGTTATTTTTTTTTTTCTTTTTGTTTGTTAAGGATGGTGACCCATTGTCTTCTCACCTGCCAACTTTCCAATGAGAGCACTGTTACTATCCTTATTTTTACCTCTGACTTCTTTTAAGACTTTTCTCTTCATTAGTGGTTTTAAGCAATTTGATTATGATGGGCGGTGGTATAGCTTTCTTCATTTCTTGTGCTCACAGTTTGTTGAGCTTCTTAGCTCTGTGGGTTTACAGTTGTCACAAAATTTGAAGATTTTTGGCCCTTATTTCTTGAACTCATTCTTCTGTCCCTCCCTTAGACATTCCTTAATAAACAATATGTTTATTGTTAGACTATTTGAAATTTTACCAAAGCTTCCTGATACCATATTCATTTATTTTAGTTTCTTTTTCTATGTTTTATTTTGAGTAGTTTCTATTGTTGTCTTCAAGTTCACTCATTTTTTCCTCATCAATTATCTAACCTAGTCCTTTATTTTTATTTTTAACTTTATTTTATCATCTCACACATTATAATTTTAACCTGTAGAAGAAGGATTTGTGTCCTTTTTATATCTTCCATGTCTCAGCTTAACATGTTCAATCTTACCTCTAACTTTTTGAAAATATGGAATACTGTTATAATTTGTCTGCCAATTCTAACATCTGTTTCAGTCAATTTTGACTGATTTTCTTCCTCATTATGGGTTGTATTTTCCTGCTTCTTTGCATGTCTGGTAATTTTTTATTGGATGTCTTGTTGGATAATTATATATTGCTACAAATATACTTGAGCTGTTCTGGAACAGGTGGAGTTACTTGGAAACAGTATGATTATGCTGGGTCTTGCTTTTAAGATTTGTTAGATTGGAACCAAAGCAGTTTTTAATCAAGGCCTATTGGAACTCTAGTCACTGACCTGTGATTAAGAGTTTTTCTGCTCTGACTACTGGGAATAAGCACTGTTCCCTGGCTTATGTGATTTCCTTGCACTGTTCCCTCTAATACTTTCGAGTGTCTTTCCCCAGCTGTGAGTACTTCTCTCACATGGATGCACTATCAGTACTCAGCTGAGTACTTGAGAGGGAGTCTCTGAAATTCCCTGGAGTTCTCTCTATGTGCAGTTCTTTCCTCTATGGTACTCTGTCCTGAAAATTCTGGATGCTTTGGTCTCTTTGGAATCTCAGTTCTTTCTCCTCAACTCAAGGAATCTGTAAAGTTTTGCTTGGATTTCCTTTCCCTGTACTGTGGCCTGGAAGCTCTCTCAAGGCAACGAGCTGGGGCAGTTATAGAGCTTATTTCACTTGTTTCTCATCAGGAATACTGCCTTTGTTGCATGATATCCAATATCTTAAAACCACTGTTACCTATATTTTGACCGTTTTTTGGTTGTATGAGTCAGTATGGTAAATCTAATCTTTGTTACCCCAGTCATAATCTACATAATAATACTATTTAAATTAAATTTTGCTCTTCCCCAGTGAAGAAATTAAATTATCTAAATACTAACATTTTAAAATACATTAGTTTTTTTTTGTTGTTTGTTTGTTTTTTGCTGTACGTGGGCCTCTCACTGCTGTAGCCTCTCCCGCTGCGGAGCACAGGCTCCGGATGCGCAGGCTCAGCGGCCATGGCTCACGGTCCCAGCCGCTCCGCGGCATGAGGGATCCTCCCGGACCAGGGCACGAACCCGCATCCCCTGCGTCGGCAGGCGGACTCTCAACCACTGCGCCACCAGGGAAGCCCCTAAAATACATTAGTTTTAAATGTCTATTGTTTGATTTCTGTCTCAACATATTTATTTTTTCCTTCTTGGGAAGAAAATGCACTTTTCTAGCTTTCTGAAAAATTGAATCAATGGCTGTATCTACATGAAATGATACTAATTTCCTTTAGAAAGTTAAAAAACTGATTACTTGGGGAGAAGTTTATGAAATATTTTTATAAGTTTTTATAGCTAGTATATGGAGATTTTAGAAGGTGCCTAAGCCACCAGGTGTCTGATATTGGGAATAACTGGTTTCCCCCTAAAATGCTTTTATGTCTTAGGAAGTTCCCCTGAGAAATAAGTGTAGAGTGGGCCTCAATATATGTGACAACTTGGACTTCATAAAACATTCTGGAAAACTCTTTTCAGGATTATTAATTGTACCAATGACTCTTACGTTTTTTTTCCCACTTCCTGGTAGTACTTTTGGCAATGATTTATTTAATCCTTCAAGACTCAGATGAAATGTTTTTTTTTCCTACAACTCTTCCAAACAGATGTCAATCCTACCTTCTGCTGTTCCCCTAGCATTTTGTAAATAGCTCCACTTTAGCGCTCACAGGGCTGTATAGTAATTATTTATTATCATGTCCTTTACACCAATAAGAAAAATTATGTACTCTTACATGACAGGACCCTATTATTCATATTTATATTGGTATTTCCCACCTACTACATAAGATGATAAATATTTATGAGACTAAATAACATATGTAAGATATTGAGGTATGCTGATAAGAAAATATTAGTGATAGAAACCAAGAATAACTAATAGGGAGTAGTGGGAAGTAAAGTTGGGTTAATAGGGAAAAGGTCAGATTAAAAATGGAAAGTTACCAAGAGCATTTACACTTAAATCAGAATAAATACCTAGTAATTGAACATCACTGAGTAAAGAAGATCAAATTTCATACAAAAATTTTGCACATTTTTCCTTTCAAAAAAGTATAAATTTGGTTATCGTAAAAATTTCTCATAATTTCAATATTTCAAAAATACTTGAGGCAAAGTACAAAATAAAAAATATCTTAGAATATATGCCTCTCCCATTTACTCTCCCCTTCCTCTACATCCTCTTTTCCCTCCTTATAGCTTAAGGGTATTTTCTAAGCACTGTAAAGCTATTTTTTAAACCACTTACATAAATTTTCAGTGTTTGCACTGAATACTGCAACCCTTTCAGGAACACTTAATATTTAAGCATCATCATATAGATATTTCCAGAAGCCTTATCTCCATCTTTATGTCTCCAGGAAAAAAAAATATAAATTCTTTTAAAGTAGTAGCTGGTCACCAGGGAGTAGGAGAATTTGATAATGAACAGAAAAGTGAATGCTTAAAATGCCCAAATCAGGATATTGAGATAATAAGATCAGTACATAAGTATCAAGTAACCTCAGTTCAAAGAAATTTATTTCAAAAATACCTCTAATTTATTGTAATATGGTGATAAGATTGTAGCACTTCCAAAATAATGATCTTGTATGAAGGACAGTTATGACATAAAGTTTAAAGCTAACACACAAAGATAAAAGCCAGGGCAGTGCAAAGCCAAAAGGCAGTTGCTTATTTGGGAGTGCACAGTGCAAATGTTGTGCTGTTTGGTTCCTGAGTCACTACTTGGAGTCTCTTGCTTCTAGACTTTAAATTCTTGCTGCCTCTTAGAATGTCTCACTGGGATCACACTGCTACTTTATATTAAACATGCTTAACATATAACACAAATCACTTCTCCCTCCCTTCCTTCTTCCTTCCAACTGGTACTTATCGCTGCATTATTACATACTAAGGATATAGGCACAACACAACACAACAAAACAAAACACACTTATCTCTTTGTCCAAAGAGAGGGAAGATAGACACATAAAGTAAATCTAGTGTGATAAGTTGGATAGAAGAAGAAGGTTATTTTTCATTCATCTTCCTTTCCTCTTACATTCATTTTTCTCCCTGTGCCACAGAAGGTGGGCATACCTCTGACAACACATCCCTCAGACTCCCTTGCCACCTGACTTGCAGTTAGTTTCGGCCAATGAGAGGCTGCTTAGGTGCACGTCTTTGGCAGTAGCAGAGCTCCACCAGAATACAAGCTCTCTTCCTCCATAGCTCCACTCTCACTGGCCCTAGTAATTCTTGTTTCTCCTCTTGCCCCTTCATCCCTAGAGTTTGTAATGGCTTTTCATCATTTCTAGTCTCTGAATGCATTTGCTTGTTCCTCTGTAAATAGTTTCTTTATGTGAACCAGCTGGAACGCTTTCTGTCAAGACCCTGCCTTATTGTAGAAGCATAAGAGAAGGTTGTTAGCTCTATCTGGGGAAGTTAGAAGAGAAGTATATTTTTGCATTGACATCTAAAAGATAAGTAGTTATTTTCTAGAAATTATGGCAGGAAGGGAGTATTACAGAGAGGGAAGACTGGACCTACAAAGGAGCAGAGTATGCAAGAACCTGGCATGAATTACAAACAACTCAATATTTCTGGTTGTGAAGTGCAAGGCACTGGTCACCTAGAATTAAATCCTTGAAGTTTATTTAGCTGATCCTTTCTAAACCACTGTTTTGAATTATTTACCAAATATGGTCAAATTTTCTTCTCTTGAAAAATAATGACAATGAAAACTATTATTTATTTGACACCAATTATGTATCATAAATTGTGCTAGCTCTTTTTGGTGTGCAACTGTTATTAGTATACTGAAGTGGGCAAGCTCAAGGTAAAGGAGGTGAACAACTCTTTCAAAGAAATACCTAAACATATTATTGTAAATGGAGTGTTCACATCATCTGCTATAAATAATGGCAAAGACAGCCCAGGCTTTAAAGTAAAAATGTTAGATAATAAAGTGAAACAGTAGACTCCAAACACTAGAATGGGCCTTAGAGATCATCTGATGAGTTGACGCCTCTTCATCTCTTTACCATCCAGGTATTCCCAGTGCATACTCAGACTCAGTAACGATCAGAGCTAACAATCTCCTGGGGCTCCTTTATTCTACCTTTGAACAGTTCTGATGATAAAACAATTGTGCTTCAAGTTGAGCTGAAGAGTAGCTCCTCATTTTGCCAATTAAAACAGCATCCTTCAAATTCATTCTATGTTATGCTGATATTACACCTGCTCCCTGGAAAGAGGTTTCTAAGAAATATGAAAACCACTGCATAGGATCTACCTCATTTAAGAAGTTCTGCAGTAAGTGAATCTATTTTTATTTAATAAAAAGTTCTCCAAATACACTTGACCACAAAATATTTCTCTATTTTTATTATCATCACATCATGTGTTAACATTCTGGGAACTAGCTGTCTTTGCCTAGGTCCTCTAAAAGCAAAGCCTGAGGCAAGGGTAAAGTGGAGCGGAGGTAATGCATTTAGCTGGTACAAGCTCAGACGACATGAAAGATGACATGAAGCAGGCACAGGTAAGATGTGCTGGCTGCCACTTCACAATGAGCCAGAAGGAGACACAGCAGAATAGTGCCTTCACTCAAAATGGGTAGTTCACACAAGGGATAAAGGAAGGGGAATTATCTGCCAAGCTTCCTCACACCACTTTTGTACAGGTCAAGAATGACCTATACTAACTCTCCTCTGTCTTCAGGTTGCAATAGTTGGCCCTCAAATGGTGACTTGGAGAGCCAGATTCCAAGCCCTACTTTTGAATCCTAAAGTAGAGAGGTGAGTCCTCAAGGGCAGGCCCCACCTGTGGGGTGTAAGGGCCATCAAACCCCAGGCTTCAACCCAGACTCCAGCCAGCTCACAGAGCTTGGCATGGTGGGAGCAGCTGCTGTGCTATGGAGTTGAATGGAAATCATGCAAAATTGTGATTCTCCTTTCACATAGTCATCCTTCAAATATTAGTAGGCTCATGACATTTTTGAAGATTTTTAAAGTTAATATCCTCAATTCCTAAGACTGAATCCTTTTGTCTGCCTCTCCTTTGGTTGCTCTTCTATTTATTGATACTTCTAGTCTATTTAAAAAGGATATATGTATATGTGTAACTGATTCACTTTGCTGTACCCCTGAAACACAACTAACACAACATTGTTAATCAATTGTTGCTATACCACAATAAAAATTTTAAACAAAGAAGTTACTTTAAAAAAATAGGATACTCTGACCACAAACCATGTCCCAGGTGTCCGACTGGCGTGTTCTACATTCTAGATAAAGAAGTACTTCTGTCTATGCTGCCACAGACTGAATTGTCTTTTATGGCACATGCATCACATTCTGTCTTGACAAACTTCTAAGCTGTTTCTTTTCTTACATTGCTGTTTACTCATCGTGCAGTTGAAGAGTGGAAATTTTCACTATCAAATATACGTTAAAAAAAATAAAGTTCAAAGGGTAGCGCTTGAACTTTATTTTTTTAATTTTTTTTATTTTTTGTTTTGCGGTACGTGGGCCTCTCACTGTTGTGGCCTCTCACTGTTGTGGCCTCTCCCATTGTGGAGCACAGGCTCCGGACGCGCAGGCTCAGCGGCCATGGCTCACGGGCCCAGCCGCTCCGCGGCACGTGGGATCCTCCCGGACCGGGGCACAAACCCGTGTCCCCTGCATCGGCAGGTGGACTCTCAATCACCGCGCCACCAGAGAAGCCCTGAATTTTATATTTTTAAATGTATTCTAATTGTACTGAATCCATTGCTTCAGTCACCTGTTTTAGCCCAGCATCTTAATTAGATACCTTTCAGATTCATGTTGCTTATACATTTGCAGAATATGCTATCCAACTCACTTTCTAGTATGCCACCTAAAATCTCCCTTTAGGCTTGCATTAATCCTCTGGTCCAGGAGGCTCCAAATATTTTTGAATTCTGACCACCATTTAGAAAAACAATTGAAGGGGCTTCCCTGGTCCGGAGCCTGTGCTCCGCAGCGGGAGAGGCCACAACAGTGAGAGGCCTGCGTACCACAAAAAAAAAAAAAAAAACAACAATTGAAGAACTGAAAGTATTATATGTGTGTATATATGTGTATATATATATCAATGCATTTCTATAGTATTATTACATTAAGAAACCCAAAAATGCTTTTAAACATTTATCATCAACTTTAATGAAATTTTGTATAATACTTGTATAATATTGTATAAAATTTTGTATAATAAGTTTCAAATAACTTTAAATGTTAAGAAAAAAAAAGAGGCTTGCTTCATGGTTTAGATGCCTGGATTTTAAATGCCTTGCTACTTATTACTTTATTTTATCAGTAATATCTCAAGGCAAGATGAGGTTTATTAGTTAAATATGGTGGATGAAATCTATATATTAAATATGCCCATAATATTTTCTAAATATTTTTCAACTTCTTTGGGGATCTGATTAGATTATCATTATTATCCTCTTGAATATGATCAACAAAAGCCTGTCCTAGTATGTAAGTACTCTCAGCTTTGCCATTTTCTTGTTGTTCACTTGTATTTATGTTACTAGTATTATCTTCAAATTTTATTTCTTTATAGGAATCTTTATAAGCCACTTATCTATTTTGTGGCCATGTTCATTTACTTAGAACAAGACAATATAATCTTTAAATCCATTTAATGTCACACAGCAGCTCAATACATTGCAATACCCTGAATGCAAATGAGAAAGTGAGGGCGAGACTGCAAGCCTCTCAGCGTTGTAGATGAGTCCTGTATATTTATGGGTAAATGAATGCCTGATATACAGTACACCCAACACAGGTGTCATTTTTGAGCCCCATGTTAAATATTAGTAAAGTTTAATATCTTGATCATTTTAATATAAAACTAATATAAATATAGCTTATATATATATTTTTTGCAAACCCAGTGAATCATCTTACACACCCCACTTTGATGAGCACTACTCTAAATCACACCTATTTATATGGTCAGTTAGGGCAACTTATTCACCTCCCTGCGTCTCAGTCATCTCCCAGTTAAAATAGTCACTCCTATTGTAGTTTGGAGTCCAAACTACATAGTCTTCATCTCCTTCAAGGCCTAAGGGTAAGGAGTAGAACAAGGAGATTATTGAAAATCAAAGCCGCAGCCTATTTAGGGATGTCGGTTACTCCAAAAGTATAATGATTCATAACAAAGATATATGGAGGACATGACTGATAACTGAGGTCAACTTGGCCGTCTCCTACCCTCTCCTGACCCCCACCTTCACTCCCACTCCGGAGCCCCACGCCCAAATCTAGACCTCACCAGCCAGCTGTGGGAAATAGTAGGGTCCGCTAACAGCCTCAGAACACCTATTCATGTCTGCTGCTTGGAGAATCAGCCTCCAAGGGACGGGCAGTGACGCTCACTAACTGCTGCCTAAGGGGGAGCCCCAGAGGACTCAGAAGAGCGCGGTGAGTTCTGCAACATGCTCTGAGTCGTGAGTTCTGGGGCAGAGGGAGTTGAGGGAGAGCCCCATCTTTCTCATTTAAATGAACAGCTCACGAGAACCGAGAAGGAGTCTCTCTCCACTACTGTGGGGCAACAGTGTGTGAGATATGTGGGATGCGATGCACTGGCTGTTAGGCTCTCCACAGTCCTGGGAGGAGCAGGTATAGAGGAGAGAGAATAAAGCCAGAAATGCTCCCTTTAAAATTTCCCCCAAAGGCCCCTTCTATGGAAATATAAAGATGGAGGAGAAAGATTCCTCCCTGAAAAACCTACCTGGCAGGACTGGTAAAATGATTAAAGGAAGCATACATGAAAAGCTCCTTAACATGATTATATATATGGTAGATATTCCATAAAATTAGTTTAAAAAGAACAGTCCTTGAACTGTATGTCTGAACTCCAGTGGGAAGAAGTTGCCAGTAATTCCTAATGACTAATTTTTCCACAAGCATTTTAGTCAATCCTTGTAGATTATTGCTATTATTAAGTACCTAACAAGCTTTGTTGGCATAGAACTATGCATTGCCTTGAATTGAAAATACACAGTAATTTGATAGAAAAATTTATAGGCAATGTAGAACCCCTTAAATTGAATTAGATTCTTAAATATAGTACTTATAATACCCTTGATGTAAGCTTTTTTAAAGCATTAGGGGAAGCAAACAAACAAGGTCTATATTTTTACATAGGGTGTTTTATGTTAAATACTGCAATATTTATGTTTGGCACTATTCACTCCATGGGAAAATATACTCTGTGTGTCTTTTATTCTCTAGATAGTTCAGACTCACTGATACCCAAGGGTTTACTACACCCACAGATTTTGTCACAATACTTATATATTGAAAGGCATTTTTACCATTGAAAGCAATCCAAGTCTAATTCTGTAATTGTTATATACTGTAAGATGTTATCATTTAGTATGTGTGAAGTACCTAGAATATCTATCGGCAGTGAATATGACATAACATAATCTATTTTACAAGTAAAATGGCTTGCCAGGATCTGTTTTATTTCCAACTGATGGCCAATTTAAAGACTCTTGTTTCTTTCTTTCTTCTTTTTTTGCCTGTTATTAAATTTACTGTCAAAACAATTAAGTGCAAATAATCCAGTTCTCCTACACCTACTTAGAACAAACGGATTCTGACTTCCTCATTCATTTCAAAAGTTAATGTTTTGCCTATGGACTACTTAAATATTCCTTTCTTTGAGGAATTCTGATAGTTCAGGTCTTGAAATAACAATATTAAAGGTCAACTTAGCAATATTCTTATTTCCTAGAGCTATGTAACATACCAATTTTTCTCTCAGAAATAGCCAAAGACAAGCACTTTTTTTTTGCTTTTAGTTGGAAGAATGCAGTGATGTTTAGTAGTTGGGAACTTGGAGATGGCAAAAAGAGACTATTTTCTGGAGGAGACTGCAGCAGTCAAGGATCTATTGACCAAAGGTCAGATTCTGAGCAAAGAGACAAGATGGTGATGGTTCAAGGCTTTCTGAAAAGAAGAACATACATTTCAGAGTTGTACTCTCTCCATCAAACTGTGCTAGCATTTGCTTACCTAGGTACTATGCCAGTTAAAAATAGTAGAAAGTAAATTAAGATAAAAATACAATCAAGAACAGTAATAATACCCATTATTTACTGAGTACCTTTTATGTGTCAGGTGCTTTACGGAGTCACCCAAATGCTTTTGCAAATGAAGAAACCAAAGGTCTGAGAGGTTAAGGACATTAGCAAGATCACGTAGCTCATAGATCACGCAGCAGAGACTCAAGCCAACTCAAAGTCTGTGCTCTTTCCACTAAACTGTTATCATGTAAGAAAAAAGCTACACTCATCAAACGGATCATTTGTGTTTCATTTGTACAGAAAATCTAAGCTATTTAGATTCTAGTCCACTGCCACCTATGAGCACTATTTCTGTAGGGAGGGACCACACTAATTTCAGTTCAATCACACTGACTCAAAGGCATGCGTGTGTTTATGATTATAAATACCTCTGAGATTCAAAAAGGCAACAGTTCTTCCATTTTTCCAATCCATCAAGTCGACTGCTTCAGAATAAAACACTCCTACATGAGCTGTTGCATGCTGATATAAGCTTTTTAATGAAGAAAGGGAATTAACATTCATTGTGCCAGGTCTTTTGCAGGAATTTGCTTTCGTGATCCTAAAAGAACTTTATGGGAGGGTATAGTAGGTCCATTTTATGGATGAGGAATTAAAATCTCACAGAGGACATGTCAGTTGCCAGAGAACATAGAGAAAGACAGTAGTCCAGCTCTCTTGAACACAGAATGGTGATAACACAGACACAGAAGGAATGAGACAGACCTAGGGTCCAGTCCTGGCAGTGTTCCTAACAATAAACTTGCCAGCCTCTGGACTAGGCATAGGGATATCAAGAAAGACTAAATTTCTCTCATTTATTTTGCTTATGGGTAGCAGTCTCTTCAATGACCTAGTTCTGCAGTGTGGCTTTTCAGAGTCATTCTTGAGAGCTCTGCTGAGGTACATTTCCTAAACTCTCAGGATGACTTTTTAACCCATCTAATTTCCTGTAGAAAGTCCCTCCCTGCTTAAAGAAAGTGTAGTGGATTGGTGCTCTGTTAGATAATTCTTATTGATACCCATGCGAATACAATGGGTTAGTGGAATTTGTGAATCAGCCCGCCTCATTCACACCTTAGTATTCATTAATATTTTAGACTTTGGGCATTACAATTCAGGAAAATGTGGACCCTTATAGTTTGTTTACTGGAGTGCCTCATCTCTTTGCCCTGTGTGTGAAAGAGAAAGTGAAAAGAGAAAGACTAAGGAAGAAAGTGGGGAAGTCTTTCTTTAAACAGAATAAAAATAAAGAATAACCACCAAGAGCTTCCCTGGTGACGCAGTGGTTGAGAGTCTGTCTGCCAATGCAGGGGACACGGGTTCCTGCCCCAGTCCGGGAAGATCCCACATGCCGCGGAGCGGCTGGGCCCGTGAGCCATGGCCGCTGAGCCTGCGCGTCCGGAGCCTGTGCTCCGCATGGGAGAGGCCACAACAGTGAGAGGCCCGCGTACAGCAAAAAATAATAATAATAATAAATTAAAAAACATTTTAAAAGAATAACCACCAAGAAGTATTAGAGAGCAGATCACACAGAAAGATTAAATATTGTTTAAAAGTTATCTCTTGATATTAGTTCAAGACTTACAAATGGATTATGAAGTTTGGAACACACTGGTCTCAAGAGGTTGTGTCCTAAGGGGTTCTAATTCCTCCACCATCTTTGAGAGACGTTTCTCTTCCCCGCCCCCAACTTTCTAGCCTTCCACGTTTTTTCCAGAGGAAGTTTTAAGTGTGTCTTAGTAGCTGGAGTTTTGCCACTAAAATCAACCCTTATTTCTAGCCCTATCCTCAACTACCCAACCATTTAAACTTGTTGACTTTGACTTACCTCCAAGATGTCAAGAGACAAAATTATTAAATTAAATCGAGTCAAAACTCAACAAAGCAGCAATTCTTTTTACAATATCCCTGAAGAACAGACATTAAACCTCTGTCTGAATAGTTATGTTAATACTTTTGTTGCCTAATTAATTAAGAGAAGGAATTCAGGTCAGATGTGAAGAAAAGTCAGGTATTCTTCCCTTAAAGCAATAAGCCACTTGGTTTTAACATTAATGTTCCTTGAAAACATTATGCTTATTTACATTGTGTTTCCTCCTCTACCACCCCAATTCAGGTGTAAACAAAGTGATAAAGTGCTAGCCTTTTCTGGTGCATCTGTTAACACAATATTAGCTTCTAACATCTGAGGATGGCTGGACCTTCACCTCTACTTTATTTCCTCAATTGTCAGATGCATACATACAGGCATGACTATATAAATAAAACCTCAGAAATAAACATATGCAGAGAACCATATGCTCAAACTAAAATATCTTAACACCACTCAATCAACTGATGTTTTAGTCTTTTCAAGTTCAAGTGATGATCAAAGATTTATTCTGATGCAGGTTGGTGTGGTCATCCACATGCAACTACAACATTGCTGGGAGCCCTTGAGTGTTAAGGTATGCTAAAAAGACGTAAAATCGTTTGTCTAGATTTGGAACAGGAGTCACAAACTCAAAAGCCTACAGCAACCTAAATGTCCATCGACAGACGAATGGATAAAGAAGATGTGGTACATATATACAATGGAATATTACTCAGCCATAAGAAGGAACGAAATTGGGTCATTTGTTGAGATGTGGATGGATCTAGAGACTGTCATACAGAGTGAAGTAAGTCAGAAAGAGAAAAACAAATATCATATATTAACGCATATATGTGGAACCTAGAAAAATGGTACAGATGAACTGGTTTGCAGGGCAGAAATTGAGACACAGATATAGAGAACAAATGTATGGACTCCAAGGGGGAAAAGCCATGGGGAGGTGGGGGTGGTGCTATGATGAATTGGGCGATTGGGATTGACATGTATACACTGATGTGTATAAAATTGATGACTAATAAGAAGTTGCTGTATAAAAAAATAAATAAAATAAAATTCAAAAAAAAAAAAAAGAAAAGAAAAGCCTACAGAGACCAGGTAGATGACAGAAATGCCTGAAGTTGTGAAAAAACTCAACCTCCTGGGGAACCTGTGCCCACCTTAAGGAAGTCCCCACTAATCAGCACTAGCAAAGGTTTTCTGCCAAAAGTGTTGGCTCAGTGTTCTAGATTTTTCTATTTTTTAAGAGAATCCAGACAATTTTTTAAAAAAGATAATCTCTTTATTTTTAAACTTTGGACACTAGTACAATTAAAAAAACAAAAGCAAACTACAGACAGGCCAAACAAAATATATCTGTAGGCTCACATGTCTCCAGTTTGGTAAATTTGTTTTAGGCAGGTGGGCTATTTTCAGCTCCTTTCCTAAAATTCAATATTTATATTAATTTATTTATATACTCAGACATGACTAAGTTATTTCTCTAATGTTTTTAAAGTGCTTAAGGTAAACCAGATAGAAAATATCTTTGAGACAAATCATCTTAGATCAATGGCTATTAGTAAGGTAGAGGCAGTTCTGCAAGACTAGGGTGTAAGGGGGGAGCCAGAAAGAAAATAAATATTTCCTTGTAGAAATTATTGTTAAAGATAGTCTTAGGGTCACTGTCCCATAGAAGTTTCTGCAATGATGGAAATGTTCTATACCTGCTCTGTCCAATATGTTAGCTACTTGCTGCCATGATATGATAGACACTTGCCACTAGCACTTGAAATGTGGCTAGTACAAGAAGAGAATTTTAAATTTTATTTAACTTAATTTAAATTTAAACTTAAATAGCTGCATGTGGTTAGTGGCTACTGTATTGCACAGCACGGATCTAGATGTACATGTCAGAAGAGAACATCTGGTTCAAAAGCTACCAATCCTATGTACATCCTTATTAGATATTCAACAGTTAAATTGTCAAAATTTTAAATTGGAGTAGTCAGATAAATAATAATGGTAGCTCTTGATTAGTTTACTAATTTAATAATTTAATAATTTTAAATGATTAAAAATTTAATAATTTTCCTGCTTATTAGTGACATTTATCATCTTATAACATTTGAATTTCCATTTTGAAGTATCCTGTTCATGTACTTTGATCATTTTTCTATTGAGTTGCTTTTCTTTCTCCCTCTCTCTTTCTGTCTCTACCTCTTCTTCCCTTCTTTCCTTCCTTCCTTCCTTCTTTCCTTCCTCCCTCCCTTCTTTTTTTCCTCCCTCCCTCCCTGCCTTCCTTCTTTCCTTCATAATTTGTAGAAGTAATTTATAAGTTCTCAGTTTTAATCTTTTGCATTTTATATGAATCACGAATATCTTCTCCCAATCTAAGCATTGTGTCTTACTTTGTTTATAGTGTCTTATTTGATCTGAAGTTTAAAAATTTTAATGTAGTTGATGTATCTAGCACTTTATTGTTTATGCAGTTTGTGCTTTATTGAAGAAATTCTTTTGGAACTAAAGTGTATGTTATCTGATATTAATATGGTTAGATTAACATTCTTTTCATTTAGGTTTGCCAGATTTAGTAAATGAAATTATAGGACACACTGTTAAATTTGACGTCCAGATAAACAATGAACTTTTTTTCACCTTGGTATAAGTTTGCCCATGCAATATTGGGACATATTTGTCATAATAAAAAATATTCATTGTTTATCTGAAATCAAAATTTAACTGGTCATCTTGTATTTATTTCATCAGGCAACTCTATTTTGTTTAGAAAATACCTAGTATATAATTTTCTCCCATTTTTCTTCCAAACTTTCAAGATCCTTGTGCATTAGGTATATTTTCCATAAATAGCATTTAAATGAGATTTGGTTCCTTACCCAACATGAGGATCTGCCTTTTAAAAGGCAAATTAAATCCATTTACATTTATTATAATTATTTTCTTTTAATATTTACCATGGTTTTACTATGCTTATTTTTTTCTCTTTCTCTGCTTTTTCCTATATTGACTGGGTTTTCTTTATTCCTGTTTTTACACTCTACTAACTTGAATGATATGACTCTGTTATTTTAATTGTTTACTTTAATATTTATTTATTTATTTATTGACTGTGTCGGGTATTAGTTGCAGCACACAGACTCTTTGTGGTGTGCAGGCTTCTCCCTAGTTGTGGCGTGCAGGCTCCAGAGTGTGTGAGCTCTGTAGTTGTGGCATGTGGGCTCTCCAGTTGCGGCACACAGGCTCTCTACTTGTGGCATGCGGGCTTAGTTGCCCCACAGCATGTGGGATCTTAGTTCCGCTACCAGGGATCAAACTGACATCCCCTGCAATGCAAGATGGATTCTTAACCACTGGACCACCAGGGAAGTTTTGATTAAAGCTATATTTGATTATTTTATTTTAGAGCTATGCATACTCTTTTGTCATATTTGAATGAAATTTTTCTCATTACTTAAATCGCCTCTTTTATGTGTACTTAAAGTTTTAAAAGTCATCTATTTTTATGGTCTCTGTTAGTTTGCCCTCTGATAATACTTCACATTTGGAGGAAATATAATACGTATTTTATCTTTTGTGCATTTTGATTCCATCCTTCCATTTATACTGTGTTTCAGAAGAATTTAGTTATCTCTGACTTTTTAGAGCTAATATCTTTTAATATCCCTTAGTATTTCTATTTACCATGATATGTCTATTGATGTTACAAATGTGTGTTAAAGTCTACTCTGCTTAAGTGAGAGTTGCAGTTGTTGTTACAAGATAAGAACCTCTGTGCTTGAGATATTTATAGATGTTTATGCCTCATAAAATAATACACATAAAATGCATCTTTTTATGTGTGTGCATATATGTGTGAATGTAGCTTGCTACCTAACATCTATATATATCTAGTGCATATAAAAATAAACACACACACACACAAAGTACTAATTCTACTGACCATTACTATGATGGTGTATTGGTGTGAAAACTGACCATATGTCACATACCATAGGGGGACACATGGAGCCACTGACCCATAGTCTTTATAATGAAAAGTTTGCAGTGCTTATAAGTACAGAACAGTCTCACCTATTATGACAGCAGTGTTTGCAGAGTACTTTCATGTACAATTCTCTTAATTTTTTTTCCAAAATTCTTTTGGGAGGAGGAAAGACATTATAAACCTCTATTTGTAAATTAGTAATTGAGACCCTAAAGAGTTTTTTAAATATTCGTTCAGAAAGTGTTTTCTTTACTTAAAATGAATTTCTAAGCTTCTGTAAAACTCAATTCCAATGTCAGGCAGTATTTGATTTGTTCCTACAGAGTATGAACCTTAATGAAATAAACGTATTTTAACTAGAGTTTTGTGGGGTTTTTTTCTTCACAAAACCTTACCTGAAAGATTAGAATCATGAAGAAAGTCTATCAAAAATTGGCTAATTTCAGAACACAAACTCAACATGACCACATATACCATTTAGATTAAACACGGTAGCAGATGATTGTCTTTAAAAGTATAGTAAAATAGGTATCATTTTCTCAGATACATCTTATACTAAATAGTTCAATGATTTATGTTGCTATTTTAATTGAAATCAATTTTATAGGGAAAATGACTTAATCATGTGTTAGGTACAATGTTTTGTCTGGTTAATTTCATAGCAGAATCCCAACCTCATGGGCTATGCAACCCAAACCTTAAAAAGCCAGCTGAATTTCAGAGATGGTATAGAAAGAAAGAGAAAACGTCTGGGATTCTTCTTATATATCAAGACCAATGAAGAGAGATTTTCTTTTCTTAATAAAGAAAATGATGCAGATGCCTTTAAAAAGATACAAGTAAGAAGAAGGATACCTGTTGATAACAGTTATACTCAAAGAAGTTACTGTGACTAATCAAATAATATAATTTATAAGCAAACGAAAGTCATTCTCATTTATCTAATTAAAGGAATGACTTGTCAAGGAGTAGTTTTAAACTTATCCATCATCCATATACTACAGACTGAAATTCCAGTCGTTGGAGATGTATCTATAAAGATTCAACACATGTGACACTATGTTAGGAGTCAGATTACTGCTGAAATGAGCATCTGTGTAGGAAAGGAGGGTTTCTACAGCAGTACCCTACTCACTTCACATTGCATTGCAAGAGTGGAGGTTGGGGAAATAAAACATGGTAGGAACTCTCTTCTAAGCATCTGTTGGCAGTAGAAACATCTGTCCTATTCACTGCAGTGTACTCACTGCCCTAAACCCAGCTTAGCCTATATAAACCACTTAATAGATATTTACTGAAGAAATGAACGAATGAAGGTTGAGTACCAGAAATTACATATTACCACTTCCTTCACTCTTTCTTCCAAGGTCAGACCAAATCCAAGTTGGATATAAAATAGGCTTTACAAGACCATACCAATTGCTACCTAAAGGACTTGATGTTAAGTTTACCTCCTAGATCTGTGTATGCATGCCAGGATATAGACATCACACTGCTGTTTTATCAACTAAGTTTTCTTCATGGCCATCCATAGAGGTCTCAGTGTCCTGGTGATCACACCCATGCCTTGGGAACCACAGCTATTTCATCTGCCCAGTTAAATAAATTTAGCATCAGATGTTTGCTTCTGCCTTATCTTTATTTTAATAGAACAACATCCCTGTAGTTTGGATATCTGGCTCTCCTTCTTACTGAATCAGTACTCCCTTCCTTTGGGGAGCTGCTCCCCCATCAGCTGTAACCACATGCCTTAGTGCAAGTTGCCAATCATATTATTCTTCCATCTCCTCTCCCAGGCAATTTAAGTTCCAATTGGATTGTGAGGTTAGACCAATCAGAATTTATGTTGGACTTTTTGAAATGAAATGTAGAAAGATATGTAAGCACTTTCTGTGTAAATCCGTGAAATATGGAGAATGGATTTGTTGATGATCAAATTATTTTATATATGTGAATGGAAGCAGTCTGAGAAAATGAAGACAGATGATGAGAAAAGCAGATGAGAGGAAGAGAGAGAAGGAAGGAAGAGGAGGAGAAGGTGAAGGAGAAGGAGAAGAGAGAAAAGAGAAGAGAAAAATGGTGAGATTGGAGCTCAAGGATCCAATTTTTCCCTGGAGATTTAACTATATCCCTAATCATCCCTCAATTTTATGAGGAAATAAATTGTTCTTGTTGCCCAAGTTAATATGAATGTTTATTACTTTCAGTCCAGATCCCTAAATGATACTAATAGTAAACTGGTAGCTGGACAGAGCTGCTAGATAATTATTATCTACCTACCTCTATCCAGCTGAATGGGCTCCACCACGTACTCTGAGAATCCCATAGCTGACTGGTGTCTGCATCGTACTCCTTACATGCCTTTGGACATCAAGTCTTGCCTTCAGCTGCGAGCTTCTGTTGTTCTATCTGTCCCAATCCAGCACCTTTACTTGGTGTTATCATGCCCCAGGCTCCAATGACCCCTCAGCTATGTTCACAGAAGTTGCACAAGGTCTTTTTTGCTTTTCAATAATATGCTCCTATCCTTTTATTTTTAGCAAAGTTTTTGAAGCAAGGCAATATAATGGTTACTTCTGTGCTTTAAAAAGATAACATCACAACTGTGTGAAGAATAAGTGATGGAAAAGGGCTGCACTTGAGGGCAAGGAGACAAGAAACTAATGAGAGTGGAGGAAGGTCTGATGAGAGGAAGAAGCAATAAGGATGAAAGGATGTGAAATGCACAGTAGAGGAACTGAAGGATGAAAGGATGTGAAATGCACAGTAGAGGAAATGCACAGTAGAGGAACTGAGGAATTGGGAATGCTCCTGGGCGAGGTTCACTGGTCCGAGAGAAAGGGGCCAGAGAAATCGCGCCCGGGTGAGGGTTTGGGCAGAATTTATAGGGGAAGAAGGGAAAGGGGTGTGGTGAATCCAGGCGGGTGCAGGGTATTCCTTATTTGGTGGTCTTTTCGGGTATCGTGGCAATATCTTGTGCCGGCCGCATCAGTCTTGGGACTGTTAGTCCCGCCCCTCGAAAGGCGGGAAGGCTGGGCAGGGTGGAAAGTCCCCAGGTCAGTTCCTGGAACTGGGTGGTCCAGAAAGTTTCGGTCTGATGCAACCTGTGAATCTGATTGCGTTCCCCTGCCTCGGACCAGGTGGCCTTACAATTAGATGTGAAATTCTAGATTTCTTCACTTGTATAATTATTCAAATGAAAGTTTTAAGGAAATAGCACCTTACATATTTTTTTTAAATAAACAACAGAAAATTCAAGATTTAACAATGCAAAAATATTGTTTGGAGAAAATGAAAATGGTAAGGGGTGGATTGCAAAGTAAACAGTTTTGGCTATAGCTGATGTCATGAGGAAAAAGTTATCATTGGCTAGGTTTGGGGGGGGGGGGTCATGTAGAGAGTGGTGGTAGGTCCAGAGCAGAGTGAGAAGGTTTCCAGGGCGCAATGTTGGAAGTAACTTTTCTTACACTGAAAACAAATAAAACAACAATGATAAATATTGTTTTCCCATTCTGAGGGCTGTCTTTTTGTTTTGTTTATGGTTTCCTTTGCAGTGTAAAAGCTTTCAAGTTTCATTAGGTTCCATTTGTTTATTTTTGTTTTTATTTTCATTACTCTAGAAGGTGGATCAGAAAAGATCTTGCTGTGATTTATGTCAAAGAGTGTTCTGCCTATGTTTTCCTCTAAGAGTTTTATAGTATCCGGCCTTAAATTTAGGTCTTTAATCCATTTTGAGTTTATTTGTGTGTATGGTGTTAGGGAGTGTTCTAATTTCATTCTTTTACATGTAGCTGTCCAGTTTTCCCAGCACCACTTATTGAAGAGAATGCCTTTCTCTGTTGTATACTCTTGCCTCCTATTTTATAGATTAGGTGACCATAGGTGTGTGGGTTTATCTCTGGAATTTCTATCCTGTTCCATTGAGCTATATTTCTGTTTTTGTGCCAGTGCCATACTGTTTTGATTACTGTAGCTTTGTAGTATAGTCTGAAGTCAGGGAGCCTGATTCCTCCAGCTCTGTTTTTCTTTCTCAGGATTGCTTTGGCTATTCATGGTCTTTTATGTCTTCATACAAAATGTAAACATTTTTATTCTAATTCTGTGAAAAATGTCATTGGTATTTGATAGGGATTGCATTGAATCTGTAGATTGCTTTGGGTAGTATAGTCATTTTGACAATATTCCAGCCAAGAACATAGTATATCTCTCCATCTGTTTGTGTCATCTTTGATTTTTTTCAACAGTACCTTATAGTTTTCTGAGTACCAGTCTTAAGCAACCAACAAGGGATGAATCTCCAAAATATACAAACAGCTCATACAGCTCAATATCAAAAACATGAAAAAAAACAATCAAAAAATGGGCAGAAGATCTAAATAGACATTTCTCCAAAGAATACATACAGATGGCTAAAAAGTACATGGAATGATGCCCAACATCACTAATTATTAGAGAAATGTAAATCAAAACTACAATGAGTATAACCTCACACTGGTCAGAAAACTACACAATGAGTATAACTCATTGTGTAGTTTTCTGACCAGTGTGGTCAGAAAACTACACAATGAGTATAACCTCACACTACAATGAGTATAACCTCACACTGGTCAGAAAACTATAACCTCACACTGGCCATCATCAAAAAATCTACAAACAATAAATGCTGGAGAGGGTGTGTAGAAAAAGGAACCCTCCTACAGTGTTGGTGGTACAGTACCAACTGTACCAGCACCAACTGGTACAGCCACGATGGAGAACAGTATGGAGGTTCCTTGAAAAGCTAAAAATAGAGCTACCATATGATCCAGCAATCCCACTCCTAGGCATATATCTGGAGAAAACCATAATTTGAACATATACATGCACCCCAATATTCATTGCAGCACTATTTACAATAGCCAGAACATGGAAGCAACCTAAATGTCCATCAACAGAAGAATGGATAAAGAAGATGTGGTACATATATACAATGGAATATTACTCAGCCATAAAAAAGAGTGAAAAATGCCATTTGCAGCAACACATATGTGCCTAGCGATTGTCATACTGAGTGAAGTAAGTCAGAGAGAGAAAGACAAATATCATATGATATCATTAATATGTGGAATCTGGAAAAAAAAAAGGGTACAAATGAACTTATCTACAAAACAGAAATAGAGTTACAGATGTAGGAAACAAACTTATGGTTACTAGGAGGTAAGGGGGTGGGGAGGGATAAATTGGAAGATTGGGATTGACATATACACACTACTATGTATAAAATAGATAATTAATAAGGACCTACTGTATAGCACAGGGAACTCTACTCAATACTCTGTAATGGCCTATAAGGAAAAAGAATCTAAAAAAGAGTGGACATATGTATATGTATAACTGATTCACTTTGCTGTACACCTGAAAGTCACACAACATTGTAAATCAACTATACTCCAATAAAAATTAAAAATAACAACAGCAAAAAACAACAATGACAAAAATCCTCATGGGGAGAGTTAAATATATGGCCAACAGAAGAGGCTTCTCTCTGAAAAATCACTTGGTCCTCTATCAAGAGCAGTAGTGATACAGCTGGGGAGCCCAGCCCAGAAAAGAGAACTGAGAAGCTTGGACTTCAAGGCCAAATGTGAAGTCCTGATCTCCATCTCTATCTTCCTCTCTCTTTGGACTTTGCCTTCACACCTATTTATTATTTGTTAAGTATTTATATGTAATCTTCGTATCTAGAACCAGTTGTATCTATATTGTCTTGAGGACATAGTGTTTAGAACCCATGCTTCTTCTTTATAGCAGATCAACTGAGAGATTTAGAAAAAGAGAATGAATTGCAAGAAGAAAATGTTTTAGTTAACAATCTCAGGAATCTCAAGCAAAGGATATGACTGACATGAACAAAGAGGGATAGTCTTTTACAGTAATGCCTTTGACCAAAATACAGAATGAAGGAAGAGAAGTAGACACTTCCTGTTGCACAGCTCAAGATAATATAAGCTTTTTGAGGAGAGCTACATCACAT
The DNA here is from genome assembly GCF_011762595.2 of Tursiops truncatus. Lineage (NCBI taxonomy): Eukaryota > Metazoa > Chordata > Mammalia > Artiodactyla > Delphinidae > Tursiops > Tursiops truncatus. Next base: position 36,435,706 of record NC_047050.1, read on the forward strand.
TCTTTTGGTACTATCTTCACTGCCTCATATCAAACAAGTTTTTAATAAAATGTGTTAGTTTTCAATATTTGCTTATCTTTGAATTTCTATTGCTAGAAATAGAAGAATGAAGAGATAGAGTTGTCTCTCTTTCTCATTATACAGCCCAGAGTTTACTTTGATACAAATTTGTGCAGGCAGTAAATACATCTAGGGAAATGATGGTAACCCAGTATCTATTGGTCCTCTGATCCATCCCTCTTGTCCTTTTCTGGAGTGAAGAACAGGGACAGCTGCTTTTAGCACAAACTTGGCAGTTCCCCCAGAAGTGGTTCAATTAGCAAAGGTGATTTTTCTCTGCTGGGCTGCTGCTCCCCCAAGAGCAATGGCAGCATTTCAGCTGATTTAGGTTATGACTGATGGGGACTGTCAGGTTCTCTCAGTTCATTGTATCAATAAGACTGAGCTCTCCTTTGGGGTATCCAAGACAGTGGGTGTAACATGGATCTTCCATCCTTTTCTATGAAGAAGAAACACCACATCCAAATTCCAGATTTCCTTGTTTCATTTTTTCATGGTCCTCAGAGATCTGGGAATCCAAATGTAAGTTTATTCTGCACACTGAAAGTAGAAAGCCAACACAATGAATATAAGCTGATTCCTTCCTTAAAAATTGGTGTATCTTTTTAACAAGACAGTGAAAATAAAAACCTTACTAACAGAAAAATAAACCTATGTGTAGGCTATAATCTAGATAGAAATCAAAGTTTAAGTTTATATCATCTACATATTTTTAAATAGGAAAAGTGACTGATCAGGAGGCTGTAAACTTCTGAAACATCCTGAAGGTGTCAAACTATAACTTGCCAAAGACACAGTAGTTAGTTTTGCTACTGGAGCTTCACCTGCTTTGCTTCCATAATGTAGCCAACTGTGTCAGCTTCCCTGCAGCCTGATGTCCTTTTACTGCAAACACCTGCATCTCCTTGCCCTAGGGCTTTCTTTGACCACAGGAGAATTCTCATATCACGGACAGGGCAGGTTGGATGTGCTGGGTAATGATAATGGACAGCAGTTGGAGGATGAATAACCCCACTTTCTTAGCCCTCGGGTGGGATAGCCCTGAGGAGTGCTCTGTGTAGTTTTCTAACTGTCCCCAAGAGGATTGAGTCCCAGTTGCCCACAATGGTAATCTGTTCACGAACACCCTTTGTGCGCACCAGTCTCTTTCCTGTCTCCTTTCTGCCTTCCCTATTAGTGCTTCCAGTGGTTACCTCCCAAATAAACTACTTGTGCTCAAATCCTTATTTAAAGTTTATTGCTGGGAGAGCCAACCAGTGAAAAATAAGAATATTTTTATGTTGTTACTGTTTACTGATTGTAAAAATAACACCCACTGAAGGTAATTTGGAAAATATGAGGTACAAAGAAAAAGACAAAAACTGTCAGAACATAACTATAGTAGATATTATTAAAATTATTAAAATTTTCATGTATTTCAGTCCATATAAATAAAGTATTTGAGTTGTGTTAACTATCTAAGTTTGTATCCTGACACCACCACCAAGATGCATAATTTAGTAATAGACATTTCACTTTTAGTAGTCTCAATTTTCTTATTGGGAAAATGTGTACACACACACACACACATACACACACACATCAGGATTGTTACAAAGATTATATGCAGTAAAACATGTCAAAGTGTCTGGTGCTAAGCCAGTGCCCAATATCGCCATTATTGTTGTTCTCCATTTCAGGGATTTTCAGTGAAATAGATGGTCTACCTCTGCTTCTCCCAGCCTACTTGATAAGCGCTCCTCAGATCCAAACTTTTTAATAGTTAGAAATATATAAATCAATGTTTTCCAAAGTGTGATTGAAAAAAAAATCCCTGAGCACCAGAATTACCTAGGGAGCTTGTTGGAAAGGGAAATTCCTAGAGTCTACCAAGTCAATCTTTGCAAAAAGGTCCAGGAATATGCATTTCAATAAAGTACCTCATGTGTTTCTTGTTCCTGTTAAAGCACAAGAAGCAATTATTTAGGTGAAGCTAGTGAAAATGACCTGGGAGGCCTGAGACAGTGCTATGGGCTTTCCCCTTTGTAGGAGACAAACACACTGGTGAACAGACCTGGATTGAGACTTTGCCTACTCTGAAAGATCATAGCTGTTAAGAGTCTGGGCTTTGAAGCCAGAAAGACTTGAACTCAAATCCGGGCTTTGCCCCTTACTTACTGTTGCATCTTGAGCTGGTGACTTGGTCGCTGTGAACCTCAGTTTATTCCTATGTAAAATATGGGTAATGATGGTAACCACCTCAGAGGGCTTGGGGATGATTAAAGGAAATAATAATGCAAGTAAAGTACAAAACATAGCACCTGGCACAGAGCAAGTGCTCAGTGAATGGTTGCCTTCTTGACAACTATTATCCACTCCTGGGAAAGCATGGGAAGTATACGACTAATAAAACGTTTCCTGTAAACTTCCAACTGCTAAGCTGTGGAAGTATTGGTTCCTCAATGGAACAATATAACTAGAAGATAAATCTTTGACTTAAAATTGGGGTGCCATAAAATTTACTATCAAGCTGGGCCATTTTTGTCCAGAACAAATGCTAAAACTAATCGAATGCCTAGATAGCAGTTGAAAACTGGGATCCGCTCAGGTAAATCAGGAGACTACACGGTCACCCTGCTTATAATCCAATATTCATACTACAAAGAGCCTGTCTTTGGAATGGAAAATCCCAGTACTGCACAGAGTCTGTAATTTTCTGCTGGTATCTAAAAACATTATGATCCCTATATCTCCCCAATTGTAGAATAAATCAGGGCTAACACTATGCTTTCCAATCTTGGATTAAATAAATTATTTCATTGTTTAGCAGGCTGTATATGCCAGAAGGAGTTACCTTTTAGGTTTGACTCCTATGCATATGGAACAGATAAAATTACAAAAATCATTTGTCAGCAGTTCATAATTTAATTTCTGTGACTGTAGAGTGAAGTATGATGCAATGGAGAACCATCATAAAAATTTAGGATAGCTAGATTATTTGGGTTGTCATCCTGGTGCCATCACAGCTGGCTGTGTGGTCACAGGGAAATTGCTAAACTCTGCTGTGTCACACAATTCCATCAGCTGCAAACTGAGAAAAGCGCCACCTGCCCTAAGTCCATCAGAGATTGGTAATAAGATCAAATGAGATGTCAGAATAAGTGCTTTGAAAACGTATGACAAAAGAACACTTATTTTTCGTAAAGGATGGAGCCTCACTTCCTCAGCAGAAAACACCCATATCTCCTTTTAAGCCACCAAATTGAATCGAAAAAAGCAATGTATAATTATAATAGAGCTCAAAAGATCTGGTCTCATGGGCCTCATCTTCTTTTCCCTCCCATTGTTGTGGCAGATGATTAATCATCAGGTTCTTGACTTCCCTCTTTGCTGCCTGGCCACCCTAGGGTCATAGCTACTTTTCAAATCCATCTTTGGGCTTTACAGCTATGCAGGGCAAAAAGCCTTCCCTAATGTTAGGGCATGCCAAAGCTGAACCCGGAACCCCCATTAGCCTAATTGACAGCATGACTTTCCCCTGGGGAGAAGAGTGATAATCTAGCTATTTATCTTGTCTGTAGGTTTATCACCACTGTGCTCAGGCAGAGATGTTTAAATATAAAAATGAGGTAAGGCACATTCTTGCCAGACTATGTGCCATTAAAGCCAGGTTGGGGGGTCAGAGCATGAAAGGGGAGCATCTGGGATTGTGGTCCTTTCTGTTGTTGCTTAATGTCTCAAGTGGCCTTGGAGTAAGGGGGCTGCACACGAGGGCACTAAAGGACATCTCTTTGTAATTGGGAGCAGGCTGGAGCTGTGTGGCCAATGCTACCCATGGAGCTGCTGCCTGCAAGCAGCTGGACTGCTGCTTTACTGCGAGGCAGGAGAGGCCCATTAGAAACATTGAGGGGTGGTTGAATTCTGCCCCGAGATGTGTACAAATGTGTGCCTCCTATTGAAACCCATGCAACAGCTTCCAAAATTAATTAAAAGCTAATTTTCTAATGAGGTGGCAACACTGGCAACAACATGCTATCAGTATGAGAGCTGCAGCCAGCAGCCAGTGAGGGAACAGGCAACCTCCCTCTTACAGGATGGAACATCCTACATGTACCCATTAATTAGCCTCCAGCAGTATTGCTTTAATACTAGACACCAGTATAGACTGTCATAAAATCATAAATTGCTTTGGCATTGCCAAGATATTGTTGATATTTATTTTACAGTAGGACTCCTTCCAGCAGTAAGGTCACAAGCAATGAAATCCATTCCTGGAAATATTAAATCCAGGGGTCAGTGTCATAAACACTCTATTATGTCACATGACATGGGCATTTTAATCCTTTGGGCAATTGTTAATTGTAAACCAGACTTGAAATTAGCTTTAACAAATAGAAAGTGTCTTAAATTAACTGTACTTATGTTGGTTTTGCCTCACATTTTGATTTCAGAGACATAGCCAAGCAGGATGACTTGTGGTCATTATCCTAATGATATGGGTCTCTTGGCCATAGTCAGAATGTGCCAGACACCTGTGGCCATTCCTTGGCATTCTTCACAAGGAGTGTATAATGATGTCATGCAAATAGATGCTGAGAACAACCAAAGAAAGTTTCTATAGAAACTCCAGGATACTGGATATTTAAGGTGTAAATGTTGGTTAAATTCTATCAATAAATAATTTGAAGACATACTTAGGGTCTCTAAGATAATCTAATAAATTGAATAAAATTTATTATATATTCATTCAATGCTAAGCAGCAGGTACAAAAATCTACTTCAGATATATTGCTTCTACAGGAAGCTTCTTGCTGCCAACTCAATAGGAGAGTAATTTTTTATTATTTGTTCATCCTCTTGGAAAATAGTATAGAGACAAGTCTTTTCAGTTAACTAGTCTTTATGTACACACTTCTTTTCCTTATTGCTGGACTCATTTTTTCTCTCTCATAGTCTGTCTTTTAGCTTCAGTCTCATTCTCTCATTAATTTCTTATTTTCTTTGTCTCTTATATTTCCATTGTTTCCCTTTCTCTTACATTCTTAGCAGATAGTATGTCCTTAGTAATGATTTTTTAATTTCAGAATGAAATCATCATCAGGCAAGTCAAATATTATATACTTTATTGATTCTTTCAATAAATATTCATTAAGCAAAAACTATGTGCCAGGTGCTGTTCTGGACCAGTGCTGAGGAACCACAATTAACAAAACCAATGACATTTCTTCTGTTGGGGAGCTGGCATCCCCACCTAATTCTCACCCATTAAAAAGCAAACAATCAATGAAATAAATCATAATCATATTTAGCACAGGGAAATACTGTAACTTAGAGATATTAAATACCTTGATTAATATTATATACCAAAGCCTTGTATTTTTCTATTATACACACTGCCTTAGTTGAATCAATAATACAAAATAGCTGTGGTGGGAAATGAAGGTGGTAAGCAAATCTTATGAAGACAGTCTTGAAAATATTCAGAGTAAAGACATGTATAAACCTGTGGTGTGAGACCCTAAAATAAATATTGTTATAATTAAATTATCTAAAAAGGACAAGTTACATCTGATACCACAGAAATACAAAGGACCATATGAGACTAATATGAACAGTTAAATACCAATAAAACAGACAACCTAGGAAAAATGACTGATTCCTAGATATGTACAATCTCCTAAGACTGAATCAGGAAGAAATAGAAAATATGAACAGACCGATTACCAGTAATGAAATTGAATCAATAATTTTTAAAACTCCCAACAAACAAAAGTCCAGGACCAGACAGTTTCACAGGTGAATTCTACCAAATATTTAGAGAAGAGTTAAAATCTATCCTTCTCAAACTGTACCAAAAAATTGCAGAGGAAGGAACACTTCCTAATTCATTCTACAAGACCAGTATCACCCTGATACCCAAACCAGACAAAGATATTACAAAAAAAGAAAAATTATAGGCCAACATCACTGATGAACATAGATGCAAAAATCCTCAAGAAAACATTAGCAGACCGAATTCAACAATACATTAAAAGGATCATACACCATAAACAAGTGGAATTTATCCCAGGGATGCAAAGGTGGTTCAATGTCTGCAAATCAATCAATGTGATACACCACATTAAAAAAGTGAAGAATAAAAATTATATGAGTATCTCAATAGAATTGGAAAAAGCTTTTGACAAAATTTAACATCTATTTGTGATAAAAACTCTCAACTAAATGAGTATAGAGGGAGCATACCTCAACATAATAAAGGCCATATATGACAGACCCACAGCTAACATCATACTCAATGACAAAAAGCTGAAAGAATTTCCTCTAAGATCAGGAACAAGACAATGATGCCTACTCTTGCCACTTTTATTTAATATACTATTGGAAGTCCTAGCGACAACAAGCAGACAAAGAAAAGAAATAAAAGTGTCAACTACAAATTGGCACTTGCCATCTACCATCTAAGGATCAAATCACAAGCTGCTGTGACCGCTGGCCTTCAACACACCCTGAAAGGAGTCCAGGGTGGAGATCAGGAATGAGGCACTCTGTGCTCTGAAAAAAACTAGCAGAACAGGCCTTCAGATACTTAGATATTTTTAGGAGAAGATTTTATGAGCCCAATTCTTGTATATTCTCATATCTAGAAAAGAACTAAAAACTCTCATGGTGACATCTGCTCCTTGTGACTAGCAGTAATCTTCACAAGACTAGCAGAAACCTTCTGCAAAAAATATGTGCCTGATTGCATGTACTCACCCTTCACCAAAATCACATATATACTGACCTTCCCGGCTCCCTCTTTGGAACAGTTTCTCAGAGCTATCTGGAATGCTGTCTCCTGGGCTATAGTCCTCATTTTGCCCCAAATAAAATTTAACTCACAACTATTATCTTGTGCATTTTTTTCAGTCAAAAAAAGAAATCCAAATTGGAAAGGAAGAAGTAAAACTGTCGTTGTTTGCAGGTGACATGATACTTTATATAGAAAATCCTAATGAAGCTGTCAAAAAACAGAACTCATCAATGAATTCAGAAAATGTTTCAGGATACAAAATTTATATACATAAATCTGTTGCATTTCTATACACTGGCAACAAAAAGAAAGAGAAATTAAGAAAATAATTCTATTTACAACTGCATCAAAAAGTACACAGGAATAAATCTAAATGAGGAGGAGGAGACCTGTATTTGGAAAACTATTAAGACACTGATGAAAGATGTTGAAGATGACACAAACAAATAGAACAATATACCCTGCTCATGAATTGGAAGAATTAATATTGTTTAAATGACCATATTCCCCAAGGCAATTTACAGATTCAATGTAATCTCTATCAAAATACCAAGGGCATTTGCCACAGAACCTGAACAAATAATTCTAAAATTTGTATGGAAATACAAAAAACCCTCAACAGCCAAAACAATCTTTAGTAAGAAGGATAAAGCTGGATGTATCATGCTCCCTGATTTCAAACTATACTTCAAAGCTACAGTAATCAAAACATTACGGCACTAGCACAAAAATAGACACATAGATCAATGGAACAGAATACAGAGCCCAGAAGAAAATCTAAAATTTCATAGTCAATTAACCTACAACAAACGAGGCAAAAATATACAGTGGGGAGAAGACAGTCCCTTCAATAAATGGTGCTGGGAAAACTGGACAGCTACATGCAAAAGAATCAAACTGGATTACTTTTTCACACCATATACAAACATAAAATCAAAGTGGATGAAAAACTCAAATGTAAGTCCTGAAACCTTAAAACTCCTAGAAGAAAACACAGGCAGTATACTCTTTGACATTTCTTCAGCAATATTATTTTTGTATCTGTCTCCTCAGGCAAGAGAAATAAAAGCAAAAATAAACAAATGAGACTACAACAAACTAAAAATATTCTGAAAAGCAAAGGAAACTACTGACAAAACCAAAAGGCCATCTACTGAATGGGGAAAGATACACGTAAATGATTTATCTGATAAAGGGTTAATATCCAGTTATACAAAGAATGTGTACAAATCAACATCAAACAAACAACCTGATTAAAAAATGGGCAGAGGGCCTTGAATAGACATTTTCCCTGAAGACATACAGATGACAACAGGCACAGAAAAAGATGCTCAACATCGCAAATCAAAACCACCATAAGATATCACCTCACACCTATCAGAAGGGCTATTATCAAAAAGATAAATAGCAAGTGTTGGTGAGGATGTGAAGAAAAGGGGACACTGGTGCACTCTTGGTGGGTATAAAAACTGGTGCAGCCACTATGGAAAACAGTATGGAGGTTCCTCAGAAAATTAAAAATAGACCTACGATATGATTCAGCAATTCTACTCCTGGGCATTGATCTGAAGAAAACAAAAACATTAATTTGAAAAGATACATGCACCCCTATGTTTATAGCAGCACTATTTACAATAGCCAAGATATGGAAGCAACCAAAGTGCCAACTGATAGATAAATGGATAAAGAAGATGTGGCATATGGATAAAGAAGATGTGGTGCATATATATATATATATATATATATGTATGTATATATATGTATATATATGTACATATATGTATATTATGCACACATACATACACATACACAGATATACAGACAGACACAATGGAATATTTCTCAGGCATAAAAAAATAATGAAATCTTGCTATTTGTGACAACATACATGGACCTAGAGGATGTTATGCTAAGTAAAGTAAGTCAGACAGAGAAAGACAAATACTGAATAATTTCACTTATATGTGGGATCTAAAAAATAAAACAAATGAACAAACCCCTGGATACAGAGAACAGGTGGTTGCCAGGTGGGGAGGGGCTGAAGGAGATGAGAGAAATAAGTGAGGGAGATTAAGAGGTACAAACTTCCAGTTACAAAATAAATAAGTCAGGGGTAGGAAATATACAGTGTGGGAAATATAGCCAATAATAAAGTAATATCTTTGTATGGTAACAGATGGTAACTAGACTTAACATGGTTATCATTTGTAATGTATAGAAATATTGAATCACTATGTTATGTACCAGGAACTAACATAGTGTTGTAGGCCAATTATATTTCAAAATCAAACAAACTCTTATAAAAAAAGATCAGATTTGGGGTAACTGGAGGTGGGGTGGGGGAAGGGGGAATTGGAATAAGATGGTCAAAAGGTACAAACTTCTAGTTATAAGATAAATAAGTACTAGAGGTGTAATGTACAACATGATTAATATAATTAACACTGCTGTATGTTGTTAAAAGAGAAAACTCTGGGTTCTCATCAGTAGAAAAAATTTTTTTTCTTTTTCTTTAATTTTGTATCTATCTGGGATGATAGGTGTTCACTAAATTTATTGTGATAATTATTTCATGATGTATGTAAGTTAAATCATTATGCTGTACACCTTAAACTTATACAGTGCTGTATGTCAATTAGAAGGAAAAACGTGAAAAAAGAAGAAAATTAAATTATTTATATTAAAATTTTAATTGCCTCAATACAACTGTGATGATACTAATGAAGGTAAGAATGAGAAAGTCTTTAATAATGGTGGTTCTAATCAGAATTTTTTCTATAAGGGTCCATAGATGAAAGCCATTGGTTTATAAATTCCCTGAACTTATAAGAAATTTGAATCTGTAGGTGCATTATTCAGGGGAGGGGTGCCCTGAGCTTTCATCAGATTCCCAAACCTTGTTCAGTCAAATGGTCTAGAACCATCAACTTTAGAAGTTACATATACCCCTAAAGGGAGCTTTCTAATAGATTTCAATGTAAAAAAGGTGTATTAAAGAAGAACAAATACCAAAAATGTAGCAGAGATTTTAAAGAATTCCATCAGGAAGTCTTAGCCCCTAAATGAATTGAAGTGAGAGAAAATGATAAGGACAAATACAAAAAAAGTTTCACTTACTTATATTCCAAATAAGAGCAGGGAAGGTCCAGGTTGCCTATTGCTCAGGTCTAATTGTACAGTACTGACAGATGACAAGTAGAGAACAGATCTGGTAAGGGCTGATGATTTTTCTGCCTTGGTTGTCAAAGGAGAGTGATCCTCAGATAGGAAAGCCAGGACAAATGCTGGTAAGAGGAAATCGAAGCCTGAAATCCATAAGAAGACTGGAAGAATTTCTGCCTCAACTACATTTGTCTCTTAGCTTTCAAACATCACTTATTTAGAACATTAAGGAAACAGTATCATTTCATCAATCTAATTGGATGTCCTAGGGAATCATGAAGATTTGAAATTTTGGGAGGCTGGAGTGGGCAAACTTAGCTCTCCTCTTTCAAAGCAGGTCAGAGAACCTGACTCTAGTCAAGAGTCTAGAATGGGTTGTTTAAAAATACATTTTGTGAGCATTTAAAATGAAGCCAACATTGTATAATAAGAACCTATTTCAGGTTCATTTTCTTTTAAGTTAATGTTTCTCAAAAAATTATGGAAATGCAGTAACCATACTTCATACCATAATGTGTTTAATAAGTTCCCTATCTGGGAACATTTGGTTTTTCCTAGAGCAAAGTACAGCATGACCTTACAGATGTTGAATACGACAACTGGCAAACTCAGTAGAAGTGTTATTGTTTATACAAATATATGTCTTACTGAGAGCAAAGAGATTTAGAAGCTAAATAAGCTTGGGTTAAAGACTGGCTCTTAACTCAGACATTTTTATTATGAAAACTTAGATCCATTACTTCCAGTTAATGACCTCGAAAAAGTCACTTTACTTTCCTAAGCTTCAGTTTCAATGTAAAATGGGGATAACAATATGGTTTCCCTCCTGAGGTTCCGTAAGGATCAAAGAAAACGATGCACATAAAGTGCTTACCAGTAGGCCTACACTGGCACAGTGCTCAGTAAATGGTAGCTTTTGTTGCTATTATTATTACTAGCTAATAAATGTCATAGTTTTGGGGCTTCCCTGGTGTTGCAGTGGTTGAGAGTCCGCCTGCCGATGCAGGGGACATGGGTTTGTGCCCCGGTCCGGGAGGATCCCACGTGCCGCGGAGCGGCTGGGCCCCGCTGAGCCTGCGCTTCCGGAGCCTGTGCTCCGCACGGGAGAGGCCACAATAGTGAGAGGCCCGCGTACAGCAAAAAAAAAAAAAAAAAAAAAAAAGTCATAGTTTTGGTAGTTGTAAGTCCAAGCAATGCTTAAGGAAAAGGGGCCAATATAATGACATGACAAATTTTAAAACTGTTAAAGAAATTATCATATGAGGAATATTAATAATAAGGGTAATAAGCCCTAATCTTTGTACATGTTAATATAATGCCCCATTAAATTGTTACTAATAATCATTACTGTTAATTTTATTTCAGAGTGAGCTCTGCCAAGGTACTCAGAGAACTGTGAAGTCATACATAATAAATGTCTAAAACATTATAAAAACATGAAATAGCAGTATTGATGCACATATAAATGATTCACTGAAAGTAAATGAAGAAAAGATAACCACTGTAATTTGCATATTTGTAAATGTGTTTCTATATTTTAATGTCCAGTTATTCAGAACTATGAAAAAGTTATCTACTGCTCAGTGAATCTGTGCCAAACCCACCGCTCATTGAGATGCTTTGTCAAGCACAGTAATTTCAACAGGACAGGAATTAGTTTGCTCACTTCTTAATTCACAGTGTGCTACGTAATTCAGGAAGTTGCTAACTAAATGGCCTTTTCCTGGATACCATTATCATGTCATTGTAATATCAGCCCATTTATTGAGTTTCAGCTGTCTAAGGCCAATGTAGGAAAGGATGAATTAGACATGTGGCCAGCCTGCAGGGGGATGATAGGATACATGAATAATGCTAATGCTTGATGGGCTGTGGAAAGCACCTTATTAAAGGTACAGCTGAGGTGCTCTGGGGAGGAAAGGACAAGGCTATTTCAGTTGAGTTGTGAAGGACCAGTACTACAGATCTGATAGTGGGTTGATGGTGAAAGTAGGAAGAAAAATCTAGAAAGTAGGGACAGTGTGACTGAAGAGCAGAGAAGAAAAACGTAGGTGAGCATTGGGGAATGAATGAATTTAGTTCAATTTAATTAGATTGGAACAAGGGACTCATGTAGATTAAAGACAGAGGTGTGCTGAGAGGACCACAGATTGACCTCTGAGGAACACTGACATTTTAAGACTAGAGAGAGAAAAGGGAGGCTGCAGAGGAGGCTGCAAAGAATCAGGAGAAGTGAAAAAGTAGGATATAATGTAGTATGACAGAAGCCATGAGAAGAAAAGGTGTCAAGTGGAAGAAAGCTTCCAACAATGTCTAGTGCCACAAATAGGCAAAGTAAGAACTGAAAAAGTTCACTTAAGTGGATAGTTAGGTGGTTATTAGTAATCCCAGCTGAAGCAGATGTGACAGAGATGTGAGAACAGTACAGTTAAAGTACAGTAGGTGAGGAATGAAAGGGGGTGACAAGGGGAGTTAGTGAATGCAGATGAACCTTAAGAGAGACAGCTTTGATGACACTTGGTTATGAAGAGAAGACAGAAACTGTAGTATTAAGGGCCTGAAAGAAGATGCCCTTAGTAAGGAAGGAGCAAACAGGATGCAGTAAAAGCAACAGAGGCAACATAGGCAGGATACAAAACCAACACAGCTGGTCCCTTGGCTGGAAGGGAGGGAAGAGGAATCATGTAGAATAGTGAAGCTTTTACAGAAAGATGTGCCACATATGGGAGAAGAAATCATTAGAGGAGGAAGGGAACTGAGAAAGCAGGTGATGAGTCTCATTTGAATAAGCTCAACCTTAGGTCCCTTGGAGTGTTATTTTGCAGATTAATGGATTTCTAAAGGGAAGCCTGTGCATCTTAAGAGATTCAGGATACTTGCTGTTCATTTACTGGGCCACCCTGCAGTTTATGTGCACGTATTGCCAGCAGCTCATTTTATAAAAAACAGAATATTTATAATACTTCGTAATGAAATTGGAGTGACAAAAAATTGTTTTTACTACTCAGAAATACAGAGCTTATCTTGCAGTGTAGTAGTTAAAAGAGTAGTAAAAATTAAGGTATGTTGCATATTTATCTTTTACAAAAAGACAAATATTCTAAATTTGTTGACGTTTTCTTTATTGAAGCATTTTCTTCCCTCATATGACAGGAGGCCAAACACAATTGGTTTTCCCCCTGCCTTACTACCCTCTTTTCTCAGCCTTCCTCCCTGGAGTGCCCCCATCTTGTTGATTCCTTAACATTTCTAAGGGCCTCTTCTCTATTGTTACTTATTCCCTAGGAGGTCTCATACAATGTTATGACTTAAAATGTCACCCTATATGACTCCCAAATTTGTATTTCTAGGCTGGATTTCTCTCGCCAGAATTGAGTCTTAGATATTCAACTGCTTATTCAACATCTCCACTTTAATCATCCAACAAATTTTTTTTTTTTTTTTTTTGCAGTACGCGGGCCTCTCACTGCTGTGGCCTCTCCCGTTGCGGAGCACAGGCTCCGGACGTGCAGGCTCAGCGGCCATGGCTCACGGGCCCAGCTGCTCCGCGGCATGTGGGATCTTCCCGGACCGGGGCACGAACCCGTGTCCCCCCGCATCAGCAGGCGGACTCTCAACCACTGCGCCACCAGGGAAGCCCCAACAAATATTTTTTGAACATTTATTTTGTACCAGATGCTAGTTTCAGCACTTGGAATACATTAGTGATCAGGCAAAAATCTCTGCTCTTATGGACCTTCCATTCCAGTGGAGAGAGACTGAAAATAGACAATATGCTTAATAACTAAGTAAACTATGCAGAATGTTCAAAAGTGATAAGCCTTAGGTAGTGACAAAATACGATGATGGCTTAGGAGTGCTGGTGAGGGCAGATGGCATCAGGTTGCACTTTTAAGTAGACTAGTTAGGGTTGGCCTCATTGAGAAGTTATCATTTGAGCAAAGATTAGAAAGAGATGAAAGAGTGAGTCCAATAGAAAAAACAGTCAGTGCAAAGGCCCTCAGGTCAAAGCATGTCTGGTCAAATCAAGAACAGTCTGGGACTTCCCTGGTGGCACAGTGGTTCAGAATCCACCTGCCAATGCAGGGGACACAGGTTCAAGCCCTGGTCCACGAAGATCCCACATGGCACAGAGCAACTAAGCCTGAGCGCCACAACTACTGAGCCCATGTGCCACAATTACTGAAGCCCAGGCACCTAGAGCCTGTGCTCTGTAACAAGAGACCCATGCACCGCAACAAAGAGTGGCCCCCACTCACCACAATTAGAGAAAGTCCGTGCGCAGCAACGAAGACCCAACACAGCCATAAATAAATAAATAAATTAATTAATTAAAAAAAATAGTCTGAATTGTCTGGTAGAGCAAGTGGGGTGAAGAGACATTCATTTTCCACCTCCCTCACCTTCTTTTTCTCCATAGCACTTCTCATCACCTGGCATATTATGTTTATATATTTGTATGTATTTTTTCATTTGTTTATTTTATATCTCTGCTCAGCTATTCTTCCAGAATACGAGCTCTGTGTGGACAGATTTCATTATTTTTGGTTCACTGCTATATTTCTAGTTGCTAAAAAGTGCCTTGCTTCTAGTGGAAATACAGTAAATATTTGTTGAGTGAATAAATAAATAAGAATATGACAATATGGTAGGCCTATATATGCCTACATTTGTGCATTTTTTGATTAAAGACAGCAAAAATTTGGGTATTACAGTAGTCACAGGCTATTGAGGCCTGGGAACAAATAAATTGCATACTTTTATAATAACATGAAAGTATAAAGTCTAGAAGGCTAAAAGCAAAATAATTAATGTATAAACATTATTAGGGAATATTTCTGGATAATATGATTTTGGTTATTTTTAATTCATTTTTGTATTTATTCTATAAGTTTTTTCTCTCTCTCTATATATATATATATCCTAAAGCTGTGGTATTTGCTGAATTAACTTGAACTTTTGAAATAGAGAGAGGAGGTCTGTGTATATTAAAGCTTTGCTTTGGGATCTTATTATAATTTTTGGTTCAATGGACTATAATTGTAGTATACCTCCAAAAGCTATAATTTAATGAAACTGGGGCTTCATTTCTAGGACCAAAGAGAATTGGGAAACCTGGAGCTCGATAATGCTGTTTTGTTTCATTAAATGTTCTCACTGTCTGTGTGGAAATAAATGTGACTCGTCCCTGACAGATGATAAAAGGCAGCAGACATCATTAGTGTCCATCATATGACTCCTGACACCTTCTGGAGAGAGGGCTTCTGTTCGTTCATGATCAGAGGTAAAATCTTTCTACAGATTGATTTGAAATTACTTCTTAACTTTGGTGTTCAGATCTAGCCATGAAGCCAAGAGTAGCTTCCTATTCCAACCTTAGAAACCTTCTTCTGAGGTTTTAAATCATTTTAGCTCTGTATTTCAGGATGTTTCAAGGGGCAACCATGCTCACAAAGAATGAGGGCTCTGTGGAATGCTTTATTAGAATTTCAAAAAAGTGCCATCTCTTGAACTGCTCATTACTAGGAACAACCTGGTACCAAGCAATTTATGATTAAAACATACAATTTGCATTTAAATTAAATGAATTAACAAATAGCAGAGATTACAATAATGTATTATATTTTCTTATTGTTTGCTGATTTAATTTTTACACGTGTTAAAATGAACAAAGTTTATGGGTTTCCATTTTTTTTTTTGCAGAGAAATTACTGAGAAAAATATGAATTGGAGAAACTACTTAGTCTATTATTTCCAGTTTTATCATGAGAACATGTTCTCATATTGGTGCTTCTCTTAAAACGTGGATTCTTTTTAAGAAACTGGACTACATTTTAATGGTTTTAGGAGATATTTCTCAATATTTATCTAGGTATGAAATCTTTTTAAAAAGGTATATAAAGAAACCAAATATTTTGCTTACAATTTCTTACATAAAAAGTTTTAATAACTGAATAATTAATATGTATTGAGAAGCTATTCTGTGTATGTTAGTATACCAGGTACTATGGTGAATATCAGAATTACAAGATCTTTCCCCTCAAAGTGTGGAGTCCATTTAGGGATATACAAGTTAAAGACAAAAAACATTTTAAAATTCAAAATATAATAAGGTCTATAGAAGACAAATCCAAAGCAGCTTTATACATTTAACCTAGAAAATAAGCAATTTCAAAATCTATTTAAAAATTGTGGGACTGGAGATAACGATATCCTCCTGAACTTGAATCTCTCAAGTCCTCCACCCAATGATAATATCAAAATAAGAATGCAAATATAATCACAAATGGCTCAAGTGTTTACCCTCATTAGGAAGTAGAAAACACCAAAATCAAGTTACCTGTAAACAGAGATATAAACACCACATTCCAACAAACATCTTAAGCCTGTAGGTGCCAAAATTAGGAAAAGGGACACTTAAGACACACCATTAAAAAGTGGAACACATCAACAAGTCAAAGACCCCAGAAAAAGGAAGTACAATACTAAGTGGCAAAATTTGAGTTCTGGTATTTGGCACTTCACAGTACCAGCTATAGGAAAAATATTCGAAAATGGTTAATACTGAGGAAGTCAGCAGCCTCAAAGAGCATTGCTTCTTAGTGAGAATCATAAAAGTAGAGAAAAGATTATGCTCTTGAGAATGTAGCAGAAATGAGAAAGAAGGTAAGGGAAAACCTGAGGATCTTTCAGAAATGAAAGAGACAAGGCATGCGATCCTTTGTGTCTTCCCTACCACTGAAAGCATTCATTAAAGAAACTGGCTTCACTAAGCTTTTATAAGGAAGTAATCCTGAACTAGAGACTCAACCCCCAAAATGACTAGGAATAGAAAAAAAAAAAAAAAAATCAAACCAACTACATACAAAGTTAATGGAAGAAGAAAACAGAAAATTCAAATCAAAATACTTCAGCTGATGAAATGGTCTGTACCAAAAAGCAACAACAAAAACAAACAAACAAAAACAAACAAAAACCACAAACCAGAAGAATATGCTTACACAATTTTTAACTGAATTAAAAATCCTCAAATGAGCATTTGAAAATTAGATATAGATACGTAGAGACACAGATATAGATACAGATATAAACTAGAAACAGAAAGTTTAAAACTAAGGCCACAATGGGAAAAAAAAAGGGGAGTGATGGAGTAAGAGTTGATTGATCTCAGCAAAGAAACTGTAGAAAAAAACTAGCCCATCTCAGAAATAAAGAATAAATTGAGAGGTACCCAAGGTATAATAGATTCTAGTGAAATTTACTAAGGAACTTTGAAGGAAAGCAGGATAAAAGGATAAAATGAGATAAAGTAGTAAGTAAAAGGGTCAAAGAGAAAATGGTTGAAATTGACGACATGAAAAAAAAATTCAAAATACATATAATTGAAGTCTCTGAAGAAGGAAAACAAAACGTGCTATAACTGATATGTAAAAGTATAATCAAAGAAAACTTTTCAAAAGTAAGAAAAACCTTTTTTTACATATTCAAAGGGCCCACTGTGTGCCTAGAAAACTCAAAAATAATCAACTTAGAGACATGTTCTAGAAAAACAATTAGAATTCAGGGTATACCGGCAATAACATCGAGTTGCTTATGCATAGAGGGGGTCTAGGAAAGACTGGCATCAAGCTTTTCAAAGGCAACACACAAACAAAAAAAATTGCAGGCCAAGTATTCTGTAATCACCCAACTGTCCCTCAGGTGTCAAGGCAATAGAAAAACTATTTTAAAGGTTCGTGAATCAAGAGAATAGTTTACACATGAGCTCTTCCTTGGTTGGATGACCTTCATTCAACTAGGAGATAACCTGGAAAATTTTGGCAAAATAAATGATGATAAGCATTTTATATATTTTAAATTTTTGAGTTAAATTTAAGTTTAATTTTTGAGTATTTTAAGAGTTAAATACCTAAAAGAAGGGTAGTGGCATGAGTAGAAGAATATACTCTAGAAAAGTAGAAAGAAAACAACTAGAAATAGAAGAAGGAAAAGACAAAGGAGAAAGCAGACTAAGATTATTGACTGTTTTATAGGTAATAGACGAAAGTCAAGGATATCATGTAAGACTGACAGTCTACTGAATAAAAGGTTATTTAAGAAAAGGTATATTAAGTGCACAAAAAAGGCATAAATATAAGTGAAATCTCTAAATAAAAATACCAATGTTCAAAAATACCAAAATAATTTTTTAGAAGCAAAGCCACATCAAATACAGAAACATAGTATATATAACTAAATATATTTGGTGACTGTAAAATAAAATTATATGCAGAGTTGATATCAATATATCAGCCACATTGGAAAATGTGAATGGGCTTAATTCATCTATTAAAAAAAAAATCCAAATTGGCTCATAAAGCAAATCTGAACTCTGTGATTCTATGTAAGGGACACAACAAACATACAGTGTTTCAAAATGTTGAAATCATAGGTATGGGAAAAGACATATCAAAAAAGTGAAACTGGGCTTCCCTGGTGGTGCAGTGGTTGAGAGTCTGCCTGCCGATGCAGGGGACATGGGTTCGTGCCCTGGTCCAGGAAGATCCCACATGCCGCAGAGCGGCTGGGCCCGTGAGCCATGGCCGCTGAGCCTGTGCGTCCGGAGCTTGTGCTCCACAATGGGAGAGGCCACAACAGTGAGAGGCCTGTGTACCGCAAAAAAAAAAAAAAAAAAAAGTGAAACTATAAGACAGCAGGAATTGTGATATTGATATTAAAAAGGTAGAATTCAGGCCTAAAAGCATCAAGGACTCTCTATAATGCTAAAATCCAAAACTTATAATCAAGATATAATAATGAATATCAATACACCAAATAACAAGATACCAGATAACAAAGCAGTCATGTTCAAAATGCAAAACCCACAGAAGATATGAGAAAAAAAAAATACTAATAAAAGACTTTAACACACCAATCTCAGTAAAAGGCAAGTCAAATGAATGAAAAATTAGAAAGTAAGAGATGAGTAGATCTCTGCACTTGCTGTCAGAATCATAACATTTATATAGAGGCCTTAACAGTCACGTACACAGTCCAAATGATTTCCACAATACATTGCCCTCCAAAGGTTGTGTCCTTGAAAATGGTTCCCACTGTGGAAACAGTGGGAAGAATATACATCCCAGGGAAGGGGCAAGGAACCTCCCATTGCCCTGGTCCAACTCATGGGCCAACCAGTTGTCCATCCTCTTGATGACCTCCTCCAACAATAACTGGGGCAGGAGGAGGTTCTACTGGCATCTAGTTGCATACTAGCATCTAAGTCTGCTGCTAAGCATCCTCCAATGCACAGGACAGGGCCCCACAACAGAATTATCTAGCCTAAGATGTCAATAGTGCCAATGTTGAGAAACCCTGTTCTAGGGAATGAGGTGCAGTATTTATTCACTCAAGAATATTTACTGTGGCAAATGCCATGGGTCTAGAGCAGTGCTTGACAGCAATGAAACCCAGAGCTCCTTCCTGAAGGACCTCAGAGTCCAGTGGAAGAATTATATAAATGAATAATTGTCATGGAATAAATTCTAGCCTTGGGTTGGAGGTGTTGGTGGCTGGAGCGGGGGAAGTCCAGGGAAATCTGGGAACAGATGGGTCTTAAAGGATAGATATGTAGGCATTTTCCCGATTAAATATAAGGAAATGGTTTTAGGCAAAGGAAAGAAAGGTGACAATAAGTACAAAGGGACATTAACAAACAACCTTCTCACTCCACTTTACCACATACACTCTGTGTTTCAGCCACTCTTGGCTGCAACAGGCCAAGCACTCAAGTACTAGTATGTATTTGTACTCTTGTATTGGTTTTCTCTCACTTCAGAATACCATTTTCACGCTTTTTTTCTGTTTGATGAAACCATCACCATCTCTCAAGATCATATGTCATGAGAGCAAGGGTATTGTTTTTGTTTTTTAATGTTTATGGATATGTTGCAAGCACAAAAACAGTTCTGGCATGTAGTAAATGTTCAATTAAGTTATTTTTGAATGAACAAATGTATAAACCCAAATACTGTTACTGAGTCTAAGCTCGTACCACTCGCCACGTGACAGGCCAATAATCGAGCGACGAGTTGTTGGGACAAGGAATAATGACTTTATTTGGAAAGCCGGCAAACTAAAAAGATGGTGGGCATGCCCCAAAGAACCACATTGCCTGAGTTAGAATTCAGGCTTCTTTTATACTAAAAGCGGAGGGAGTAAAGTCAAGCATTTTCTGATTCCCATCAGCCTCCAGAAGGGATGTGTTAATTTCTTCCTCCCTGAAGTCATTCACAGGTGGGCCTGGTCAGGATGTTTCCTGTGAGCTAAACAAAGGTATTTTAGCTTAATGCTCATTACCTGGGAGTCAGGGTTCCCAGAGATGAGCCGTTATGTATAATTTAAGCTCATAGGCAACATGCCTTGAGTTATTAGCTTGTAATAGGATACAAAAGTTCTTCCCTATTACATTATCAGTTCTTTTCTGAAGCATCCCTCAATTTCTCACTGTAAAACATACAAAAAAACCCAGAACTGCCTTTTCCCATACTTCTTACATTGCATATAGATGAGTAAATGTAAAAGATGACTTATTATAACACCTAATAGGTGCTTAATGTTTATTAACTGAATGAAAAATGAAGAACATAATGGGAAAAAAAAAAACCCAAAACAGATAGATCTGCCAGGTGTCTGGACCCATGATGTAGCTCAGTAAAACATTTCCCTTCTAGTCTTTCCTGAAGAGCAGAGACTGAAGAATTCTCTCAATATAGAGAAGTAAAAATCACTTATAACTTAATATCCAAAGGTAAATACTCTTTAATTTTTGCTAAATATTCTTCCAACGGAATCATATAAACACACACATATACAATACACAGACATGTATATACATTCGAACAAGAGAACTGCATTACATGTAATCCTTTATGACTGCTTTTTCACCTCTCTCCATGTCAGTTAAGTATAAATATGTTATTTTTATAAATACATCACATTTTATTTTATAGATGTAACATGACTCATTTAAAAAGACTCCTACATTGGGCATTTACATTGCTTTCATTTTGTTTGCTTGCTTGTTTGTTTTGATGTTACGAAGAATGCTGTGGTTAACTTTGTGTATTTACACACTATAGGCATTATTATCTTGAGATAAATTTCTAAAGTATATATGAAATTTAAGACTTTTAAAGTACACTGCAAAAGTCCCTTCCATAAAGTGTGTAAGATTACCATTCCCCTAAGCAGTATATGAAAGACACTGTTTTCTCACATCTTTAATTAACACTGGGTACCGGGTTATGTGTTAGATTTTAATTTAATGTGTTATAAACCAACAGTATTTCCTTTATGGTTTCTGACTCATGAATCAATGCCTAGAAATAATTTCCCTACTATAATTTTCTTAAAATGTCTACAATTTCTTCTAATACTTTTTATGGTTTCATTTATTTTCATACAGAAATCAAACTCCATCAGAAATTAATCTTGTTTTACGTCATGGTAGGCATCTTTTAATTTCAAAATGGACACTCAGTTGTTTTAATACATTTAATAAATAACCTATCTTTCCATCTTCATGACTTACAGGATACATTAATGTCTACATTTGAATATATTTCTGGACATTGTACTTTTTCTATTTGTCTACTTTTCCTTGACAATGATATTATTTTATGTATTATAACTTTATAATACACTTTAATATCTGATAAAGGTTCTCTTTTCTATTTCCAGATCAGAAGAAAATTTATATTTGTACAATACTGAATGATCTCATTCAGGGAAATAGTTGGTCCCTTTTTATTAAAGTTTTATTACGTTCCCCTGTAAAGTTCTTTTTCCAATGAAGACTCTTCATATTTCTTGCTGATTTTTTTCTAGATAATTCTGTAGTTTTGATTGCAATTGTAAAAATATTTTCATGTTATGATATTTAGCTAATTATTAGGTAGATAGTGATTTTCACAGATATTTTTCTAAAAGAGCATGTTATATAAAACTTAGTATTTTCTTAGTTTTCTAGTCGATCATATAATATGAAAATATTATACTTTTTCCCATATTTACTACTTATTCCTGTTGTTTTTAAAATCTGATTGGACTGGCTGTCACTTTCAGAATAACTTAAAATAGTGTAAAAACATAAAACTTTCATGATTTTAATAACGTAAAGCATGATAATGGAATTCTCCTTTCAGTACAGAAAAGAACAAAGATTACAAAGGATTGAGCCACACCACATAGGTAAAATCTATGCCTTTATAATGATAATAAAAGAAACAACAGGAACAACAATGACACATCTTTATTGGCCACAGTTAGAGAGTGCTAAGCCATTACTCTGAAATTTGGATTTCAAGTATTTATGCTTCCTTCTTGTTATAAGCTGTGTAAGCTAACCAAATAGTTGATAAAATTGTTTTTAATAATTTCACTTAATATATGGTAAAGGAATGACGGAAAATCACCAGTTTGAAATGCCTAATGAGATAATGAACCGAGGAAACAATTATGGATGGATGCTAAAAGCTTTAGGTAAAATGTTGATGTAAAACCTTATTTTGGAGGGAATCAGGTTACTAGCGCATGAATGCACTATTAAATTTCAGCACCACCGTAAGTGAGACAACCAGATATCATGTGTCTCACTATGAAATACTCTTGCCTTAAAAACAAACAAATGACAACAACAAAACTGTCTGGATCTAATCTAACTTAAAAGTTAACTCCTAGTTTACAGAAAATAGGAAAAATAGAGGAATAAAATGAATAACAAAATGAAAAAGCCAAATCTAGAATGTTGAACATCCAAAAGGACAAATAACTTGGTTTCTTCAACAATCAATGGCATGATAGAAAAAGGTTTGTTGCAGAATACAGTTGACTCCTGAACAACATGGGTTTGAACTGCATGGGTCCACTCATACGTGGATATCTTTCGATAGTAAATACTACAGTACTACTACATGATCATGGTTGGTTGCATCTGTGGATATGGAGCAATGAGGGATATGGAGGGCTGACTGAGTTATAAGGAGATTAATTCCCACATTGTTCAAGGGTCAACTTTAAAAGAAATTTAAGAGACATACAACCAAATGCAGTATAGATCTTGATTCAAAACTTATCTTAAATAGGTATGTTGGAGGCAGTTAAGGACATCTGAATATTGACTTGGTATTAAGTGATAACAAGAAAAAATTAATTATATTAGCTGTAATAGTAGCTTCTTAGTAACTCAAAAAATAATACCTAACAAATAACAAACAAACAAATATGAAAGTTCCTTCAGGGATGCATACTGAGATATTTACAGGTAAAATGTCAGCATATTTGAATTTTGCTATAAAATACCTCAGGTTACAGAAAATGCACGGAGTATATAAAGCAGTGGCAAAATATTGGTAATTGTTGAAACTAGGTGATGGGTAGACTGAGGTTCATTGTACTATTCTCTAGTTTTGTGTAATGCCTGTGGTTAGTGACAGATTAAAAAGAAAGCAGGTAAGAAGTAAGAGACAGTAGAAAATATAGGTAAGGATCAATGATGATTCTAAGTAAAACAGTAGATAGAGGCAGTTAATATAGTAAGCACAAAGTTAAGTATTACAAAGTACAAGTGAGGTTCACACAAACAGAGAAGGAATGTTCGAGATTGCTGAGAATTTAGAATTGAGGTACATGGGTGAAGAGTAGGAAAAGTGAGCAAGAGAACTCAAATAAGATGCCTAGAAGGGCACTCACTATCTGCATCACAAATGTTTAGGAACTAGTGTCATAAATGGGTTTTTAATGTCTGGATTATTTCTCTTTGGTCCACCAACTTCTCCCACACCCTTGTTTTATGTAAAGCATACTGATAAGGGCTAAGACTATGACCTCCATCTCATGGTCATTATAGCAAGACTTATATTTGGCCATGTTTATCTATAAAATCTTCTTTTAAAAAACTGCAATTAAAGAGACTTTTAAAAATGTTTTTAACCTCACTTTATATATATGAGAACAACAACAACAAAAAAAAACCCTCTGAATTTTGTATTATCCTAGGATGTACAGAGAAGGCAATCCAATAAGACCTGCCTTGTCACATTCAATAGAGCAACTGCAGAAGCAATTTGTTACAAGCAGATGGATAGTTGAACACTGAAAAGGATGATAAACTAGAACAAAATTAGATATTGAAATCAATTTCTTTTAGGCTCACCATGAAACTTCAGATTTACACAAACAATTGTATTTGAAGAAGTCAGAAAAAAATGCCATACTAAGATGGGTGCCCGTGAAAACAGAACTTTACACATGCTATAGCCTTTATAGCCATCATTTACTTGGTTGGTCCAAATATTTATAGTTCATTGTTATGACTGCCAAAACTGGCAACCACAAGGATTGTTGTCTCAATTAGGACAGTAAACAGATTGTCTCTTTTTTTAATGAAAAAATCTAAAATGTAATACTTCACAGTTTAACATGTTTATTCATCTAAACGAGCTAAAAAATAATGGTGCGACATCTGTTCGAGAGGCATTGGTACCTCAAATTTTGGCTGCCTCCCCACCATTTTGGTTGTTGTTTTAAAAAATGAAGAATAGGAGGGGGTACTGTCATCAAAAAATCTTCTGGCATGTAAAGTATCTTATTTTTCTTGAAATAAGGATCTCATGTCTGTTGCTAGGGATAAAAAAAAAATTGTCTAACAAAGAGGCACAATGCTGAATACGACAGCAGTTCAATTGTTTTAGATACATTTACTGACCCACTATAGATATTTCCACACTGATATAGTTCTTGAAGTGACTCTCCCAGTTCCCTCTATACTTACCTGTATAGCTAAAACCTATACAAAATAGTAAAGTGTTTCTGTAGGCACTGAATTCATCTGCTACAATTTTTACTGTAGGTTACACTGATTTTAGATATGGTGTCAGTGGAACAAAATCTAGCAAACATTCTATCCAGGCTGCATTGGAGCAATTCTAATAAAAGAAGGCAGTGCTGCTAAGGGAAAAGTGGTGAGAATCTCCCCAGAGAAGCCTCAGGTAAGTGTCTTCACCTAATTGTTGGTAAGAAAAAAATAAAAGTTTATCTTAGATAGTCTCTGACACAATAACCTTATGTTATGGATGAAATACATTAAAATTTAAGTTTAATATCTAGAAGTTTATTTCTGAAGCTTATCTAAAGCATAACTTGATCTACTGAATTATCAATGACTATATAATTTAGATTCTGGAAAATATAACACTTTAGTTTTCACATAAATATAGCATTATAATGAAAATTTAGTTTTTTTTACAATGGGAGTGAAGATTTAGACTAAGTTAAATTTAAAACAATGAGTATGATTTTTAACAATACTAAGATGAAAATAGCATATTTGATTTCCTAGAAAAGAGCAACGTTTCTGTTGTGTAGCAAATTTAATGCTAGTTTTCTTGATCTTAAAGAGAACCAGGATTAAACATATATGTGTCCCAATACAACCAAAGACCATAAATGTTAAATGCTGAGTTGATCAATATTGTGATTTTTAAGTTTTATTTATTAAATGCAAATAATTTTTGATCATCTGTTACATGCAAGAACTGTGCCAGGCTCTGAGAGGACTGAAAGAGATTAACTTAAATTCTAACATGCATTTATTAAAAATGTGCAGACCACTACACTACTGCAATTACAGAAATGAATAAGAACATATTCTCAGGATTTTGTAATCCTTGGTTGGAGTGGGAGTACTTCACCTACATTTACAAAAAATTGAAAAAGATTGGAAAATCTTCAAGTATTTTGCCACCTTAAAACAACAACAAAACCTCATTCTGGTAGTAAAATAGGATTTTAGCACATTTGTTTTAGAAGAAATTATAGATGAGGTTATATTTTTACAACATCGCCTCTCAAATGAATTTACATATTCTGTATTTTTCATGCAATATAAGAACCAGCAACCATTCAAGCTTCATTCAAAGTGTTCTATAGGCTGTACGTTAAGTCCAGCTGCGTTAGTTGAAATTTCTTCTGCAGAAAGAGTATGTTAACAGATAGATTCTAACATTCTGAAAAGTCATTAATTTTTTTTTTTTTTTTTTTTGCCTTCTGAATTACTCTGAGCAGTGAATTATTGGAGGGGAAAAACCCATGCCTAAAATTTGTATGGTGCCAGTCTCAGATTTATGCCAAATACCACTCACTATTTAGAAGTGTAGTCCCCTGAAACTGCAGACCGGATATCACCTCTCTGTCTTCAAAGATTCAAACCAGACTTCAACTTGGGATTTCTCTACAGAGGATTGGCTGCTTCCCAGCTAATGTGAGTTTGAAAAATGTGCATTTCACGAAAACATTATTTTGTAAATATACATTGTCTCACTTTACCTGCTATTTATTAAAATCAGAGTTTAGCCTTTGGGACTTACCATAAGTTAATCAGTTAAGTTAGTTATGCTGTGTCTAGGCTAATATTCATTACTATCAGAAACAACATTTTTCCTCCAAAGAATACCTCAAGAGTAGAACAGGATAGTAAAGTTGTTTTTCTCCTTTTTTTCAGGGTAATGAATTTTCAAACATTTCCAAGAGTACAATCATCTATTTTAAATACTGTAAATTCTGTAATATCTCACTTGGATAGGTATTTAATAGACAATTATTACATATCCTTGCATTTAAATTACCACTGAAATTAGAAATAATCTTTATTTTATATGACTGTATTTAACACCAGATGGGAGGGGAAATAACTAAATGAAGATTGTTCACATAAATGTGATAGGAGTGGGGGAAAGCAGTATTTCTTGACATGTGGCATGTCACTCAGGAAAGTAAAAGACCCATCATATCCAAAATGCCAGCTTGGATATTCTCTTGCCACCCACTTCACAAACAGACATACCACATGGCATTAAATGCTGCAACCTTTCCTAAAAATGCCACTTGGATTTGTCCACTGTGGTGAATGTATAGGAACTCTTGGTCTGTCTCTTAAGTTTGTGATTTCAATGGGAAGAATCCAGGAAACAGCACTGGCTAAATTTTGCCCTCAGATGTTTGGCATAAATGATCTGTGAGGACACTGGAACTTTTGGCTGTTTTCACACTGATGAAATAAGTTATGCTACTTGAAAAAATTCTACAGAACATAACGCTACACAACCACATTCAACTATCTGCAAAAGTCTCAAAGACTATCTAGGATATTTATCAATACTTTCTTCTCTTGGAGAGTATGGAAACAATCTTAACATTTTATTTACTCTTTATAAATACAATGTATTTACTATGAAACACCTTATGCACATGTTGCAAGCTATTCATTTTCTATACATATTTATGTAAGGTAGTAACTAACAACTCTGCTATGGACACATATTTTTCCATTTTCTAATCTTTATGTACTCATGTGTTATAAAATTATTTTAAAATTCCATTACCAGTAAAAAATACTGACTACATTAGTCATTATACTCCAACAAATGTAAAATACCTTGAAAAATCATATAAACAAAAAACTCCATATGTGAGTAATATAAGACATATATTTTCTTCTATTACTTTTCATGAAAGGGTTCTAATTGATTTAATTCCCAAGAGACAAAATACAATTTTGTAAAACAAGTTTGTATTGTTCAGATATAAGAGACAACCCAAGAAAATGACTCTGAGTAGGTAGGACTTCTGCTATTACCGTTGTGTGAAAAACACTGCACAATTAGGCAACAGGTTGCTACATATCTCCTTAACAAGAGGGGCAAACTGATACTGCAAGCAGCCAGGACAACATAATTAAAATAGAATTCCAAGTTTATATTAATAGAGTAATAAGTTAATTAAAATCAAGATCAACTGAACTTTCTATTTACACCAGTTCAGACAGCCCAAGAGGAAAGCAACTCTATTTTAGAGACATATGTGACTCTTTGAGCTTCTGTCATCCAGGTGCCATTTCTGATGGAGCACATGTGCACTGAACAGTTGGCAAAGAAGGAAAAAGATTACTGTAGATGTATGTGCAGATTGTCTCTCTAATGATATAAACTACGTCTGGAAAGAAAGCAGGGTTTCTCTGTAAAATGAAAAATTTCCCATGAGTTTTCATTCCTTCTTAGGCTCTGAATGTGACTAGAGAATGTTTCTGTAAATGAGGATATATACTTTTACTTAGAATGTATATGGAACAAAAATAGATTTAGTAATCTGTAAGTGATGGAGTTATACACATAAATTGCCTAAGACATCTGAAGAATTTAGGATCTGTTTTTCACTTTATCTAAATGCACCATGAATAGGTTGCCTGTCAAAGTAGAAAGATTTATAAAAGTATCTGGTAGCACACATACTACATTACTAGGTAAGGTTCTTTTCTTGATATCCTATGCAACATTTTAAAAGATATTTCTGCAAACTGAAAATACCAGCAGAAAAAATTCAAGACCTTGCTGTCTCAGTACTTCAGAAAGTATTGGTCCCTAGAGGTGCTTTTATAAAATTATATCCTTTTCATGCATTGATTGCTGCTCAACTAATCTTCATCTGGTTCCAGATCAGGGTCAACATCTGTGGACAGTCTGAGATAAAAGAAAGCATAGAAAGCCAGTAGGAGGGCCAATATAGCTGCAAGTAGAAGGCCAACTTCCTGAGGAAGGAAAAAAAAAGTAGATTTGAAATTCATGAAATGAGGTTGGTTAACTTTATCAGTTTCACGAGATTAAAAAACACAGTCTAGAATTAATAATCACATTCTTTTTGTTTAACACTTTCTGTCATTAAGCAAAGAAACTTTTGTGCTTGACAATACCTAATATAATGGCAGGTACATCAGTGGGTATAATAATAGATGTGTATTATTATTTTTATTTAAATTTGTGTTTTTCTAATAGTAAAATTAACATTTATAATTTTAATATATTTTCATAGTTTGGATATCAAACTGTTGGATGTAAGCAATGTAGTTTGTGCCTACACAGTTTATCTTTCTCTATCTGAGAAAGAAATAACATTTGAGAAAGAAATAACATTACTTCTTGCTTCAATACGTTTATTATTAGCTATAGCATTTGGACACAGATTCTTTTTTAAATTATCATTCCTTTTCTAATAGGAAGAAACTATTATAACCAGTTTCTACATTATGTCTCTGTAAACATCCTTATTAAATATTATTTTTTAAAACTCATTTTTAAATTCTAAATTCTATAGTTTACAATGTGGCAGAACAAAACTAAGTACTCTTGGCTCATAAAGCATGATATGATATAATTAACACAACTATGAAGGATGGTCCTGGATACTTCATTTGGTGATTTGATATGGATTATATTAATCAATTATGCTGAAATAATAGCCAAAAAATTAACATATATACAATGGCAAAAATCATATTATTTTTCAAAAAGTCTATAAACTTATATACACACACACACACACACACACACACACACACACACACACACATACCATGAAGGAATTGTCTCAATATTAACGTATCATTTGGCTAAACAGAAAGAAGAATAAATAGTGCTAGTACAGTATCCTAAGGGGCTTAAATATTCCCTTGTAATTCTCACTTGCATATCACACCCCTTCCTGACATTATTTTATGGAGAAGCAATTTATTTGCACTTACACAAATGTAGTTTACATTTCAAAAGAATGCAAAATTAATAATTCAACATATGCCACCTAATAAACTTTAAAAGCATTAAAATAAATTTGGTTTATAATCAACATGTAATTTTTACCTGGATATTGAAATTACAAATGGACATTTTATACAGATTTTTAGCTTTATAATTAGATTTTTTTAGATTTGCAAACTATAAAAATAAATATTAATAAAATACATGGGGTTGAAAGACTTAGTGTCAACTATTTTTGTAAGATTTGATTTCTCAATCTACTCTATCAATATAATGTCAAATTAAAGTGAATTTTCTCTGCTGCAGTTGGAATACTTTGGCATCTCAAAAGGGCATGGCAGCATCAGACAGGTTTCATTTATTTTCTTGTATCCACAGCTGTGCTCCCAGACCCATCTGGTTACACAGCTACTAATTTTAAGAGGATGTAATAAACAAGTGACACACAACTGCAAACTCCATCTGTTCTGTACAGTGGACAAAAAACTGTTCAACAGCAGTCACCATTCCCATAAGCTTAACACAAGACTAAAGTTTTTACTCTTGATTAGAGTCTGTGATTCTCATCTCATTGATAATCACCTCTAATTGCTGTTTTTCAACTCCTTCTTATCCTTTCAAACAGCTCTGTATCATCTTCATTGTACATTTTCAGAATATCCAGAGGCATGAAAAAGGGGTTTAAGGGTAGGAAGCAGAGAACATTCATAGAATACAACTTCAGAAGATCCATTAATTCAATTAAGTCTATTCAACATACTATGGTGTAGGGGGTGAGGCTTCCAAAGTATTGGACGAGGAGGTACAGCAAATCATTTGTTTCAGAATGTCCCTATTCTGCTAAGGAGATAAGTATTGTGGGGACTGCATACTTGGAGGGTTAAAACTATGGTAAAATTTGAAAATACTGCTTTCAGAATTCTGGTCACACTAACCATAACTTAGAGACCTACAGGCATTTATGACTCTCCCCACCCTTGGCTATTTTTAGTTTTAGATCAGGAATAACAAAGAGAACAAAAATAATGCTTCCAGCTGGCTCAACCCAAGGGGTTGTTAGCAGGATCTGGTTGCCATTTGAATATTTTATTTATGTAACAGATAAATCAAATTTCTGATCCTTATTTTTTATTATAATTACTTGTTTCAAATAAACTACTTAATAAACAAATATAGATTATCTTTTTCCTTCTAAATACTAGGAAACACAGGTTATTTGCATTCTAAAAAAATTTTCCCTGATGTTGCAACTCTTGAAAAATAATCTTCAAATTGAACAGCAACCAAATAGCAAATATTAGTTGTGCAAATAATTTTTAGGTGGTACTCATTACTGGGTCATAAATTATGACATTTTGTTTATATTGGTAAAAGACACAAACTAAAAATAGCTTCTCAATAGAAATAATTCCACATTTTGAAGAAGTGATATTCATATCTTATTCTGAATCATTACTGGTCCCTGAAATTTTCTATCACTAAACATACATTTATAAAAAAGCACTAGAAGCCCCTGAGGGTAAGTACCCTATTGTGTAATTTTTATATCTCTAATCCATGATTTCTCAATCATGTGATTTCTTGTAGAAATTCCTCCAAGATAATTGTGTCTTATTCATCTTTTTTTCCACAGGTTCTACAACATTGTAATGCTCATAGCAATTTCTAAATAAATGAAGGATTGAGTCAGATTTATATAATTTATGTACAAGGTATATTAAAATTATGTAATGTTTTGAAAACTTTACAGCAATAATATCCATAATACTATCTTCACAGCAAAACTGAAAACATTTTGTAATATGTAGTATAGTAACACAAAGCAGACTTAGTTGAGTAGGGGATCTTTAGGCCAATGACAAACATCCAAGGACAGTCTTATTTATGCAAACCAGTAATAGCTAATTCAAAGAAATATTTATGTTAAGTGTATTATTTAACTCTTCTGACTATACTGTGAGGTAAATGGCATAAAATCCATTTTACAAATGTGCCAGTTTAGACTCAGCTAGATCATTGTAACAGTAAGAGGAGTCATGTGATTCTAGGCCTCTTTCGTGTTCAGTTTTATCATTACTGTTATTTTCCTATTCCTTGCAGCTGTTCATATTTTCTGTAGATTTAAATTATTTTAAAAGCATAGCAATGATTCATTCTAAAAAATAAGTAGTAAAGTGATAAAATATTATAACATTATGGCCATCCTGTATTAACTAGATAAGAGTCAAACATGTTTGATGTTCATTAATCCTTAGTTGCTTCTCTGACATTATCAACATGGATAAAATCACTCACTGGGGAAATTAAATAGCATTAAATGGCAATTGCTGAAAGAAATTTCGTTATTTAAAATACTATGCTAAAATGACAAGGCAATCAAAGTTTGACAGGGCAAACTAATTAGTATGCCAGATTTGAAATGTAAAACACCTCCATGGTTCTGATTCTAAAAAGTTTCCTATTATTTTAATGGGTTCATTACATAAATTTTCAAGCAAAGTAAACAGTGTTTAAAGATAAGGTTTTTGTTTTTCACAGGTTTACAAATCAAAATGATATGCTAGTTTATTAAAAAGGAGCTGTTTTTGATGTCAGAAACTTTTCTGTACATACTTTAAATCATCAATGAAACCTAAGAACAATTTTTTTTCTCATAAAAGATAAACAAATTCTATATTGTTTTTAAAAAGACATTAGATTGCACTATAAGGTAGACTTATACTAGGAATATGGTTATTTCCTCAAGTTAAAACCATAGCAAAATGATAAGAGCAAATGAAATAGAGGATATATACAGGAAAGTGGTATACATCAATAAATGCATGGCTGCACTATTTTTCAAATTCTAATTTGCAGCTGCTCATTATACTGTGCCACAAGTGGATTGTGCTACCCCAATATTCTTCTAACAAGACAAAAACAAAGCCCTGTATTGTGAAAGATAAAAATAAGTGACATATTGCTTTCCTGGAAAATGACAGACAGTGCTCTCATTACAAGAGACAATCATCAGGTAACTAACTGCAAAATAAGAAACTAACCACTGGTTTTAGAAAGTTTGTGTCATGGAAATAATTTTAAAGATGAATGAAATTTCACATGAAATTAGAAGAAAACTTCAAAAGATTAATCATCTCTCTTTCAAACAAAAAGGCAATTCATTTTTTTTTTTTTTTTCTTTTTCTTCCGTTAAAAACTGACACACAGCACTAACTGAGGAGATTGTGCTGTGAAAACATACCGCAGCACACAGCAATGCTTGATCAAAATCAGTATCAGGAGTAAAAAGAAGGCAGTGTTTCGTGATCATAATAGCAAATTCTGGAAGACAACCAAATATATCATCTGGCAGTTCAACAGCTGTTACAGCTTGGTAGTAATACCTTGGCATTTGCTATAAGCTATAACTTAGAAAAATTGATTTTTCATCTGCCAGATAAAACCCAAAATCTCCTTTTAACATTTTAATATTTAAATAAAATATAGGTACTAGTCACTTTACTTTTGCACATTTGACAGTAGAGCTGTCAAATTAATTTTTCTATTTATAGTTTAATTTTACTCTAAACACTTGGCAGAGTTGACATGGGTAATAATGTAAATGTAATTTTGTTGAACTTCATTGTGCTAGCACATTGGATTAGCATCTGCTAACATCATTCTCAGTTGCTTTTATCCCTCTTAAGCAGTTAAAACACTGGTTTTCTAAAAGAACAAGTTTGGAAACATCATTAGAATTTCATCATAGAGAGTACTGACAACAAAAATAATACACGTGTAAAATTACATATATTAATGATCTAAGTATATACAATTATAATTAAAAGTTAAACAACCATAAAATGAAACTTATTGCAAGTGAGAAAAGTTTTTGATCCAGGCCACATATATCGCTGAAGTGTTTGAACAATAAATACAGTAGCTAGAGAAAAAGTAAATTGCAACTTTAAGTGTAACTGTCTCTCTTAAGTGACATTAGGTCTTATTCTAAGACCTAATAAAATCTTAGAATGGGAAGGATGTTTCTCATTAAGTAAATTCTCTTTAAAAGCCTTTAATCCTGGCATTTGACTTAGATTTTGAAATGTCATAAAACATTTAGAATTCAACATTTATGCAATCCAGTTTTAGAAAATGAGATGGCATGCAATATATCACATTTTAAAGTTATCAAATACAGGTACCTTTATGCCTATTGCTGTTTTCTTTGCTTCTGCTTTTAATTTGGTTGCTCGTAAAATAGGTTTGGTTTTTTTATAATCCTGTTTACCTAGAAAGAGATAATTTCAGACAATGAGCTATAATTTAAGTTTAACGGCCATCTGAAATGTCAAAGAACCTTTAAATAGAGTAAAACTGGGAGACAAAGTTGCAAAGTAATTCCCAGTTATGGAAACCATAAACTGGTCACCCTAAGGTCAATTTTTCCTTCTCTCTTACTTTTTCAGGAAGAAGATTTGACAGACATCTTTCATTTGGTGTGAGGTGAATATCAACAAAGATAAAAAATTCTTTTAGAGAATAAGATGTTTAAAGCAAAGAGAGTAAACCTTTAGAAGCATTTGGAGACAAATGTGGAAATAAATGAAATTACATAAGATCCCTTTAAACAGATAAGATTAACTCTGTCTTCATAATTGAAGAATAACAGTTCATTAGAAATTTATTTTATTATCGATATATTAAGTATTCAATAATCAATCTGAGAAGTATCTTCAAAGTAAGAAACTAAAGACTGATCTGTAAATAACTTTCAGTTGCTGAATTCTTTAGAAAAAAGTATTTAACTTTTGTTTGCTCTCTGTGGAGGACAGAATAAATATGGCTAGATAAATGATGAAGGATAGCTATATTTAGACATTAGTTTCAATGTTCTTTACCACATTTAACAACCAAAAATGAACAAAACTGAGTTAGTGTCACCAAATTTGCTTTTTTTTGTGTGTGTATACCACCTGGTGACCCCACTAATGGGTAACAAAAGAGCTATTACACACCCTGTGAGGAAAACAGATTTAACAATAACAACAACAAAAGCATTGACTAGAATGATATACTCTTTTTGTTAACCAACCTGTTAGCTAAGAATTGGGTCCAATTAGTCTCAAATATAATCATATGTCATTCTGAGTGGGAGTTAACATTTGACCATATAATCTCTTCAACTATTTTATATTCTTCTATTTGGCCTTGTTGTTTCCATTTTATTCCCTTTCCTTTCAAAGATCAATTACTTTCCAAAACTTACCCCTGTAGTCTATCAAAATAATACAACTGCTAACTTTAATTTCCACATCTTCCTCACACTGAAGTAAATCTGAAAGCAGTTTATCTAAAGTATACCATCAAAATTTAATGTGCAATATATTTTTTAATGTGTTTGCTAATGATTCAAAAGTACCTTTAAAATTCTATATAGATTTTTAGAGTCAGAAATGCCAGGGGGAAGTGAGACAAATGAATGGGAGGATGAAGAAATGCTATATCTGTGTTCATTAGACACATAAAAGTATTTATTTGGCTGAAGAGCTTTTTTTTTTTAAGAAGTGTGTATGCTATTTCCTTAACTGCAATGGTATAGCAGTCATTCTGGATCTATGAGCATGCAGCACCTTAATAAATATTATTTGATGATTTTAATGATTATTTGATGGGTTTAATGATCCAGAAATGAGCCAATTGTAAAAATGTATATCAAATGATCTAAATTTAAATTATGGAATGAACAAATACAGAAAAATATTACTCTGACCCATTTTAAATTAGCAACATTTAATTTTGCTGAAAAAATCTTGACAAGTGTTCACTCTGATTTCACATGTCAACAGTCAAACTATTCATGTCATTATTCCTGCTGAGATATAAACAGTTCAGAGCAATGAAACTGGTGACACATCAAATGTCTCCACTCAGGGTTACAAAGCAAGTTTCTAATGAGAACCTAAAAAGAAATTTCAATATTATAGATTTGAAGCCAAGAAGTCATTTCTTATGTTATATATGCCCTATAATAAACTCTGGGTGCAACAGGGACAAAATAAACAAAAAAAGAGATTATCTTAACCAATCTGCTTTTTGTAGACATATGCAATATTCTGGATGATGTGTCTGTCATAAAGCAGATTCAAATATGCTTAAAAGAGTCAATGTTAAAGTAAGATTTTATCATTCTACTTCACTTCCCATTGGTTAAATAATGTGTTCTATTTCAATTCAAGTCCTATAATCTCTTAAAGAATAATACTTCTAAATTTATATTAAAGTTGATATGAACATTTGAAGCAGTATTTATAATAAAAAGACAGTTTTAAAAATTATTACACACCTCATACTTCTCCAAAAAGTGCATCTGTCATTAATGTAGCATTCTCCTTGCTGACTGTGATATCCAAAAGTATATATTGCAAAACGTGGTTTCAGTCTACTAAGTGAAAACGTTTACAGGGGCATTTGTTAAGTTCTTTATAACTAAAACCAGATCTCTCCATTATACCCAAAAAGATATTTAACATTTTAATTTTTTATGGCTTCATGAAAAATACCTATGCGCACATGATTGTAAAAAAAAATATAAAATAAGAAGCTCCTGCCTTCTGAGTACTTACACCCAGGAAAAAACACATTTATGTAATCTAGATTTCATATGCAGACAGCTTTTTAAATACAATTGGATCTGATTTTGGTTATATCAATAATACGATAACAAAAGTGGCAATTTAGCAATTGCTCATTACATTTTATACGAGAGAAATTCGAGCCTACAAAGCCAATATGGGACCTCAATCATCTCGTTTCTCTCTTCTCAATTACACCATTCATCACAGTTCTGTATTTTAATTTCCTATGACATAGTTTAAGTAACAAAAGCTTTCTCCCCCATCTCCACACTTTCTGATGGACTGATTTATGCTTCCTCCCTCCAATATGATCCTATTATATTATTTCATTATATTTTATTTTTTACTTATCATACAGTGAATATAACATTTTTTTTCCTTTTGGTATACAGTTCTATGAATTTTAATGCTTATGTATAGATCATGTAATTACTACTATAATCAGGATATAGAAAAGTTATATTATTTCAAAAAACTCCCTGGCACTAACTTTCTAAACTCACCCTCCTTCCTACCATAATTCCTGGCAACCACTGATATATTGTCCATTTCTATAGCTTTGTCTTTTCAATAATGCAGCAAAAATGTGACAAGGGCTTCTTTTATTCAGCTTAAGGCCTTTAAATTTCACCCAAGTTGTATGTATCAGCATTTTATTCTTCTCTATTGCTGGTTAGTATTCCATTATAGGAAGGTACCAGAACTTGTTTATGCATTCACTCATTGAAGTACATTTGGGTTATGTCCAGTGTTTGGCAAGTATGACAAGAGCTACTATAAACACAGGTATGCAGGTTTTTATGTGAACATAAGTTTTCATTTATCTAGGGTAAGACTGCTGAGTCTTATGGTAAGTATATATTTAACTTTGTAAGAAATTGTCAAACCATTTTTCAGAGTGTTTGCATTCTCACCAGCAATGAATAAGAGTTCTGATAGCTTTGCATCATCACTAGCACTTGGTATTATTGTATCTAGGTTATCTAATTTTTTAGTGTACAATTAATTGTTCATAGTATTCTCTTATAATCCATGTTATATGTGTAAGGTTAATAGTAGTTACACTGTTTTGTTACTGGTATTAGTAATTTGTTCTTTTTTTTTCCTTAGTCTTAACTACAGGTTTTTTCAATTTCATTGATCTTTCTAAATAACAAATTTTGGGTTTTGTCGATTTTTTTCTACCATTTTTCTGTTTTGTATTTTGTTTATTTTCACTCTAATCTTTCTTATTTCCTTCCCTCAGATAGCTTTGAGTTTAGTTTGCACATTTTTTTCTAATTTTTTAGATAGAAATTTAAGTTATTGATTTGAAACCTTTCTTCTTTATTAATATAGTCATTAACAAGTATAAATCTCCATCTAAGTACTGCTTTATCATCATTTCATAAGTCAGCAAGGAGAAGAAGAAAGTTATACACAAAAACACTTGTAGATATATTTACCTATGCAGTTACTTTTACTGGTGTTAACTTATTTTTTCTGTTTGTGGATTCTAGTAACTGCCTTATGCACTTTCATTTTAGCCTGGAGGACTTCTTTTAGTGTTTCTTATAGGGCAGGTGTACTACTGACAAATTTTCTGGTTTTGTTTATCCAAGAACATCTTGATTTCTCACTTTTTTGAAGGACAGTTGTGCTAGATGTAGAATTTTTGGTTGACGCTCTTTTGCTTTCATCACATCATATATAATGAATTACTTTTTACTTTCTGCTTTCAAGATTTACTCTTTATGTTTGACTTTCAGCAGTTTGACTATGATGTGGCCAGGTGTGGATCTCTGAGTTTATCCTTCTCAAAATTTTGTGAGGTTCTTGGATATACAAATTAAAGTTTTTCATCACATTTCAAGAAGGTTTTTGTCTTTTGAATATTCTTTTTGATGCTCTCTCTTCCTCTTCTCATTCTGGAACTATTATTATGCATAGGCTGGTATGCTAGATAGAGTCCTATAGGTATCTATGGCTCTGTTCATTTTTTGTCATATCTCATTCATTATTTTTTATTCATGTTCCTCAGACTGGATAATCTCAATTAACCTCTCTTCATGTTCCCTGTTTCTCCTATAAGTTCAAATCTACTGCGAAGCCCCTCTAGTGAAATTTTTATATTGGTTATTATATTTTTTTCAAGTCCAGAATTTCTATTTTTTATATACATAATTTACATTTATATAATAATATTTTCTATTTGTTGGTACATCATTCTCATACTTTAATTCTTTAGACATGGTTTTCTTTATATTTTGAACATATTTTAAATGGCTGATTTAAAGTCTTTGTCTAGTAAGTCCAAGGTCTGAACTTGTCTAGAGGTGCTTTCTATTCTTTTTCTGTGTATGGACCATAATTTGCTGATTTTTTTGTGTGTTTCATAATTTTTGTAGAGAACAGTTTTCTACAAAATGTTATGTAGCAACAGTTAAATAATGTAATGTGGCAACTCGGCCAAACAGATCTCCCCTAGGATTTGTTGTTGCTGCTCTTTGTTCTTCTTTTGTTGGTGTTACTGTTTGTTTGTTTAGTGACTTTTATGGTCTAATTCTGTAGAGTCTGTATTCTTTGTTATATGGAGTCACTTAGCTTAATGTTCATCTAATAACTGGACAGGTATTTTCTTAATTGTCTTTTACCAATATATCTTCCAGGTTTGTTGAACAGGTGTTCCATACTTTGACAGGACTTTATAGTTCTGCATTAGCCTTCACTTCCTGCTAGCTTCCTCAAGGTCAGCAAAGAGTGAGAGCTTATGGCCTTTCCAGGTCTTTACTGGACATGGCATAGTCCTGCACAGGTTCATGACTTTCTAGATTCCCAAGAATCTATGTCAGGGATTTAAAAAGACACTATGAACATCTCATTGCCCAGTTTTAAAAACAATTTTAGGTCAGCCTTATGCTAGCCCCAACTAGTAATGCTGCCTCAGGTAGTCGTGATGTTAAATGCTTGCCACTGATTGTTTTTGCCAAATGCCATCAGGAAAGGACTCTTCACACAGAATGAGCTCTAAGTCAGGTCAAATAAAGACAACTTCTGAGAATGGGGATTTTCAGTAAGCTCCCAGACACGTCAAATAGTGATAGTTCTCAGAGGATGGGATTTGGGGTAGCTCCAAACACATTTGACCTCTCCAGTGACTGCAGACTGCTGTTTTTCATGACTACTATTGTTGCAAAGCTGAGGAGGGGAAGATTGGATTAAGGCAAATTGAACAAAACAAAGCTTGATGTTCTTACTCAGAGTTAGCTGTTTTTCTCAAATAAACACTCTTTGCACTGTTTTAAATTTTTTGAAAATTTGTAGATTTCTGAAAAATTTGATTTTGACAATTTTTTGTCATTGTTCTTGCTTTTATAGAAGAGCAGACTTTTGAGGTCCTTACTTTCCATTCAAGAAGTGCTTCTCTTCCATCCTTTTACCTTTAATCTCATTATATTTGAAGTGAATTTCTTATCTACAGCCTATATTTACATCAGTTTATAAAATTTCAACCTGAAAATCCTCTGTCCTTTTATTGGTATGTTTAAACATATACATTTAATGAAACTATTAATGTATTTTTATTTAGGTCTACCATTTTATCTTTGTTTTCTTTTTGTTTCCTTTGATTTGTTTCTGTTTCACTTTTCATGCCTTTTTAAGTTATTTGAACATTTTTTAATATTTTGTTTAAATCATTTATTGTATTTTGATATATCTCTTAGAATAATGTTTCAATAGTTTCCCAAGAGATTACAAAATATACATTTAACTTTTAAGAGTCTAATTCAAATCATATTTTATTCAATTTCCTTTTTTTTTTTTTTTGTGGTACACGGGCCTCTCACTGCTGTGGCCTCTCCCGTTGCTGAGCACAGGCTCTGGACGCGCAGGCTCAGTGGCCATGGCTCATGGGCCCAGCCGCTCCACAGCATGTGGGATCTTCCCGGACCGGGGCACGAATCCGTGTCCCCTGCATCGGCAGG
Organism: Tursiops truncatus; assembly: GCF_011762595.2. Classification (NCBI taxonomy): domain Eukaryota; kingdom Metazoa; phylum Chordata; class Mammalia; order Artiodactyla; family Delphinidae; genus Tursiops; species Tursiops truncatus. The sequence continues at coordinate 36,475,907 of NC_047050.1, forward strand.
TGGATTCTCAACCACTGCACCACCAGGGAAGCCCCAATTTCCTATTTTTAAAGATATTCTACATTTAAAAAAAAATTTAACATGCACAATCCAATACATTTCACATTCTAATATAATGGAAACAAGCAGTATATTGCTTTGCAGTGCTAGTTTAACTAGTTGTTGTTTATCTCTTTTGACTTTGCTGTACTTATATTTGATCTTCTTGGACATGTGTCATAGGTTAGGAAAGTTGTTTCTATACAGTTGACTTTTAATAATTCAGGACTTTAAATGTCCACAGACAAAGAATTATACAAGTGAATATACTATTGTAGCACAGATGCATTTTCCTTAAAAATGCTAGACAAGACACTGGTGCTCCTATTTGATGCATGTTCTTATTATAGCTTAACTGTTTTGCAATAAAAAGTGAGAGGCACATGCATAGTTAGAAGGACTATTATACTTTGGTTACTGAAACTTTATATTCATGATAAAAACTGCAGGTTGTCCTTAGATAATACCTGTGTTTTAGTTCTGGAATAAAATTTCTAACTACTCTTCTCTAGAGTTTTGTGTTCAGTTTAGTTGAAGAGTATGCTTAAATTGCTAGATCTGTACTATTAAAAAGTTACATTAATATTGTAACTATTTATTTGTATTAATAGAATTTTCTTGATACTGTAAAACCAAAACAAAGTACAGGAACAAAACAAAGTTCAGGTTGATAAATGATGACAAATGTCACTCTTTTTGTTTTTTTTTTTTTTGTGGTACGCGGGCCTCTCACTGTTGTGGCCTCTCCCGCTGTGGAGCACAGGCTCCAGACGCACAGGCTCAGTGGCCATGGCTCATGGGCCCAGCCACTCCACGGCATGTGGCATCTTCCTGGACCGGGGCACGAACCCGTGTCCCCTGCATCGACAGGCGGACTCTCAACCACTGCGCCACCAGGGAAGCCCACAAATGTTACTCTTAATCCTCAATCTCAATTACTTTCATCAAAACAGCCATAACATTCCGTTTGATTTTCTCTAAAATAATGACATATTATATCTTAAACTTATGAGACATATTTATAATAATGAAATGCCACCTTTTGTATGTTTAAAATAAAGTTGCAAAATTATTATTCTAGTAAAAATTCCATGATATGGAAAACTATTTTTATGGCTTAGTAAGAATATAGATTCTATTATCCATTATGTATAAGACTTAACAATAAATATATATTTAGATGACTGCATTATTAATATTGCCAATACAAATAGAAAATTTCTCTGAAATCACGACATTGAAACTTAAAATTCCTTCAATACAATCTAGATTCTTAATAGAGAGTGTGTGTTTCTGTCAATATCTCATTATAAAGCTTCTCCCTTTGCATGTAAAATCCAAGATCATTTTGGGAAGAAATATAAAAGGCCGTCCCCAAATATGCTAGTGATACAGCTAAGTAATGCACTTGGAACAATAAAACATATTAACTTTCGTGTTAATGCCTGGACTTACCATAACTTATATAAGGGAAAAATACACTTAGAATGTATGAACTTTGCTATTTATTCTAAAATAGAATTTAGTAATTTTTTTTTCAAAATTAATCTGGACTTAATGCTGAAAACTGGGCATTTCAAAATAAAAAACATTAAAGCTTGCATTTTCACACAGGAAATCTGTACTATAAAATTGCTCTTTGAACAAATATTAGCAACTGATTATCAAACCTCTATGAGTATATACACATAGCTATTGAGTACATTGTAAAATCTCTGACATAAGGTTACTTTGGCTAGCAAGTAACAAAATATTGTTATCCATAAGGAAACAGAAAAGTTATACCTATGTGTTTATATATCTATATATAGATATATTATTACTACTACTATTATTATTATTTTCACCTGTATCCAAGCTCTTAATTGCATGAGACATTATTTTTTATGGTTAGCAGATAGAGTTGCTAGAATCTCTGAGAATAGTATTGTAAATAGTATAACATCAGGACATATCACCAATTATAGTTTTTCTTAGTTAACCTTGTACCTAAGCATAACTGAAAATGTTCACTTATGGTCATAAGAATTCTTATATCTTATTTTCTTAAGCAGTGCTTTCATTCATTCATTAAAAATTATTGAGCACTTACACTATATAGAAACAGTGTTCAAGGTACTGAAAATAAAATAGTTTGGCAAAACAGACCAAATGCCTATTATCTTGAACCTTGCAAAAAGATGGATAATAAGCAAACAAAAATAATGGTTCAATTTGCTAGGTAATGAAAAGCACTAAATAGAAGAATACATTTGGCAAGCAGCAGAAAACAAAGGAGGGAGATGTATTGTTTCAGATAGAGTGGTTAGGGAAGGCCTTCTTGGTAACATCACTTGACATTATCATTTGATGTCACTTAACCAGGTACTTGAATGACGTCAGGGAGGAAGTCATGTGGATAACTGGTGGAAGCAATTCCAAATACTGGGAACATATTAAGTATAAAGATTCAGAAAACACTAACTTCTGGAGGGGGCCAAAATGTCACTGAAGTCTCCCAAGTCAGAAAGAGAGCTTAATAGGTAATAAAAGTAAAAAGTTCAATTTCTGATGTCAGGCTCAGTGGTCCAGAACCAACTGTCAATATCTGAGTATATAGGTTCAAATGATAACCTTGGAAATAGGCAGGATCTTCAGCTTTGTTCCCTGATATGTGATGTGAGAACTTTTGAAAGTAAGAGTGAAGTAGAAATATTAATCCCCTTGCTTACTAAAATGGTAAATCAAAGGGAATGCATATTCCTGGAGAAGTTTCAGAAACTGAGTATATCATCAAAAACAAAATATGTGGGCTTCCCTGGTGGTGCAGTGGTTGAAAATCTGCCTGCTAATGCAGGGGACACGGGTTCAAGCCCTGGTCTGGGAAGATCCCACATGCTGCGGAGCAACTAGGCCCGTGAGCCACAACTACTGAGCCTGTGCGTCTGGAGCCTGTGCTCCACAACAAGAGAGGCCACGATAGTGAAGAGGCCCGTGCACCGCGATGAAGAGTGGCCCCCACTTGCCGCAACTAGAGAAACCCTCGCACAGAAACGAAGACCTAACACAGCCAAAAATAAATAAATAAAAGATTACTCTAAAGAAAAAAAAAAACCCAAAATATGCAGTTACACTGATATTTTCACAGATCTATTTATTTCCTCACTGTGGCTAGTTGGTCTTGGAGACTGAGTACAATTAAATATAAACTTAATGTAGAATTTTTTTACTGTACTTACCATAGCAGAATATAAATGTTCTTTGCACATGGTCACAACTAGCTAATTAATCTAGCCAATGCATTTTTCTAAATTCTGATCACAGATACCACAAGAGACTATCTGCCTTTACTGGAAGGAACAGCAGTATACTTACAAACCTGCTTTTAAACTATATCAACTCTCTATCTAAATCTGATTCCAATAGACCAACTGCCTCACCAACCTGCAATATATCACAAGGACAATAAGACATAAGCCCTGGAGAAGATATGAAAACTGCCTGAGATGCCTCATTCATATCTGTATCTATATCTATAGCTATCTATATCGATCTATGTCTATATCTGGGAGAAGAAAGAACATTCTGTCAAAAATACGGAGACTTATCAACTAAATCTGATTCATGGAAGTCCACTGATTTAGAGCATGTCAAGATTATCTCCAAGAAGAAAAGGTCAACTTGCTGCGCTTTGTGCTCTATCTACCATTAAGAAGGGAACATAGGTACAACTTCTTAAGAAACTGGCATTACTTGATAATGTCACATATCCATACCTATAATCCAACATTTTTCTACTGGGTATATATTGTAGAGAAAAACTCTTGCACATGGAACAGACATGTCTGAAAATATTTATAGAATCGTCATAATAGCATTCATAGGAAAAAAACTGAGAATCATGCAATTGTCAAAATGAGTAGGATAGAAAAATATTGATATAGTCATATAATGGAATGCTATAATGCATAGAAAATGAATGAACTATATCAACATTCATCAATAAGAATAAAACTTAAAAATATGTTCAATAAGAGCAAGATACATAACAACATATACAGCATGATTTCATTCATATAAAATTCATAAACTAAAAAATATATTGCTTAACACATATCTAGGTAGAAAATTCATAAAACAGAATTAATACAAAATCAAGATAGTGGTTATCTCTCACACGTATAGAGGCATAGAGGGTGTAGCAATTGGGAAGGTGCATAAAGAGGCAATCTAAGCTACTGGTATATGTCTAATATTTAACCTAGATGATGGATACATGGTTGCTCATGTTGTTAATTTTTTTAATCTACATGCATATTTTATATATGTAAAGAACCTGAAAAGCTGCTAAGACATGGTACAATAAAAGGTTCTCCAGTAGATTGGTGTACAAGCTCTTCTACTTCTTAGAACTTATGACATGGCATAGTCAATGGAGCCTGCAGTGCTTTAAGCTAACTGAGACATAGAAACAAGTCTTTAGCAGGTCCCAATTAAAAATAAGTGGCAGTCTCTAGGGTTTTGGAACAACACCATACATCCTTCAACAGGTAACAGCTGCTAAGGAACAACTCCTGGATTGCTACCAAGCTCTGATGAAGACTGACTACCTGGTCATGAGACTCAGGGACCATCTGGCCTGAGCTAGCAGTCATGAATTGGGGGTTATCTAATTCAACAAATCATAAAATGTTGTGTACTGTTTTAGTAGTTAAAAAATAATGTATGTGGATGGTTCATTATAATATGCTGCACCAGCTGGAAGTACACTGCTATCTTTGGAGGTGGTCCTAAAACACAATTTATAAGGGAAATCCTCCCAGTGCCCAAAGTTTAAGTAGTACATTTTGTTGTGTACTTTACCTAGAAAGAGAGGTAACCTAAAAAAAATACACAATATTAGTTTTCCTGAATTGGAAGCTGAGTCTGCTACCCAGTCAGTTTGGATTATTCATGCCTACGAGTAAACAGTAAAATGGGGACTCACAGTGTTGGCTGGGATAATTGATGTTGGCTATCAAGGAGAAAATGGTTTGTTAATACACAGTGAGGGCCAAGAGGAATATGGAAAGATGTGAAGGAACTCCTTGGTTAATCCCATGTACTACCATGACCAATGGTAGAATTTAATGAAATTTATATACAGTCAACTGTAATCTAGAAATGATTTAAAGTATACAGGAAGATGTGTGTAGGTTATACACAAATACAGTTGACCCTTGAAAAATGCAGGGGTTGGGGCACTGACCCTCTGCACAGTCAAAAATCTAGTACAACTTTATAGTCAGCCTGCTGTATCTCCAGTTCCACATCCATGGATTCAGCTAACCTAGGATCTTGTAGGACTCTAGTATATATTTATTGGGAAAAAAAAGTGTGTGTATAAGTGAGCCCAAGCAGTTCAAACTCATGTTGTTCAAGTGTCAACTGTATTTCACCATTTTACTTATATAAGGGACTTGAGAATCAGGATTTTGTTACCCATGGGGGTCCTGGAACCAATCTCCCATGGATACCAAGGGTCAACTGTGTGGTATGTAAATATACATCTAGAAGAAGCCCCATTTGGAAGATGGCGGAAGAATAAGACATGGAGATCACCTTCCTCCCCACAAATACATCAGAAATACATCCACATGTGGAACAACTCCTACAGAACACCTACTGAATGCCGGCAGAAGACCTCAGACTTCCCAAAAGGCAAGAAACTCCCCATGTACCTGAGTAGGGCAAAAGAAAAAAGAAAAAACAGAGACAAAAGAATAGGGAAGGGACCTGCACCAGTGGGAGGGAGCTGTGAAGGAGGAAAGGTTTCCACACACTAGGAAGCCCCTTTGCGGGTGGAGACTGCAGGTGGCAGAGGGGGGAAGCTTTGGAGCCGAGGAGAGCACAGCAACAGGGGTGCAGAGGACAAAGCAGAGAGATTCCCGCACAGAGGATCGGTGCAGACCAGCACTCACCAGCCCGAGAGGCTTGTCTGCTCACTTGCCGGGACAGGTGGGGGCTGGGAGCTGAGGCTCCGGCTTCGGTTGGATCCCAGGGAGAGGACTGGGGTTGGCTGCATGAACACAGCCTGAAGGGGGCTAGTGTGCTACGGCTAGCTGGGAGGGAGTCCAGGAAAACGTCTGGAATGGCTGAAGAGGCAAGAGACTTTTTCTTGCCTCTTTGTTTCCTGGTGCACAAGTAGAGGGGATTAAGAGCGCTGCTTAAAAGAACTCCAGAGACGGGTGCGGGCCATGGCTATCAATGCAGACCCCAGAGATGGGCATGAGACGCTAAGGCTGCTGCTGCAGCCACCAAGAAGCCTGTGTGCGAGCACAGGTCACTATCCACACCTCCCCTACTGGGAGCCTGTGCAGCCCGCCACTGCCAGGGTCCCGTGATCCAAGAACAACTTCCCCAGGAGAACACACGGCACGCCTCAGGCTGGTGCAACGCCATGCTGGCCTCTGCCACCGCAGACTCACCCTGAACTCCGTACCACTGCCTCCCCCCTGCCACCGGCCTCAGTGAGCCTGAGCCGCCAAAGCAGCTGCTCCTTTAACCCCGTCCTGGCTGAGTGAAGAACAGACGCCCTCAGGTGACCTACACACAGAGGCAGGGCCAAATCCAAAGCTGAATCCAAGGAGCTGTGCAAACAAAGAAGAGAAAGGGAAAACTCTCCCAGCAGCCTCATTAAATCCAAGCAGTGGATTAAATCACCACACCCAACTTGATGTGCCCTGCATCTGAGGAATACCTGAATACACAACGAATCATCCCAAATTGAGGAGGTAGACTTTGGGAGCAACGATATATATATATATATATATATATATATATATATATATATATATATATATATTTTTTTTTTTTTCCCATTTTCTCTTTTTGTGAGTATGTAGGCATATGCTTCTGTGTTTGATTTTCTCTGTATAGCTTTGCTTTTCCCATTTGTCCTGGATTCTGTCTGTCTGTTTATTTTTGTTTGTTTGTTTCTGTTTTTGGTATAGTTTTCAGTGCTTGTTATCGTTGGTGGATTTGTTTTTTGGTTTGGTTGTTCTTTCTTTCTTTTTGTTACTTAAAAAATTTTAATAATTAATTTTTGTTTTTATTTTAATAACATTTTTATTTATTCTATCTTATTTTATTTTATTTATTTTATTTTATCTTTTTCTTTCTTTCTTTGTTTTTTTCTCCCTTTTATTCTGAGCCATGTGGAGGACAGGCTCTTGGTGATCCAGCCAGGTGTCAGGGCTGTGCCTCTGAGGTGGGAGAGCCAAGTTCAGGACATTGGCCCACCAGAGACCTCCCAGCTCCACGTAATATCAAACGGCGAAAATCTCCCAGAGATCTCCATCTCAACGCCAAGACCCAGCTCCACTCTACGAGCAGCAACCTACAGTGCTGGACACCCTATGCCAAACAACTAGTAAGACAGGAACACAAACCAACCTACTAGCAGAAAGGCTGCCTAAAATCATAATAAGGTCACAGACAGGCCAAAACACACCACCAGACATGGACCTGCCCACCAGAAAGACAAGATCCAGCCTCATCCACCAGAACACAGGCACTAGTCCCCTCCACGAGGAAGCCTACACAACCCACTGAACCAACCTTAGCCATTGGGGGCAGACACCAAAAACAACGGGAACTACGAAACCAGCAGCCTGTGAAAAGGAGACCCCAAACACAGTAAGTTAAGCAAAATGAGAAGACAAAGAAACACACAGCAGATGAAGGAGCAAGGTAAAAACCCATCAGGCCTAACAAATGAAGAGGAAATAGGCAGTCTACCTGAAAAAGAATTCAGAATAATGATAGCAAAGATGATCCAAAATCTTGTAAGTAGAATGGAGAAAATATACAAAACGTTTAACAAGGACTTAGAAGAACTAAACAGCAAACAAACATTCATTAACAACACAATAAATGAAATTAAAAATTCTCTGGAAGGGATAAATAGCAGAATAACTGAGGCAGAAGAATGGATAAGTGACCTGAAAGATAAAATAGTGGAAATAACTACTGCAGAGCAGAATAAAGAAAAAAGAAGGAAAAGAATTGAGGATAGTCTCAGAGACCTCTGGGACAATATTAAATGCACCAACATTCGAATTAGGGGTCCCAGAAGGAGAAGAGAAAAAGAAAGGGACTGAGAAATATTTGAAGAGATTATAGTTGAAAACTTTCCTAATGTGGGTCAGGAAATAGTTAATCAAGTCCAGGAAGCACAGAGAGTCCAATACAGGTTAAATCCAAGGAGAAACATGACAAGACACATATTAATCAAACTATCAAAAATTAAATACAAAGAAAAAATATTAAAAGCAGCAAGGGAAAAGCAACAAATAACATACAAAGGAATCCCCATAAGTTTAACAGCTGATCTTTCAGCACAAACTCTGCAAGCCAGAAGTGGGTGGCAGGACATATTTAAAGTGATGAGAGGGAAAAACCTACAACCAAGATTACTCTATCCAGCAAGGATCTCATTCAGATTTGATGGAGAAATTAAAAACTATACAGACAAGCAAAAGCTAAGAGAATTCAGCACAACCAAACCAGCATTACAACAAATGCTAAATGAACTTCAACAGGCAGGAAACACAAGAGAAGGAAAAGACCTACAATAACAAACCCGAAACAACATACAGATCAATAATTACCTTAAATGTAAATGGATTAAATGCTCCAACCAAAAGACATAGACTGGCTGAATGGATACAAAAACAAGACCCATATATATGTTGTCTACAAGAGACCCACTTCAGACCTAGGGACACATACAGACTGAAAGTGAGGGGATGCAAAAAGATACTCAGTGCAAATGGAAATCAAAAGAAAGCTGGAGTAGCAATTCCCATATGAGACAAAATAGACTTTAAAATTGGGCTTCCCTGGTGGTGCAGTGGTTCAGCGTCCACCTGCTGATGCAGGGGACACGGGTTCGTGCCCTGGTCCGGGAAGATCCCACATGCTGCGGAGCGGCTGGGCCCGTGAGCCATGGATGTTGAGCCTGCATGTCCAGAGCCTGTTCTCTGCAATGGGAGAGGCCATAGCAGTGAGAGGCCTGCATACCGCAAAAAAAAAAAATAAATAAATTAAATAAAATAAAAATAAAGACTATTACAAGAGATAAAGAAGGACACTACATAACGTTCAAAGGATCAATCCGAAAGAGGAAGAAGACTCTAATCAATATTATTAGAAATGAAAAAGGGGAAGTAACAACTGTCACTGCAGAAATACAAAGGATCATGAGAGATTACTACAAGCAAGTATAGGCCAATAAAATGGGCAACCTGGAAGAAATGGACAAATTCTTAGAAAAGCACAAGCTTCTGAGACGGAACTAGGAAGAAATAGAAAATATCAACAGGCCAATCACAAGCACTGAAATTGAAAATGTGACTAAAAATCTTCCAACAAACAAAAGCCCAGGACCAGATGGCTTCACAGGTGAATTCTATCAAACATTTAGAGAAGAGCTAACACCTATTCTTCTCAAACTCTTCCAAAATATAGCAGAGGGAGGAACACTCCCAAAATCATACTACATGGCCACTGTCACTCTGATACCAAAACCAGAAAAAGATGTCACAAAGAAAGAAAACTATAGGCCAATATCACTGATGAACATAAATGCAAAAATCCTCAACAGAATACTACCAAACAGATTCCAACAGCATATTAAAAGGATCATATACCATAATCAAGAGGGGTTTATCCCGGGATGCAACGATTCTTCAATATATGCAAATCAATGAATGTGATATACCATATTAACAAATTGAAGGAGAAAAAACATATGATCATCTCAATAGATGCAGAGTAAGTTTTCAACAAAATTCAACTCCCATTTATGATAAAAACCCTCCAGAAAGTAGGCATAGAGGGAACTTACCTCAACAAAATAAAGGCCATATATGACAAACCTACAGCCAACATCGTCCTCAATGGTGAAAAACAATTTCCACTAAGATCAGGAACAAGACAAGGTTGCCCACTCTCACCACTATTATTTAACATAGTTTTGGAAATCTTAGCCATAGCAATCAGAGAAGAAAAAGAAATAAAAGGAATCCAAATCAGAAAAGAAGAAGTAAAGCTGTCACAGTTTGCAGATGACATGATACCCTAAATAGAGAATCCTAAAGATGCTACCAGAAAACTACTAGAGCTCATCAATGAATTTGGTAAAGTAGCAGGATACAAAATTAATTCAGAGAAATCTCTTGCATTCCTCTACACTAATGATGAAAAATCTGAAAGTGAAATTAAGAAAACACTCCCATTTACCATTGCAACACAAAGAATAAAATACCTAGGAATTAACCAACCTAAGGAGACAAAAGACCTGTATGCAGAAAACTATAAGACACTGATGTAAGAAATTAAAGATGATACATATAGATGGAGAGATATACCATGTCCTTGGATTGGAAGAATCAACACTGTGAAAATTACTATGCTACCCAAAGCAGTCTATAGATTCAATGCAATCCCTATCAAACTACCACTGGCATTTTTCACAGAACTAGAAAAAAAAAATTTCACAATTTGTATGGAAACACAAAAGAGCCTGAATAGCCAAAGCAATCTTGAGAAAGAAAAACAGAGCTGGAGGAATCAGGCTCCCAGACTTCAGACTATATTACAAAGCTACAGTAATCAAGACAGTGTGGTACTGGTACCAAAACAGAAATATAGATCAATGGAGCAGGATAGAAAGCCCAGAGATAAACACATATGCATATGTTCACCTTATCTTTGATAAAGGAGGCAAGAATATGCAATGGAGAAAAGCAGCCTCTTCAATAAGTGGTTCTGGGAAAACCGGACAGCTACATGTAAAAGAATGAAATTAGAACACTATCTAACACCACACACAAAAATAATCTCAAAATGGATTAAAGACCTAAATGTAAGGCCAGACACTATCAAATTCTTAGAGGAAAACCTAGGCAGAACACTCTATGAGAGAGTTCCACCTCCTAGAGAAATGAAAATAAAAACAAACAAATGGGACCGAATGAAACTTAAAAGCTTTTGCACAGAAATGGAAACCATAAGACGAAAAGACAACCCTCAGAATGTGAGAAAATATTTGCAAATGAAGCAACTGACAAAGGATTTATCTCCAAAGTATACAAGCAACTCATGCAGCTCAATATCAAAAAAACAAACAACCCAATCCAAAAATGGGCAGAAGACCTAAATAGACATTTCTCCAAAGAAGATATACAGATTGCCAACAAACACATGAAAGAATGTTCAACATCACTAATCATTAGAGAAATGCAAATCAAAACTACAATGTGATATCATCTCACACCAGTCAGAATGGCCATCATCAAAAAATCTACAAACAATAAATGTTGGAGAGGTTGGGGAGAAAAGGGAACCCTCATACACTGTTGGTGGGAATGTAAATTGATACAGTTACTATTGAGAACAGTATGGAGGTTCCATAAAATACTAAAAATAGAACTACCATAGGACCCAGCAATCCCACTACTGGGCATATACCTTGAGAAAACCATAATTCAAAAAGAGTCATGTATCACAGTGTTCATTGCAGCTCTATTTACAATAACCAGGACAGGGAAGCAACCTAAGTGTCCATCAACAGATGAATGGATAAAGAAGATGTGGCACATATATACAATGGTATATTACTAGCCATAAAAATAAATGAAATTGAGTTATTTGTAGTGAGGTGGATGGACCTTGAGCCTGTCATACAGAGTGAAGTAAGTCAGAAAGAGGAAAACTGTATGCTAACACACATATATGGAATCTAAAAAAAAAAAAAAAAAGGTCATGAAGAACCTAGGGGCAAGACGGGTATATAGATGCAGACCTACTAGACTTGAGGGCATGGGGATGGGGAAGGGTAAGCTGGGACAAAGTGAGAGAGTGGTAGTGTATATATGGACATATATACACTACCAGATGTAAGATAGATAGCTAGTGGGAAGCAGCCACATAGCACAGGGAAATCAGCTCGTTGCTTTGTGACCAGCTAGAAGGGTGGAACAGGGAGTTTGGGAGGGAGGGAGATGCAAGAGGGAAGAGATATGGGGATATATGTATATGTATAAATGGTTCACTTTGTCGTAAAGTAGAAACTAACACACCATTGCAAAGTAATTAGACTCGAATAAAAATGTTAAAAATAAATAAATAAACACATATATCTATTTAAAAAATTGGTCAACTGTGTGACTTTATAACAAGAAGAATCACTTAGAAACTTCAGGAACGAAGATTTGTGTTACCCACTAATGGCAAAGGGTTCATCAAACTAAGATTCTTGCTAGAGATAAGATCTGGAATGAATATTGGAGAATGAAGGTCATAAATTATAACTACTATGACCAGCTAGAATACTGACCATGATAACCTGAACCTATAGTTCTTTGCTTTGTCCTAGAGTGTACTGGCCATTCTCTCTACACAACCAATTTCTCCTTTAAAGAACATTATAAAAATTTAAATATTTCTTTCTCATCTTTTAGGCTGGATCACAATAGAAAAAAGAATAAAAAGACTAAATATTAATTAAGATCCTAGACTTGGAGAGTAACAGTCCCTGGTTTGGTTGGAAAATATCTGTGTAGTTGTTGAGGATCTTCTTAGATACTCTTCAGAATTGTTTTCATGATAAAGGACAGAAAGCCAACTTGAAATAACATGAAAATGAGAGAGAGAGGTTAATTGATTACTTCTTGATTCCAGGAGATAAGAGAAGAATAAGAGTTTATTTCTTGTTTCACTCTGGATTCACAGCTATTTCCAGCCCTGGCTCACACTTTATAAAACTAAGAGCAAAGTGGAATGTATACTTTTCTTTGGGATCATTTTAATCATCCTTATGCCCCAGAAGATTATCTCTCAAGTTACTTCTAATGACAGAGAACTAAGATTCACCTAATAATATGTGTTTAGTTCCCAATTCAAGCAACTTTAACAAAACAAACTAGTCTGTCTCTGATTTCTCCTGTTAAATATAAATTGAAAACATATACTTGACAACTCATTGTACATAATCACCAGAATTTCCTGTTTCAAGTCTTAAACAGGGATTATAAATATCAACTAAGAGCAAAGTAATAACTAAAAAGAAAACATTGATGCAAAAGAATTTTTGAATTATGCCTGAATTTTTTGATAGCAAAGATAATACCTACATTCTCATAATTTTTATTTATATATACTTTGCAAACTATCTGTGTAGTGTCTGCTTTTTTAAACAGAATACTTTAAAAGGCCATTTTCATTTATAATTTCTAATCAGTACATGTTATATATGTTAAAAATTCCTTTCTTATTCAGTATAATTAAAATATATTTAACTTTAGCATTGGCACTGTTTCTATAAAGAATCATGGGTAGATATAAGAACATATGTTTAATAAAGATCATATTTTGTTACCTCAATATTATCATTTTCCATTCCTCATATTACATTAATTTAGGAAAGAATAGAGTAATTTATATGCTCTATTTAATTTGACATAAAAACCTACATTTATGCCAAGAATTATTTTATATTTAAAGTAATAGTCTGTGTTAACTGTGCCACAGTTTTACTGACAGTTTCCTTAGTTTAATAAAAGAATAGATTACTTAACTGCTTTTGGCTTTTGGCTTTTTAATTCCTTAGCTTTGCCCAGAAACAAGACTGCATCTTTGCCTTTTGTTGATATTGTGGCCTAAGCTCATTATCATGTGAATATCTGGTTATTGTTTTATAAATGTTCATTTTGCAGAAGCTCACTTTTTTTTTCTTTCTTAGAACAGTAGACTTTACAGTAGCCACACTCATTATCATCATGTGGCAGTACTGCTCTTCCTCTGCTTTTGCTGCTTTAAAAATTAATGCACTGTTATTTTCTGAATACTGCATAAGCTGCTTATGAGTACATTATGCTATCAAGCAAGCACATGCAGAAAAGCTTCCTCAACTGTTATTCTTTCAATGAAAATACAGCTGGTTCTGCTTCAAAGGCACATCTTTTCACCTGCAAATGGACTTGCTCCTACACTTATTCCTCAATTCATTGTCTTTTATTTGTGTCTGGAAATCTTTAATTGCCTTTAATTAGAAAAAAGTAAATTCAGTGCTTTAATCTTGCAAACACATTCAATCATAATTCTGTCTGGGATGAATACCAAGTTCTATTCACTGTCTGATCTCTATAACAAAGATATATAATTTATTGTCCATTTATATAGACCACACCAATTAAGATACAATAGAAAAATGAAGAGATAAGAGTCAAAATATTTGAAAAGAAAAATTTGCAATCTAAATTTAATTACTCAACTGAATTATTGGAAGATGAGTTATTTACAACATGCCAAAAATACTGACAAATAATAAAATTTGCTAATCAACAATAAAGACTTTTATATTTCCTACAACGTCTTTAGAATAATTTCTCAACTGCTTCAAATCCCTCCTCCATTCCTTAAAAAGCAAAATGCTATTTGAAATCTTACTTTTCTCATATTACCATAATTACACGTAAAAGAACAATACTATTTGGCATATAAAGTAATTTTCCAACTACTATATGAACACAATTTTTAGTTACTATATTACAAACTACAAATAACTATAGAAAACGCTTTGCAAAAGCAAGGTTCAATAGTCTTTCTTATGGAACTCTATAGCAAGCTCCAGTAGCTATGCAAGTAAACAAAAAGTCTGCATTTTGATAGCTGCAAGATGAATAAAATCACAAATTGCGTGGTCACAGGCAAAATATAATTAAAATTTTAATCCATCAAGTTGATAAAAAGAAAATATTACAAAACCAGGAACACAATAAAAAATACAGATCTAATGGACTCTCATCAGCATTGTACACTTTTATACTTACTTAGTCATACAAAATGATGTCATATATTTACCTAGAAAAAGGAGGTATCTATAAAAGTAAATTTGAAAATAGTATTTTTCTTAAAATTATTGAGGGATATCTGGGCTATAGAGAGGAAGCTGGTAAATTAATCCTCAGAAACAAAAATCTCACACAAACTTTTAAAATCATGTCATAGAGGCAACTCAAACAATGATAATTTTTCAGTGCTTGCACAGAACAACTTAACATTAATCATACATTGTAAAGGACACATCACCATTTAACAGCACATTAAGTCATTAAGTACGAAGAAACAAGTACTTTACTTTGGGTTTCTACAAAGGTCATGCAACAAGTTGCTTATGAGATATAAATTAACTTCCCAGAAAAATACATTAAAAATGTTAACCAAGCAACAATTTAATATATGGAGAGCAACTTATACATGTAGCGGAGCAAAATTTGCCACCCCAAAATGTCTCTTTGGCATGCAGATTATTTTGAGCTTAAAACAATCAAGGCCCAAAAAGACTTAGGAGGAAACTTTGACCTTCTCCTGTTTAAAAAATTTAGGTAGCTTGTTCTAAAAATAGAGCTATCACCAGAGATATCTGCAAGAATAGGGGCTGGGTGTGGTGGGTGAAACTCATCAGTGCCTACAGATCACAGTGAACTCTGTGTTTAATTATCTCTGCAGGGCCCAGCAAACATTTGCTTACCAAAAGTTTGCTTCCATCTGCATGTGAATTACCTTCTTTTCCTTTAAAATTCCAAACTACTACCCCCAAGTCCTCCTTTATTTTTAGCTAAAGATGGTATTTAAGGTGAGGGTTTCAGCCATTTTGGTGAGTTAATCAGTTTTTCCTGGGTCTCTCTTATGTATACATGTTATTTAAACTTTTGTTTGATTTTTCTCCTATTAATTTGTCTCATATCAATTTAATTCTTAGACCAGCCAGAAGAACCTAGAAAGATAGAGGAAAGTTTCTTCCTCCCCAAAAGAGGGAAATGTAGTTAAGTAAAAGGTATTATAAAGTATCTCAATCTTTAGTTTGTATTTAACCACCACTTCTCCCACCCCCAAAAAAATCAACAAACATTTTTTTAAGTAGCTGCTATGTGTAAAGTGGCCTTGGGGATACAGAGATAAAATTAAAGGAAAACAACAAAAAGTATCACACAGAAGATAAGAAACAAACTCCAGAAAAATTACATAACAGCATATATCAATAAGTTTTCAAGTTAGTTAAAGATACTGCTTATTATTTCAAGAGAGATTACAAAACAATAAATAATATAAACAGTAGGTTAAACAAAGTGCATATAGAATTTTAATTACCTAAGAATTAGGGAGATTGTTTTATTGATTATTTTAACAAATAATTATTAAGTACCTTCTATCATGAGGGATGATCATTAAGGATGCAAAAATTAGATAGAGCTTCTGCCTGCAAAAATGTTTAAGTCCTAGTAGGTACAAATAAAAATATAAATACTTAAACAAGGTAGAAAGGAAGTGGTATGTGCAATCAGCAAAGTTAAATGTTAAAAGGACTTCCAGTTCTGAAAACATGGTAGAGTGGGCTGAGATGGACCCTTCTCTGATATAAGTACATAGAAACAGTAGGAAAAAACAAACAAACAAACAGACAAACATTCTATAAAGCTCTTAATATTAGATGTACACATATTTACATACACACATACATACATATATTTATAATAAAATAAAGGAAATAGAGAAAATGTTCAAATGCCAGAAACAAGGAAAAAACTCAAAACAAGACAGCTAGTTCCAGCTGATGTTCTAGTGGCCCTGGTTGCAGAAGTTGGGGTGGTCATATTAGTGCCTGTATTAGATGTCAAGAGGCTTGGATATTAGATTTTAAAGGCCCAGGTCTGTATAGTGCCACTGTGAGATATATGGATAAAGTTGAGGTTCTCAAAGCACTGACCAAAACATACAAAAAATAATTCTGTGCTTGTTAGGAGAAATAGCAAGGGATCTTTCTGCTTCCTCTAAGCTCTGGGTGTGGAAGAGAGATGTGTCTCCTGTGGGAAATACAAATCTTAATACCGTTAGACCCAGAACAAGGTATGAGGTCCAAATTGCGGGAATCCTAGGCCAAGAAATAAGTCCAAAATAATAGTCCAAAATCTATAAAATCCCCATTGTCAATAAATAAATAGAACACTGTTCCATAAGAATATTTCATAATTCAGACTGCTGGGACTCTCACAGAGGGAGAAAACAGAAACAAAAACAAACCTCTGTTGAAGCTGAATACATACACACAAACTCAGAACCATAAAGCACAGAGAGATCAAAAAAAAAGAAAGAAAAAGAAGAAAACAGCATGACCTAGAATAAATAAGCCAATACAACAAATGGGGAAGTTGGTACCATAAGAAGAAGGAATAATTTAAAAAATCTGAAAGAATATATAAAATTGCTATTTAAAATAATTAAAGAGGAAAAAATTAAGGAACAGAATAAAAACAGAATGAGTTTTTAAATGATTAAATAGACTTTTTACCCAGGACAAAAAAAAGGTCACTGAAATGATACATCTATGGGTGCAAGATAAACATAGTAATAAATAAATGAGAGAGGGAAAAAGAATTTGTGAATGCTAGTCAAAGGGAAGGTAGATCTGAGAAGTAACCCAGAGTAGGACAGAGATATGAAATATAAAAGTGATTTTAAGAGATATGGATGCTATAATGTGAAGACTGAACTTATATATAATAGGAATTCCAGAAGGAGAGATTAGAGAGGATAGTCATTATCAAAAAAAATCAGAGATTGAAGTCCTTCTGAAACTAAAGAAAGACGAGAATCCACAGGATGAAGAATCACAGCAATTCTGAAGCCCACCCCCTTTTTTTCTTTTTACCAATAAAAATAAATATTTGCATTAAATTAAAGTTGAAAAATATGTTAAAAAATTCTTAATGACAGGAAAAAAAATACACCAAAAAGAAATGACAATTAGACTAATGGATGAGTTCTCATCAGAAACACCTGAAACAATAATTCAAGTGTGAGTACAATGTAACAACAATATTGTCTTTTAAGCAGAGACAGAGGAATTTTTCCCTAATAGATATTTGCATTCAGGCAAAAGGAACAAGGAAACTTCACCAGGAGGAAGATGTAAAATATAAGAGGTAGTGGTTAGTAAAGAGAGCAAACATAAAGTTAGACCTAAGTAATTATTGGTGATTAAAAAGTTAAAAATAATAATTATTATCCTGTTGAAAACAAGAGAGAAAGTAATACACACAACAACAAGAACAACAGGAAAAAGTAATCAGATATAAAGAGTTAAAAATCTTTATATTGTTTAGGATAAATAAAAGTATTGATACACTTCAGTTTTCACTAGGTCAAATATACCAGATAACATTTGATGGAAGAAAAAATAAAACAAACAAAAAAACAAAAAAGAAAATAGAGAAAGAAATGAAAAGTAAAACTAAAATTTGAAGGAAAAAAGAAAAAAAGACAATCCAATTTTTTTTGGAAAGAAGGTTAGGGTAGAGATTAGCAAGGAAAAACTGCCACAGATAAAAAATACAAAATAAAATTGTGGAAATATATTTAGATTTTTTTCACAGTAAATAATATACGATTAAATTTGCTTGCCCCAAAACAAAGATTCTTAGGCTGTATCAAAATCATAAAATATAACATTAAAGTCTAGATGAAAGTAAAAGGGTAGGAACAAAAATGTCAGTCAGAATACTAAACAAAAGAAAGGTCATTACCAACATTAATTTAAGACAAAAAAAGATTTTCTGAAGAAAAATAATAGCACTTTATAAAGGCCAGGATTTAATAGAAAAGGGGGAATAATTATCAGAAATATATACCAATTTAGAAATGCTATGCAACAAAAACATAACCTCAAAATATACACAGTAAAAAATGACAGAATTACAAAAATTGACAGCTTCATGGAATTAGTGAGAATATTTCAATTATTCTTTCTCACAGAATGACAGCTCATACATTCATATTAAGTACAAAATAGATTTGAACACCACAGTTAATATAAGCAGTACTGCATCCCAATATTAGAGGATACCTATCCCTTGTAAGCACAGAGAGAATGTTAACAAAATTGACCATATATATAGTAAGCAATAGAGAAGAGCTTAATATCAAAAAGTAACATTATTCTAAAAACATTTTCTGAACAGAAAACAATAGGTTAAAAATCAATTTGAAATATATATATATGTGTATATATATATATATATATATATATATATATATATATATATATACACACAGGGTTGACTCTTGAACAACATGGGTTTGAACCATGCAGGTCCACTTTTAGAAAGATTTTTTTTCCCGTAAATACAGACAGTACCACACAATTCAAGGTTGGCTGAATCCATAGATGCAGAGCCATTAATACAAAGGTCAACTATGGGACTTGAACATCCATGGATTTTGGTACCTTCAGAGGGTCCTGG
Source organism: Tursiops truncatus (assembly GCF_011762595.2). Lineage (NCBI taxonomy): Eukaryota > Metazoa > Chordata > Mammalia > Artiodactyla > Delphinidae > Tursiops > Tursiops truncatus. The sequence goes on from NC_047050.1 coordinate 36,495,271, forward strand.
AACCAATCCCTGGCAGATACTGAGGGATAACTGTATATAACTCAAGAAAGCTCTAAAATAATATAATAGAGCCAATAATGTAGTGAAGAAAACTGATCCATTAAATGAATACATTAGTAAAAAAAAATGTTTGTAAAGCAAATAGCAAAGAATTCAACTCAAATAATTATAAAAGAAAGAGACAAGTTAAAGAATTACAATGAAGGAAATCAGAGACAACACTAGAATTATGGAAAAGGAAATAATAAAATCTAGTAACAAAAGCTAATTCTTTAAGATGTCTAAAAAATTTAAACAAATCTCGAGTGATGAAAAAAGAGATAGAGTAAAATTAAATAACATCAATTAAAAATAGAAATTACAGTTATAATTTTAAAATATTAAAAGAATTTTATGCATAACTGTTTATGAATATATTCTATATTTTCCATTCAACTTTATCACTGAATATGTTACCCAAATTGGCTGAAAATATAGATCTATTAACTGATGGAAAAAAAAGGTAGTTAAAAGTCTACTCACCTAAAAAGCTTCAGACAGGGGTTTTGCTAGGGAGTTTTATAAACATTCCAGAAAGTCATATTTCCAAATTTATATAACCTATCCTGGAGCATATAAAAAAGATATTTTTCCAATTCATTATAGAAATCTTATATGACTCTGAAACTAAAACTGAACAAAGGTGGTAAGAGAATGGAAAGTTGGTGCCAATTTCATGCATGAAGAAGGATGTTAAAAAAATCTTAAATTATTAGTAAACTAAATTCAGCTGTGTATTAAAAAATATCAAGACAAAGTAGGATATATATCAGTATATATCAGTAATGCAAGGATAGTTTAACATTTGAAAATCTATAAATACAATTTGCCAAAATAACAAAAATATCCTTCCAACAGATACAGAAAAACTTCAATAAAATTCAACATACTTTATTATTTTAAAAAAGAAAAACAAACTCTTAGCAAACTAAGAACAAAGGGGAATTTCCTTAGTCCAACAAGTATGTACCAAAATCCTAGAGCTGTATTATACATAATGGCAAAATGATTGAAGTGTTTTCTTAAAAGTCAGTAATTTATATCCAATACTTGAAAAACACAACATAACAAGATATGAAAGATAAAATAAAAAGGTTAAAAAAATTTAAGTATGCCTATTAGAAAGTCAAGAGAAATTACAAATTATTATTACTCTAATAAAATGCAGTCAGGTTGCTTAGTACAAGATTAATAATTAAAATTCATTACCATGTTTATATAGCAGCAAGAACCAATTACAAAATATAATTCTATATTAGCAAAAAAATATGCAATAATAGCAAATAAATTATGTATCACTTCTGTTTAGCTCAAAAATACTCAATAACTTTATAAAGAAAATAATAAAAATTTATTGAATTTACCAGCCATATGATAATTTCAAAAGATAAAATTGATATGAATTTTCACATATAAAGACATAAATTCTCCATGAAGTAATCTACAAATCCCATGGAATTCAAATTTGACTACCAGTGGCCTTTTTCATGACTATTTAAAGTTAATTTTAAAATTCACATGAGCAGATAGAGGACCAAGAGTAGTTGAGACAAGTTTTAAAAACAACAAATAAGGGTGAGGATTTGTCCTACCATTTTAAAGACTATAAAAATAAAGTATAAAAGTATAAAAGCTATAGTAACTAAACAAGTAAGGTATTTCCAAAGCAAGAAGCAAATTGGATAATGGAATAAAGTAACAGAGAATTATTATCAGTATAAATAAAGAAATGAAACAATGCAATGAGAGAAAAACAACTCAGTAGATTTCATTCAGCTTCATCCCAGGATGTTAAACAAATTGGTTCAAGAAAATATAGATCTATTAACAGATGAAAAAAAAAAAAGAATGAAAGAAAAGAATAGTAGTTTAGTCTACTCACACACAAAAAAAGAAAAAGAAAAATGGCAGCAATAGAATTGTCAAAGAGAGAAATCAAAAGATCAACAAATATATTAGATGATTAATCTTAGTAAGTAATAAAATGAAAACTAAAATAAGAATGAATACAATTTCATGTGTATGAGATTGGCAAAAATTTTAAGTCTAAGAAGTAACAAAGAATATGGAGAAATTGACATTTTACATCATTTCTCTGACTGTAAAATAGTGAGTGCATCCACTTTAGACAGTAATTTACCAGCATTTAGTAAAGCTGAAAATGCACCTTTCTATTGTACAGCAATAGAATATCTGGTATTTGCCAGAAATGAGAGAAAAAGAATGAAACTGGGGTAATATTTTCAGGAAACAATGGATAAGAATTTTCAAGAACATATTTTAAAAAATGAATCTACAACAACAGGAAGCCCAGTAAACCCCAAATAGGATAAATGAAGTCAAACCTATACTTAGACTTATCTTAGTGAAACTGCAGAAATCCAAAGACACATAAAATCTTAAAAGGAGGTTAAAAAAAAAAAAAGATTGATTATTTTTAAAGAAGTAACATTTAGATTGAGTTCCTAGGAGTAAAAATAATAGACAAAATGCAAAGGAGTGATATTTTCATATATTGAAAGAACACACAATGAAATAAAAACAAAACCTTCCAAATTCAAATTCTACAGCCAGAGATAACATATTTCAGAAATAATGGTATATCAATATCACTTTTTAAAAAAAGAAACTGAGAAATTGCCACAAGCAGGCATATATTCTAGGAAATTCTAAAAAATGATGTCTACCAGGCACAAAAGAAAATGATTTTAGATAGAAGGTCTGGGACATAAAACAGAATTAGGAATAGAGGAAATAGTAAATACGTATACCATTATATACGAATTTTTAGTGAATAAACTACAGTAATAACATTAGGATTTTTAAAAATATAGAGAGAATTAAGAAATACCAGAATTTATTTTGGACATTGTATCTCTAAATTATGAGCAGAGTTTCCTCAGTCAGTCATAATAGCCATAGTGCTATTATACTGCCAATTCCATGAACTCAGATCTTATGACTTAATTATTTTTGCATCTGCCAGTACCTAATATTGTCTTTGGCCCCAGGGAAGCAGTATAGTGAAGGGATTCTGCGGTCGGTTTCTTGGAATGGAGTGCTGGCTCTACCTCTTACCAAATGTAGCACCTTGAGAAATTTCTTTAACCCATCTGTGCTGTATTTTCCTGATCTGTAAAAAATGAAGCTCCTATAGGACTACTATGAGGATGAAATAAGATGTGCGTGGCACAAGATGCCTATAATACCTCTGTTATATAAGAAAATAGGAATTTATAAGTAAATTAGTTATAATTTTTATATGATTTACCTAGCACATGTATTATTTGGCCTCATATATTTAATAATATCTATTTATAAAACATCTTAATTATGTTAGAAGTTTTAAAAATTCTATTCTTTTTCAATTTTGAAATAATTTATCTCTAGAATAATACATGTAATATTAGCCAGTCTCACACTATCTATTTTTAAAACATTATTTCTGAAGAAATGTAAGGCCCAAACCAATTTATTTCCCTTTGCAGTCAGCAATATTTCAGAATATTCAGTTTTTCTTAGTATACTGCCTTAAAAGTGAGAAGGGTATTCCATCTCAGTTCTCTACACATTTCAAGATCATGATACAGTAATTAACGTAGTGTCCATTTAATGTGAAAATTCTCTATCTACGAGGCGTTTCCAGTCACAGTGTCAGCTCATTTGATTCTTACCTGAGCAAAGACTATTGTAAGAAAGGCTTTTTGTGAAAGCCATTAATCACTGTCATTTACTACATAATTTAAAAGGCAAAACTTTTAGTGGAAGACAAATATTAAACAATGATACTGAAATCATCATTCAAAAATGGCACTGGTTTTGCCATGTACAGTCACTGACTGACCATACAAAAATTACATAAATAAATGAGATTTAGTAACAAGTGAACACTGAACACATACAACGCCTCTATTCATTGTGAAACTTTATTAGCAATCTAAATTAGCTTACTAACAGCTTGAATACTAAAAGAAAAACACTGTGATACTCAGTTTATTTGCTATTTGTACTTTGTTTTTTACCATCAATACTGAAATAGCTTCTTAAAATAATTCTAGTTGCTTTATTCCCTCCTCACATTTTGGATCATATTTGGGAAAATGTCTACATAGAACTCCATGTAAGGAAGACAGTGTCGGTGATAGACCATCTATCATCATTAGTATGAGTTGAGGCTTCTGGTACTTTCTAACTCTGACGCATTAAGTGAGAAAAAAAAATCCTTGAGAAAATTCTCGCATTAGTTAATATCCTAATTAATTAACTAATTAATATATTTTCTATTTCGTTTTTTTCTCTGTCTTTACAAAATCTTACATATTATTATTATTACTTACATAATATTACTATATTATTCTATAGTATATACATGAAAATCTAAACACTGCAGTGCATTATCCTTAAAAAGAGTAAACAAAAGTATACCCTTGCTATTTTAATTTTAGTATATTTTGTTTGATCATGATTACTGTATTTGCAAAGTTTACCCAGGATAACTCATGTCCATGCAACACTCTACTTTATAAACTGCTCTAACACTTTTTATGGATCTCACAAGCATCCTGTGAGAAGGGTAGATCTTGTGCCTGCTTATATTTTCAAGAGGAAGTGAAACAGGAAAGAGAACTCTATACGGGAACATAATGCATAACACAGAATCCTCAGAACAATTTAGTATAAGAAGAGGGCTGAGACTTTACAATTATATTACTTTCTCTGTCTTATTCTTTCTTGGCTCTTACATATATGAATGGAACTAAATCAAAGGAAAGATATGCAATGTTTATAGAACAGAATACTTTAGATTTTTAGGGTGTCTATTCTCAAAAATTGATCATTAGATATAATTCAATTTCAATAAAAATCTTAGCTGATGCTTTATTTTATTTTTCTGTCATCAGTGATGATAGAAATCAGAACAGTGGTTGCATATGGGGGGTGTGGGTAAGGACTGACTAGAACTATCTGAGAAGATGGAAATGTTCTATATTTTGATTGGCATATGTGGTTACATGGATATATACACTTGTCAAAATTCTAAGAATTGTTTATTTAAGAGTTGGATGTGGATTGATCCCCAATATGGTTATTCTTTATTTATGTGGTTTAGCACATCCCATCTGATCTAACTTCAATCTGGTAAGTCAGTCCTTCTGTTTAAACACATAAATAATATAACAACCCACACTATTTACTCATGCTGCATCCTATAAGTGAAGGAAGATATATACAAAAGAAATCAAATATCATAAACCTTCTCCTAAGAAATAATATAGTCAGAAATACTGTTTTTTAATTTGCATTATCCATCAGTTAGGTGAGTTAAATCTTTCATAAGATTCTTTTGATTGCATTTTTTGTTATAATAGTTGTTTGGTTTTGTTTGTGTATTTTGATTTCCTCTTTTATGAATTGCCTGCTCATATTTTTTGCCCATTTTACTATTGGATTTCCAGATTATTTTATTTATAGTAGGGCTTTATTTTTCTACATGTAAATTTTTAATTGGTTACATATTTTAAATATTTTTCACTTTGCTTTCATCTCCTTTGTTTTACAGAAACATCTTTTCCCTTATGGAGTGTACCTTATGTATCATATTTATAAAACAGGTATATACTCTATTATTATCAATTACTTCTACTTATTTTCTGACTTGTATTGTAACTTCTTTGTTTATCTGTCAGTTATTTAGAAGAGGTTTTATTATTAATATTATTATTATTATTATTATTTTAATTTCCAAAAGAATGGGAACAGGTGGCAAAAGGAAGGAACATGTAAGAAGAGAGGGTAGCGGGTGGGGAAGGGGAAGTTAACTTTTTGGCTTCCAAATGATTTCTAATTTACTACACTTTGTTCAAAGTTGTGGTTGCAGGATATTGATTCTTTAAAATTGAGGGGACTTGGTTTGTGACGTAGTATGGAGGTAATTTTTTGTAAATACTCCATGCATCCTTGAAAAGATTGGGTAGGAAATCCTGTACCTAGAGCATAGTCTAAAACAGGGAAGCTTCCTGTTATCTTCCTTTGCTGTTGACTGGACTTCCCTCTAGTCCACCATTTTACTAAGTTAAAATTTTAATAAGAGAATTTTGAGGTTATCACATTATTGCCACTAAGAGTCAAAAGAACTGAAAGATTTTATAAGGATAAAAATAAATAATTAAACATGTTAATATTAAAAATACTGATTATACACAAGCACCTTGCCTTAAGAATAACAATAAAGGTATTTTTGCTTTACCAAATTAATAAAATCTAAAAGAGCTTTGAAAAATCATAAGTACAAAAAAGGTATTTCTTCAGAGGTAAACAGGGCTGCACTGATTTTTGTTCCTTAAAAATTCTGTGCAGTCCTTTGTTATTCATATTCTGTGCATCATATGTATTAGGGAAAAGTTATTTTCTTAATATCACACATAATTGCTTTTTTTCTTCATCTGAATTCACAAGAATGTATCAAAGGGAATTCATTGCTTACCAATTTGCTTTCTGTACTGATCAACAGGAAGTTTTATAGTGGAGGCATCTTTTCTTCCCATCTTTGATCTCCAAAGTGCCTGCTGCAAAGAAAGAAAATAATTATGATGAAGTCCTAAAAAATCAAAAGAACAATCTACAAACTTCAGAAATAATTTATTTCACAAAATCCATTTTTAAAGCAACAGGTAAAAATGCATTTGACTTATTCCCATTAGATATTGGTAAAGAATATAAAATTCGAGAGATCTTCAAGATGGCAGAGGAGTAAGATGTGGAGATCACCTTCCTCCCGACAAATACATCAGAAATACATCTACATGTGGAACAGCTCCTACAGAACACCTACTGAATGCCGGCAGAAGACCTCAGACTTCCCAAAGGGCAATAAACTTCCCAAGTACCTGAGTAGGGCAAAAGAAAAAAGTAAAAACAGAGACAAAAGGATAGGGATGGGACGTGCACCAGTGGGAGGGAGCTGTGAAGGAGGAAAGGTTTCCACACACTAGGAAGGCCCTTCGTGGGTGGAGACTGCGGGTGGCAGAGGGGGGAAGCTTCGGAGCCATGGAGGACAGCACAGCAACATGGGTGCAGAGGACAAAGCAGAGAGATTCCCACACAGAGGATCATTGCCGACCAGCACTCACCAGCCCCAGAGACTTGTCTGCTCACCCACAGGGGCAGGTGGCGGCTGGGAGCTGACGCTTGGGCTTCAGAGGTCAGATCCCAGGGAGAGGACTGGGGTTGGCTGCGTGAACACAGCCTGAAAGGGGCTAATGCACCACAGCTAGCCAGGAGGGAGTCCAGGAAAAAGTCTGGAACTGCCTAAGAGGCAAGAGACCAATGCTTTGGCGTGAGCAAGGAGAGGGGAATCAGAGCACAGCCTAAATGAGATCCAGAGATGGGCACAAGCCGTGGCTATCAGCACAGTCACCAGAGTCGGGCATGAGATGCTAAGGCTGCTGCTACAGCCACCAAGAAGTCTGTGTGCAAGCAGAGGTCACTACCCACCCCTCCCCTTCTGGTAGCCTGTGCAGCCCGCCACTGCCAGGGTCCCATGATCCAGGGACAACTTCCCTGGGAGAACACACAGTGAACCTCAGGCTGTTGCAATGTCACATTGGCCTCTGCCCCACATTACATACCCCTCCCTCTCCCTGGCCTGAATGAGCCAGAGCCCCCAAATAAGCTGCTACTTTAACCCCGTCCTGTCTAAGGGAACAACAGATGCCCTCAAGCGACCTACACACAGAGGCAGGGCCAAATCCAAAGCTGAAGCCAGGAGCTGTATGAACAAAGAAGAGTAAGGGAAATTTCTCCCAGCAGCCTCAGGAGCAGCTGATTAAAACTCCACAATCAACTTGATGTACCCTGCATCTCTGGAATACCTGAATAGAGAACAAATCATCCCAAAATTGAGGTGGTAAACTTTGGGAGCAACTGTAGGCTTGGGATTTGATTTCTGCATCTAATTTGTTTCTGATTTTATGTTTATCTTAGTTTAGCATTTTATGTTTATCTTAGTTTAGTATTTAGAGTTTATTGTCATTGGTAGATTTGTTTATTGATTTGGTTGCTCGCTTCCTATTTCTTTATATATATATATATATATTTTTTTTTTCCCTTTTTCTCTTTTTGTCAGTGTGTATGTGTATGCTTCTTTATGTGATTTTGTCTGTATAGGTTGGCTTTTAACATTGTCCTAGGGTTCTGCCTGTCTGGATCTTTTTGATTGTTTTCTTTGGTTTTTGTATAATGTTTAGTGCTTATTATCATTGGTGGATTTGTTTTTGGGTTTGGTTGCTCTCTTCTTCCTTTCTTTCTTTTTATTACTTTTAATTTTTATTTTACTTTTAATAATTTTTAAAATTTATTTTATTTTATCCAGTTTTCTTTCTTTTTTACTCCCTTTTCTTCAGAGCTCTGTGGCTGACAAGGTCTTGGTGTTCCGGCTGGGTGTCAGGCCTGTGTCTCTGAGGTGGGAGTGCTGAGATCAGGACATTGGTCCACCAGAGACCTCCCAGCTCCACATAAAATCAAATGGCAAAAGCTCTCCCCGAGATCTCCATCTCAATGCTAAGACCCAGCTCCACTCAACAAACAGCAAGCTGGACATGCTATTCCAAACAATCAGCAAGACAGGAACAAAATCACACCCATTAGCAGAGAGGTTTAGTAAAATCATAATAAGGTCAAAGACACCTCTTAAGACACCACTGGACATGGTACTACCCCAGAAAGATCCAGCCTCAACCAACAAACACAGGCACCAGTCCCCTCCACCAGGAAGCCTACACAACCCACTGAACCAACCTTAGCCACTGCAGGCAGACACTAAAAACAATGGAAACAATGAATGTGCACCTGCGAAAAGGAGACGCCAAACACAGTACGTGAAGCAAAATGAGAAGACAGAGAAACACACAACAGATGAAGGAGCACGTTAAAAACCCACCAGAGCAAACAAATGAAGAGGAAATAGGCAGTCTACCTGAAAAAGAATTCAGAGTAATGATAGTACAGAGGATCCAAAATTTTGGAAATAGAATGGAGAAAATACAAGAAACGTTTAACAAGTACCTAGAAGAACTAAAGAGCAAACAAATAATGATGAACAACACAGTGAATGAAATTCAAAATTCTCTAGAAGGAATCAATAGCAGAATAACTGAGGCAGAAGAACGGATAAGTGACCTGAAAGATAAAATAGTGGAAATAACTACCGCAGAGCAGAATAAAGAAAAAAGAATGAAAATAATTGAGGTCAATTTCAGAGACCTCTGGGACAACATTAAACGCACCAACATTTGAATTATAGAGCTCTCAGAAGAAGAAGAGAAAAAGAAAGGGACTGAGAAAATATTTGAAAAGATTATAGTTGAAAACTTTCCTAATATGGGAAAGGAAATAGTCAATAAGGTGCACTTCGCACACAGAGTCCCATACAGGATAAATCAAAGGAGAAAAGGGCCAAGACAAATATTAATCAAACTATCAAAAATTAAATACAAAGAAAAAATATTAAAACCAGCAAGGAAAAACAACAAATAGCATACAAGGGAATCCACATAAGGTTAACAGCTGATCTTTCAGCAGAAACTCTGCAAGCCAGAAGTGGGTGGCAGGACATATTTAAAGTGATGAGAGGGAAAAACCTACAACCAAGATTACTCTATCCAGCAAGGATCTCATTCAGATTTTAGGGGGAAATTAAAATATTTACAGAAAAGCAAAAACAAAGAGAATTCAGCATCACCAAACCAGGTTAACAACAAATGCTAAAGGAGCTTCTCTAGGCAGGAAACATAAGAGAAGGAAAAGACCTACAATAACAAACCCAAAACAATTAAGAAAATGGTAATAGGAACATACATATCGATAATTACCTTAAAAGTAAATGGATTAAATGCTCCAAACAAAAGACATAGACTGGCTGAATGGATACAAAAACAAATACGCATATATATGCTGTCTACAAGAGACCCACTTCACACCTAGGGACACATACAAACTGAAAGTGAGGGGATGGAAAAAGATATTCCATGCAAATGGAAATCAAAAGAATCTAGAGTAGCAATTCTCATATCAAACAAAATAGACTTTAAAATAAGGGCTATTACAAGATAAAAAGAAGGACACTACATAATGATCAAGGGATCAATCCAAGAAGATATAACAATTGTAAATATGTATGCACCCAACATAGGAGCACCTCAATACATAAGGCAAATGCTAACAGCCAAAAAAGGGGAAATCGACAGTAACACAATCATAGTAGGGGACTTTAACACCCCTCTTTCACCAATGGACAGATCATCCAAAATGAAAATAAACAAGGAAACACAAGCTTTAAATGATACATTAAACAAGATGGACTTAATTGATATTTATAGGACATTCCAGCCAAAAACAACAGAATACAATTTCTTCTCAAGTGCTCATGGAACATTCTCCAGGATAGGTCATATCTTCGTTCACAAATCAAACCTTGGTAAATTTAAGAAAACTGAAATCATATCAAGTATCTTTTCTGACCACAACACTGTGAGACTAGATATCAATTACGGAAAAAAATGTAAAAAATACTAACACATGGAGGCTAAACAATACACCATTCAATAACCAAGAGATCACTGAAGAAAACAAACAGGAAATCAAAAAATACCTAGAAACAAATGACAATGAAAAGATGATGACCTAAATCCTATGGGATGCAGCAAAAGCAATTTTAAGAGGGAAGTTTATAGCAATATAATCTTACCTGAAGAAACAAGAAACATCTCAAATAAACAACCTAACCTTACACCTAAAGCAATTAGAGAAAGAAGAAAAAAATAACTCCAAAGTTAGCAGAAAGGAAGAAATAATAAAGATCATACCAGAAATAAAAGAAGAAGAAATGAAGGAAACCATAGCAAAGCTCAGTAAAACTAAAAGCTATTTTTTTGAGAAGATAAACAAAATTGATACGCCATTAGCCAGACTCATCAAGAAAAAAAGGGAGAAGACTCAAATCAATAGAATTAGAAATGAAAAAGGAGAAGTAACAATTGACACTGCAGAACTAAAAAAGATCATGAGAGATTACTATAAGCAACTATATCACAATGAGACGGACAACCAGGAAGAAATGGAGAAATTCTTAGAAAAGTACAACGTTCTGAGACTGTAGCAGGAAAAAAATAGAAAATATAAACAGACCAATCACAAGCAATGAAATTGAGACTGTGATTAAAAATCTTTCAACAAACAAAAGCCCAGGATGAGATGGCTTCACAGGCGAATTCTACCTATCATTTAGAGAAGAGGTAACACCTATCCTTCTCAAAGTCTTCCAAAATATTGCAGAGGGAGGAACACTCCCAAACTCATTCTATGAGGCCATCATCACCCTGATACCAAAACCCGACAAAGCAGTCACAAAAAAAGAAATCTACAGGCCAATATCACTGATGAACATAGATGCAAAAATCCTCAACAAAATACTAGCAAACAGAATCCAACAGCACATTAAAAGGCTCATACACCATGATCAAGTGGGGTTTATCCCAGGAATGCAAGGATTATTCAATACACACAAATCAATGTGATAAACCATATTAACAAATTGAAGGAGAAAAACCATATGATCATTTCTATAGATGCAGAAAAAGCTTTCTACAAAATTCAACACCCATTTATGATAAAAACCCTCCAGAAAGTAAGCATAGAGGGAACCTACCTCAACATAATAAAGGCCACATATGACAAACCAACAGCCAACCTCATTCTCAATGCTGAAAAACTGAAACCATTTCCTCTAAGATCTGGAAGAAGACAAGGTTGTCCACTCTCACTACTATTATTCAACATAGTTTTGGAAGTTTTAGCCACAGCAATCAGAGAAGAAAAGGAAATAAAAGGAATCCAAATCAGAAAAGAAGAAGTAAAGCTGTCACTGTTTGCAGATGACATGATACTATGCATAGAGAATCCTAAAGACACTCCCAGAAAACTATTAGAGCTAATCAATGAATTTGGTAAAGTAGCAGGATACAAAATTAATGCACAAAAATCTCTTGCTTCCTATACACTAATGATGAAAAATCTGAATGAGAAATTAAAGAAACACTCTCATTTACCACTGCAACAAAGAGAATAAATTACCTAGGTGTAAACCCACCTGAGGAGACAAAAGACCTGTATGCAGAAATTATAAGAGACTAATGAAAGAAATTAAAGATGATAAAAACAGATGGAGAGATATACCATGTTTTTTTGATTGGAGGAATCAACATTGTGAAAATGACTATACTATCCAAAGCAATCTACAGATTCAATGCAATCCTTATCAAACTACCACTGGCATTTTTCACAGAACTAGAACCAAAAAAATCACAATTTGTATGGAAACACTGAAGAGCCAAAGCAACCTTGAGATAGAAATACAGAGCTGGAGGAATCAGGGTCCCTGACGTCAGACTATACTACAAAGCTACAGTAATCAAGACAGTGTGGTACTGGCACAAAAACAGAAATATAGATCAATGGAACAGGATAGGAAGCCCAGAGATAAACCCACACACCGATGGTCAACTAATCTATGACAAAGGAGGCAAGGATATACTATGGAGAAAGGCAGCCTCTTCAGTAAGTGGTGCCGGGAAAACTGAACAGCTACATGTAAAAGAATGAAATTAGAACATTCCCTAACACAAAAGTAAACTCGAAATGGATTAAAGATCTAAATGTAAGGCCAGACACTATAAAACCCTTAGAGGAAAACATAGGCAGAACACTCTATGACATAAATCACAGCAAGATCCTTTTTGACCCACCTCCTAGAGAAATGGAAATAAAAACAAAAATAAACAAATGGGACCTACTGAAATTTAAAACCTTTTGCATAGCAAAGAAAACCATAAACAAGATGAAAAGACAACACTCAGAATGGGAGAAAATTTTTGCAAATGAAGCAACTGACAAAGGATTAATCTCCAAAATTTACAAGCAGCTCATGCTGCTCAATACCAAATAAACAAACAACCCAATTCAAAAATGGGCAGAAGACCTAAACAGACAATTCTCCAAAGAAGATATACAGATTGCCAACAAACACATGAAAGGATGCTCAACATCACTAATCATTGGAGAAATGCAAATCAAAACTACAATGAGGTATCATCTCACACCCGTCCGAATGGCCATCATCCAAAAATCGACGAACAATAAATGCTGGAGAGGGTGTGGAGAAAGGAGAACCCTCTTGCACTCTTGGTGGGAAAGTAAATTGATAGAGCCACTATGGAGAACAGTACGGAGGTTCCTTAAAAAACTAAAGATAGAGCTACCATATGACCCAGCAATCCCACTACTGGGCATATACCCTGAGAAAACCATAATTCAAAAAGAGTCATGTATTACAATGTTCACTGCAGCTCTATTTACAATAGCCAGGACATGGAAGCAACATAAGTGTCCATCAACAGATGAATGTATAAAGAAGATATGGCATATATACACACACACACACACACACACACACACACACACACACACACACACAATGGAATATTACTCAGCCATAAAAAGAAATGAAATTGAGTTATTTGTAGTGAGGTGGATGGACCTAGAGTCTGTCATACAGAATGAAGTAAGTCAGAAAGAGAAAAACAAATACCATATGCCAGCACTTATATATGGAATCAAAAAAAAAAAAAAGTTCTGAAGAACCTAAGCGTATGACAGGAATAAAGATGCAGACATAGATAATGGACATGAGGACAAGGAAAGGGGGTAGGGTAAGCTGGGACAAAGTGAGAGAGTGGCATGGACATATATACACTACCAAATGTAAAATAGCTAGTGGGAAGCCGCCACATAGCACAGGGAGATCAGCTCAGTGCTTTGTGACCACCTAGAGGGGTGGGATAGGGACGGTGGGAGGGAGACGCAAGAGGGAGGAGATATGGGGATATATGTATATGTATAGCTGATTCACTTTGTTAGAAAGCAGAAACTAACACACCATTGTAAAACAATTATACTCCAATAAAGATGTAAAGAAAAAGAAAATATAAAATTCTTTCAAATAAATTATCAAGGATATAATTGTTGGTGCAAATAAATACAATTAAATTTCCCAATTATTCATTCTTGGTAACATTCATTTTATCAAGTACTATTAATGCTCAATGAAACCACACTGTTACAGAGCTGGAGATCAGGGTATTTAAGGTGAGGGTTTCAGCCATTTTGATGAGTCACTCTGTTTTCCTGGGTCTCTCCCATGTATACATGTTATTAAAGTTCTGTTTGATTTTCTCCTGTTAATCTGTCTCACGTCAATTTAATTCTTAGACCAGCAAGAAGAAACTAGAAGGGTAGAAGAAAATTTCTTCCCCGCTGTACACTACATTATATGCACTGTTTGTTTTAATCCACAACATATCTTTCAAATCCTATTCTTTTTACTGAATTTAGATATTGTAGCAGAGACTGCAACCTACTAACCAAAATCCATACTGTCCTTTTCCTGGCACTATTATTCCTAGCCTGAAATCAAACATTTAATTGAATTCTTATCAACAGAATATGAATTGAAGTCATGTGTGCCACTTCCAGACCTGAACACTAAAAATCTCCCGTGTTGAATCCTGTGTTCTTTTTCCCCTTCCAGTTGGCTAGAATGGAAATAATCTCCAGAGAAACCATAAGGGTATCTTTGTAAGGACACAGAATCTTGATCTGCCTGGGATGGAGGAGGGTATTCTGTAACTCATTTACTATTGTCGACTGAAAAAACTGCACAACCTAAAAGTTGAGAGTTATGTTTTATTCAGCAAACATTCTTAGGACTTCAAGCCTGGGAGGAAGCATCTCAGATGACTCTGAGAGACTGCTCAAAGAGGCAAGGGGGGAAGCCAGGATATACAGGAGTTTCTGCAACAAAGACCAGGTAGTTGGAACATCAAAAGATTACTGTTAATTAACGAAAACCAGATAGCTCAGATTAAGGAATTTATCTCTTTTCTATGTATGGGAAGATGCAAGAGTCTGGGCTAACTGAAATCATTCCTTTGATATGCCCTTCAGCTACCTGGGGCCAGTATCCTGTGTTTTCTCATCCTGAGTTTCCTCTGGTGTACTATCACAGGTGGCTACAGTGGCTGACTGCTAGATGAGCTTGGCAGTGGGCAGCCTGTTTGTCTCCATCCTGAGTTCCCTCAGGGCTCACCATCCAGTGGCTGTAATGTGATGGCTTGATGGCTGCCACATCCTTTGTTTACTGACACAGCAGGCAATATTTTAGTTCAAACTATCATTGGACTCTACTGAAAAAGAAATGAAATTCTATTGTGATTGAATCATGTATGTTGGTGGGGACTATTACAGACTTAAGTGTTCCCCAGAGGGTGCCTGGAAGCATTCCTCAATGCTTCGAGGAAGGAGCTACAGGATAAAGATGAAGTCAGGCAAGAACTGGCCAGTTCACAAGCAAAACTATGAGGGAATAGAGAGCCCAGTAATTTGGGAACAAGATTGGAAATGCCAACTTCTAAACTCCAAAAAGCAGTAAATAAAAGTTAAAGAGAAGCATTAAATCTATAGATTGCTTTGGGTTGTATAGTCATTTTCACAATATTGATTTTTCCAGTCCAAGAACATGGTATATCTCTCCATCTGTTTGTGTCGTCTTTGATTTCTTTCATCAGTATCTTATAGTTTTCTGCATACAGGTCTTTTGCCTCCTTAGGTAGGTTTATTCCTAGATATTTTATTATTTTTGTTGCAGTAGTGAATGGGATTGTTTCCTTAATTTCTTTTTCTGACCTTTCATTGTTAGTGTATGGGAATGCAAGAGATTTCTGTGTATTAATTTTGTATCCTGCAACTTTACTAAATTCGTTGATTAGCTCTTGTAGTTTTCTGGTAGCATCTTTAGGATTTTCTACATATAGTATCATGTCATCTGCAAACAGTGACAATTTTACTCTTCTTTGACAATTTGGATTCCTTTTATTTCTTTTTCTTCTCTGATCACCATGGCTAGGACTTCCAAATCTTTCTTGAATAATAGTAGTGAGAGTGGGCACCCTTGCCTTGTTCCTGATTTTAGAGGAAATGCCTTCAGTTTTCCACCATTGAGAATAATGTTTGCTGTGGGTTTGTCATATATGGCCTTTTTTTATGTTGAGGTAGGTTTCCTCTATGCCCACTTTCAATAAAAAATATAATTTAAAAAAATGCAGTGAGGTACCACCTCACACCAGTCAGAATGGCCATCATTAAAAAGTCTACAAATAACAGATGCTGGAGAAGATGTGGAGAAAAAGGAAACCTCCTATATGTTGGTGGGAGTGTAAGTTGGTACAGCCACTTTGCAAAACAGTATGGAGCTTCCTCAGAAAACTAAAAATAGAATTACCATATGATCCAGCAAACCTACTCCTGGGCATATACCCAGACAAAACTATAATTCAAAAAGATACATGCACCCCTATGTTCATAGCAACACTATTCACAATAGTCAAGACATGTTAACAACCTAAATGTCCATCGATAGATGAATAGATAAAGAAGATGATGAGATATCTAACTATCTATCTATCTATGTATCTATCTATACACACACACAAAGTGGAACATTACCCACCCATAAAAAAAGAATGAAATAATACCATTTGCAGCAACATGGATGCAACTAGAGATAATCACATTAAGGGAAGTCAGAAAGAGAAAGACAAATACCATATGATATCACTTACATGTTGAATTTAGAATATGACACAAATGAACCTATCTACGAAACAGAAACAGACTCAGAGGGGGTTGGGGGAGGGATGGAGTGGGAGGTTGGTGTTAGCAGATATAAACTATTATATATAGAATGGCTAAAACAACAAGGTCCTACTGTAGAGTACAGAGAACTATATTCAATATCCTATGATAAACCATAATGGAAAAAATATTTTAAAAAATGAATGTATATATATGTATAACAGAATCACTTTGCTGTACAGCAGAAATTAACACAGCATTGTAAATCAACTATACTTCAATAAAACTTTAAAAAAATTTTTGAAGACAGTTAAACAGATTTTGAAAAACAAATGCTCATTAAGATATCTCAGTTAAAAAAGAGAGAGAGAGGGGGGCAAAGAGCAGATCAAGGATGTTCCTTTCTCACCTGAACGTAATGTTCCAGATCACCTAATGGCAGCCACTATAGAAAGAGAGGCGTGGGAGATCTGATGTTTATAAAGAAAGCAGACTTGAGAACCATGTCTAAGAAAGAAATCACAGTGTGATTACTGGCACATGGAACTAACTAGAAATGGTAAAAATGTTACTAAAATATGAGGGAACTATATTTATAGGGAAACCAGAAATTTTGTTTAAAAAATTCTGTGAATGAAAACCAATCCTTGGGCCTCTAAACTTAAACCAGCAGAGTGCTGCCCCCAAAGAAGGCAAACTTTGTGGATTTGTAACACTCACTTCATATGTGACCAGGAAGGAGAACCATCCAGAAGGCAGAGCCATGACAAGGGAATTTCTCTAAAAAAGACCATAACTAGGATCTAAGCAAGAAACTTCTACTGTCAGTATAATGGGCCTTTTCAGCGGTATCCTGCACCGCATGGATCAATGATCCCTGTGTGTTTCCCATTCTTCCCTTTCTAAATGGGAGTGATTATTGGAGCTATGAAGCAGTTATCCTTTGCTTTGCTGTTATTTATTAGGGGCCTGGTGAGGCTGGGAAACAGTAGGTAAACTTCATAGTCTGTAAACCTCAAGGAACCAGACTGTGCATTGGCTTGAGATCCTTGACTTTGTGCGGGATTCAGTAAGTGGGGAACTTTAGGATCTCCCTACTGGGGAGGCAGGAAAAAGGATGTGCATGGCTATATCATGACCAGAAAGGTGGAATGTAGGAAAAGCTGCTTCCTAAATTACATGCTCTCTTTTTTTTTTTCCTGGTCGCACTCAATTACATGTTCCAGCCTCCTTTGCTGTTAGTTGTGGGAATGTGACTGAGTTTCAATTAATGAAATATGAATAAATTAATGTCTGCTACTTCTATAACTAAACTATAAAAACTTTTCATATGTACTCATTCATCTGGCTGAAATGAAGATGACCTCCAGAATGACCCTGTTAATAATGTGATGAAGATGGCAGAGCCCATGACATCCTGGATCCTGAATGACTGCATGGAGGACAGCTAGCTATTCAACCAACTTATTTTCCCTTTCATACTGCTATGAGCACAAGAAATAAACTTGTAGCATTTGAGCCTCTATACATTTTGCATCTATTTGCCACAGTAGGTAGTATCACCCTAACTAAAACAAATAGATGTATAGATGTCTCCATATAAACTGATGCAATTATCTAACTGTAAATGAGCATTATTAACAACGCCAAATGCCAAACACATTTGAAATCTGTTCAGACCAAATTGTATTCTTTATTTATATTTATGGTCACACAGATAGAGCAATGAAAACAATGACCCCACTTTATATAGTAAAAGGCATTTCCAAAGTAATAATTTCTACTTATATATAGGAAAATTATAAATTCAGCTAAAAATTTATTTTTATATTCATAATAATCTTCAGATTTAATATTATGGTAATATCTAGGAATGTACAAAGCAAGACAAAAAGTCAAATAAATTGTCTTAATCGCTCATAAACCATGTAGTTATTACATCTAAGATAACACATGCTTAAAATTTCAGAATTGAAACCAAGACATCACCTAATCCTATATTCTCACTTGTTGTAATTCAGAATATCAAAAATAATTCTGATAAAGAAGTACCATAAATAATGTCAACAGATATATTATAATTTATTCATATAGCAATTCCATTTGCATACTGTTTTGCATTTGTTAATTGTAGAGAGGAGTCAAGTTATTTTAATCTTGATTGTGTGGGACTAGAGAAGATATCACTACATTTTAGGAGAGAAGTTAGTTTAAATGAATAAATACACAAGATATTATTCTCTCTTCAATTTAGTTTTGTTTTTTTGCCTTTATGGAATAGCTTAAATGTTTAAAAAGCAAGTTACTAAGGCAACCTACCAAAACAGTCACTAACTATGTTTCCCCCAATTCCTTCCTAGTCATTTAAACAAACATCCAAACAGAGATAACACTTTAGAGGCCAGTATTTTATTCATTCATTATCTGTAGTAAGTAAAAAAGTCAGGAACTCATAGAGAATCTTTTCACCAAAGTAAACTGGACTTTATTTACTTTAAAATGTACTTTAAATACACAAAATTATATCAAAAAAAAAAAAAGCTAAAGAACCTAAAGGTTTATAAGGGCCTACACTCTATAAATGACACATTTTATGTGTATAATAACCTGTGAATATAAAAACTTTAAGAGAATTTCAACCTAGGAGATACATTAAAGAGGAACTAGTTTTAAATGTTTGTTCCTAATTATTTTGGTGATTGATAACCCTTATGCAAAATTTCAAAAATTTAAACTTTATTCTTATCTTTGAAATTATTATATTCTATTTTTTTTTTTTTTGGCGGTACGCGGGCCTCTCACTGTTGTGGCCTCTCCAGTTGTGGAGCACAGGCGCTGGACGTGCAGGCTCAGCGGCCATGGCTCAGGGGCCCAGCCGCTCCGCAGCATGTGGGATCTTCCCGGACTGGGGCACGAACCCATGTCCCCTGCATCAGCAGGCAGACTCTCAACCACTGCGCCACCAGGGAACCTTTTTTAAGCAAGGTTACATTTGAACAAATGTTGAAACAAACAAAAAAATGCCTAGAGAGCACACACATGCACAAATGACTCACATTTTATTAGTTGCCACAAACACAAGAAGGTGGAAAATATTTTACTTTCCTAATAAACACATTGGGGCTATTTTAAATGATCTAAAGAGAAACCCATTCATGTGTATGGTGCAAACTGTCAATGCCTCAGACATCTAGAACCTCTAAAATGCTCTGTCTTTTCTTTGTTCTTCAAAGCCTTGCAGTAATCATCATTCATTTCTATTGTTTGATGGTTAGATAGCAAACCCCCTAGAAATCCAGGGAGACATTAGCACATACAGCCACAATTTCTAATAAGACAGCTATTTGCATACAAGATCAGTCACAATTTAAAGTGTGTTGTGATAGATGCAGAAAGGGAATAACAGATTTATATTAGCATGTACAATACCAAGATTGTTTTCACAATTTAATTCCTTGGAGATTACATCTCATCACCTTCTTTTACAAAGAAGACTACATTCCCTGAGGAACTAACTTGCTCTGAGACCCAGCTAAACTAAAATATGGATTAATAAGATAGTTATTATTTATGAATTTTGCTGTAAGAATTATTTTAGATTAAATCATCAGAGAAGTTTTTAACATTCTTGAAACTTGATAACACATTTTTAAGGAAGAAAAAAAGTTTATTTAATACCTAAATTGCATATTAAAATAATTCATAATTAATTTTTACTCCATTAAAACTGTACACTCTTTAGGACTTTTAAAATTAAAGAGAATACTTTTGTTTTTAATATCCTTTCTTAACCTGAATTTTGCACAGCAATTTCCCATACATATTTTTAAGCATAATATGTGACCTTTAAAAAAAACAAAGGTAGTGTTATATTTAATCACATTCCAACCAACTTATTTTATTGCTCATTTATATCTTTTTTATGAAATCCAGAAAGAACATGTAAAGAAATAAGAAACCTGAAGCCTTCACATATGTCTCTGCTTCCAGAAAAAGCATTCAATCCAGACTGTGACATTTAAATACAGATCGAAACAAAGGTTATTAAAAAAAATTCAACCCATGACCACAAAAAATTAACCATCTCAGTTTTTAAGACTACAAGATAGACTCTCACTTAAAAAAAAACAAAAAAAAAAACCCTCTAACCTAAGTATTAAGTTATAAACAGGCAAAAAAGATGTTTGGCTATAGCTTGATCAGAATTGAGAATCAATCATGAAATACAATCTTATGCTAGAAGCTGAACTGAAGAAAGTAGTAAATGAAGAAGATAAGGGTCCCTGATCTAACATTCCAGAGTAATGTTTTAAAATTTCAAAGCTGATCATGTAATTAACATACTTAAGTCATCCAAATTATGGCCTTTTTCCTATATGACGCAAAAATCCTTGGTATAAAGAAGCATTAATGATCCAAGTTTGTCATTTGTTCCCTGCTCATGTTCCAGTGCACTATCAAATTCAGCTTTTAGGTCCATGATTTTGAAACTCTGCAATTTACTTTAAATGTCACTTCCGTACCCCTCCCCCACTCATGGAATCTATATTTTAATATTTCAAGCAAGGGTACATGATTCAGATCTCCTGAGATAATTCTCCACACTTGAGGAAGTGAAAAATAAGTAATTAAAAGACTATCAAAATGTGACACAGCATCCAAGTAGACAATGTATACCTTGACATAAGTGTAATAGTGAGATAAGTCTGTAATAGGAACAAATTCCTATTGTATAAAACTGGAGAGCTAAACAGTGGTCTTCCTTATATTTTCAAGGATCAAGGTGACCATTTCATCTTTACTTTGCCAAATTAATTTCCTTTGTAGCTGCAGAAAGAGTATGTAAAAACTCGAATGTGTGAAAATGTGATTTCCAAAATCCTGATCACTTGCCAACATTGATATAAAAGTTCATTAGAAAAGTAACTACAAGACAGTAATCTGTATGACTCCAAAAAGTCATGTTCCAAAAGAGGAATCTTAGTGATTGGGACTACCCTTCATCTATACTTAGAACTAAAGTAATTACAGTATCAACAAATAGTGCTGGAACAACTCTATGTCCTTATGGGGAAAAAAAAAAAAACAGACCCCTATCTCATACCACACACAAAACTCAATTGAGGATAGACCATAGACCTAAACAAAAGAGAAAAACAACAAAACAATGAAGCTCTAGGAAAAAAGTTTATTTTCATGACCTTGGGGTAGGCAAATAACACTTAGAGAGAACACAGATGGTATGCACCATAAAAGCAAAAAGAAAAGGATGTACTGAACTTTATCAAGTAAGAAAATAAGTAGGTGAGTTACCTATAGGAAGTAAATATTCATAATACCTGTATCTGACAAAAAGAACTTGCATCCAGAATGTATAAAGAGCTACTCAATAATATAAGACATACAGCTCAACAAAAAATGGGTAAAAGACTTGAACAGAAACTTCACCAAAGAAGATATGCAAATAACAAACAAGCACACGAAAAAGTTCTCAACACCATTAGTAATCAGCAAAATGCATATTAAAATTAGAATTGAAATATCACTATACACCCACTAGAATGATTCAAATAAAGATTTACTCTACAAAATATTGGGAGGATGTGGAGCAACTGAAACTCTCATGTATATAAGTTGTAAAATCATACAACCACTTTGGAAAATTATTTAGCAATTTCTTACAAAATTAACTACCAACAATTCTACTCCTATGTATTTATCTAAGAGAGATAACTACATATGTCTACAAAAAAAGCTTTGTACAAGGGTGTTCATAGCATTTTTATTCATAGTAGCCAAAAAGTGGAAACAAGTCCAATGCTGATCAACAGAAAAACTGATAAACTGCAGTTTATTCATATAATGAGATACTACCCAGCAAAAAACTACTGATAGTATGCAACAATGGAAATAAATCTCAAAAATACTATGCTGAGCAAAAGAAGCAATGGCTCCTTTGGACCTAAATTGAATGGGCATTCATCAGTTTCATTATAAGTGGCCTTATAATATGATTTAACAATGGTCATCCCTGCTTCTTCCCTGACACATACACTGAAACACTTAATTCCTATGGTCTAAGGAATATGTACAAGGTGAGAAAGCAGAGATGGAAAGCCTAGACAAATCTATTACAAAATAAGTAAAAGGAAGGAGAGATATAGGATAGTAAGTAGAGGAACTGAGGTTGAGGGAGATTTTTTTGTTATGCTTTGCTTTGTTTTACTCTTGAGGGCATGTTTGTTTTTGAATACAGATGGAAATTTGAGTTGGTCTAAATAGTAAGTAGAAGCAACCAGCACAAAGTGAGGAGGTGAAGACACAGGAAAAAAAAAAAACAGAAAATGATTGAGGTTTCCAAGTAGATAGGAAGGGACAGAATTCAGTGTACACTTGAAGGAATAATCATAGCAGACTACCTATTTCACTTCAGCAGGAAAGAGGAAAAACGATGAGTAAAAATATATGTAAGTTTTGAGGTTTGGCTGCCGAAAGCAGAGGGAGCTCTAAGCTGTAGCTCTCCTTTCACCATGAATTAGGAAGCAAGGTTATCTCCTAAGAGTGAAACGGAAGGTGGGAAGTTTGGAGATTTGAGAGTGCAGAGGCTGGAATTTCTGTTGTGGAGAAATGGAAAGAGGTGTCTAGGGAAAACCAGATTAATGAGAAACACTAAGAGACCACATTAATTTGGTAACCATGAATCCACAGTAGCAGCAAGCTACATGATTGCAAATAATATATTTCTGAGTGTTCAGCTGTGCACTGCTGGTCTAGGGAAGGGATAGAGAGCTAGATTAAGCAAAGTTTTGTTTTTCCCGGACAGGCATAACAGAAGGGCAGTAGGGCAAGAAGATTAGGGTACTATAAAAAGTGGGTGAAATGATGTACCATGGAGTTTAAAGATAGAGAAAGAAGTGGAGACCGTGAGGATTTAAGAGTTAAGCAGAAAATAGATTGATTTTTGGACTTAAAGATTTATATGAGGTCCAATAACCAAAGTCTTCATTTACTCTAGAAGAACTAAAGGTTATTAATAGAAAGTGTGAGGTGATTGATGTTATTATCGGGATGAAGCACATTAATCACCCATCATGGAGGGTGACTAAAATGACAGAAAAACAATATGGCAGATAAGGAAACGAGAGACCAGAATAATATATACTTCATACATATGAATAGTGAAGGTACTCAGGAGGGTGGAAAGATTTGGGGTAGGATGGAAAGAAAACTCTAAGTTAGGGAGACTCTGTGACCTGAATGTCCACAGATAACGGCAAAGAAGAGAGGTAAAGGGCACTACAGTCTAATGGAATGAACCACAAAGGAGCTGGGTTTTTTTTGTTTCATTTGTCATTCTATATGCATGGAAAAAGAAATGATCTGGAAGTGGTAATAAGGAAATGAAAAGATAACCAAAATCTTGATCCATGGGTATGTGGAGGGTTAAAGAAAGAAGTTTCCACTGAAGAAAGCTTCAGGGAAATGGTGTCTCTGAGAAGAATAAGGTTTCAATTAATGCCAAGAGGTAAAAGTAATAATCAATTGCTTGAGAATGGATGGGGTTCAAGAGGGACATAAAGAAAAATATAGGAACATAAGGGAACAGCAAAAGAGTGGTCCATGAAAAACAAAAACAAAAACAAAATAATGGGGAGCATAAGTGTTAAGGGGAGGAAAAATGGCCAAATAGGTCATCTTAAAAAGTGAATGAATATAACACGAATGTGTAATATCTCGAACCAGCTTAACTCATAACTGCATGCAGTACTCAGGCCTCCCTCTTAGGAGGCAGCTGTGGCCTGGGTAAAATGGGGAGATCCCAGTCCCTGTGGAAAGGGTCAGCTGCCCAGAACTGAGCATCTCAGTTCCAGAGGAAAAGGCTCGGGTTTCCTGTTTTCAACAGGAAACCATAAAAGGGTATTGTGCAGTGAGGTAACCAAATCAGACACTTTCTAATGATATTAGAAAGACTGGAAGGTTTGAACATAATTAATAAGTTTTAAAAAAAATTTAGTTGTGTTCAAAGGCAATCCACTAAGGAAGGAATGCAGCAAATAGAAAGGAAGTGATGTTTTGGTGTTTGACTTTTAGAATTTGGGAACATGCTGGATGGGGGTATGAGTCAAAGGAAGAGCTGAAGATGACTATGCTTTTAAACTGAGTCATAACTAAAATACAAAGTCCCAGGTCTTATTCTTCAGAGACACCCGGTCAGAAATGTCGGGGTGGGTCCAAGGAAGCTGCATTTTAAACAAGCACCAGCTCCCTGCCGCAGTTTTCAAACTCAGGTGGTTCATGGCCTATACTTGCAAAATACTGGGTTAGCGAGATGGTAATGTCATTAACGGAAATAGGTAATATAGCGGGAGAAGAAGGTATGGGCTAGGCGATGAGGATAGAGTAGTAGTATAAATCCACACCATAAAATGTTTAAAATTGCTGTAAGAAAACAATGCTTGTTTTTCCTGAAACCTAATAGAATTAGTTAATCCAAACATAATTGTATCACAAATTCCCAGGCCTTCATAAAAAAAAATACCTACAAATATTTTACTTACTTTTATTTTAATGCCTTTTTAATTCACAGATTGTTGTGGCATCTGGACACATGGCATACTTGAAAACAACACATTAAATTTATACTGCCCAGAATAGACAAAAAGCTGCCTGCATGTACCATCAGCAATGCTCATCATTTGGGGGTGGGGGAGTTACATTAGCTGGGTCCCATGGAATTATTTTTTAAAATTCTGAACCTCGCATAAATATCAAAGGAATAGGGACTTCAAATCTGACAGGGAGAGGATTTCTCTCTGGACCATGTTCCTAAGCAGAAAAATGATCATTATGATTTGCAGGGTTTAAATTCAGCAAAATGGGAAATGCACTTCAGTTAATTTCTCGTATTACATTTGCAAAAGATAATTAAGCTAGGATTGGCCTATAACTTTTAATAGTTAATTAAAAAGTCATAAACTACACTCTTTCAAATAAGCATTTTATTTTTATTGTAAACTGCACTTTCAAAAAGTTTTTATAGGTTACAATAATATGGTACCAAATAAATAAAACTCCAGACCCTGTTTTTACTACTACAAAATGCTGATAAAAGAAGAGACACATAACCAACCATGTAAAAAGAGCAAAGACACCTACAGTTCTAGTATAAAATCAGTAAGTCAGGCAACGTGTACACTGCATGCTAAGAGCTACTAACAGTCAAGAGGAATGAGAGGAACCAAGGCTATGTTTGGCTTGAGGGACTCAAGCAGAGAAAAGGCAGTTTCATATCTTTGACCTTTGACCAACACAGCTTCAGACTATTTTTCTTGAAGAGACAAAGAGTAATTAAAAATAGGGTTCTAGCTCTAATGGTCACAAACTTTGATTTTTCAATACTTATAATCCCTTTAAACGAGGGGTTATTTTAAGGGAATTTTATGAAACCCAAGATTGTTTCAATTATCATATCAATAACAAAAAACTGTATTCCAACCAGATGCTACCAAAAACTGGTAGCTAAAAGATGAGGGAAAACAATAAGCTCTAAATGCAAGCATCTCAGATGGCATCTATTCTTATCTCTGAAATTCCTAAGTAAACAGATGTATATCTATTTTATCATAATTCCTCAATATGAACTCCCTTACCTTGGTTCTGAAGTAACATTAGCAAATTCTTATTCAGAGCTTTCAATAAGTTACCTGAAACAAAGCTTTACTAGCAAAAAGTATGTTTTTTATGTTTAGCCCCAAATAATATATATCTGTGTAGATGAAGTATTCTGATTCACTCTTAATCTATCAAAATCACTATTTATAACCAAGCTTGGCTTATTTTAAAGTTAAAATTTTTATTTTTCTTAATTTACATGTATTTTACATTGAAGTAAACGTGAACCAAGTTCCCAAAATGTGGTAGTTTTAGGACAAGTTTTCTGCAAAGCTTTACTGAATCTCCACACGTGTCTTGTCAATCTCTGAGAGGACTTGAAACTATGTTTCCAATGTTACTTGTCCAACTTTTCAAATTTTGCACATTATCATCCCATAAAACCTCTGTTTCATGTAAAGTTTGTTGAATTAAAGGGATTATTGGAAAGCTGATTTAGAAGGATTATAAGGAAGGGAATAAGCATCTGGTTAATGAATAAAAGATATCAAGAACTGGTTAAGAGACATGCTTATCAATCAGCTCCCCAGCTTCAGATGTGAAAGGAATATTAGAGGAAAAGAAAATCCTTAACAAGCTAGATCAGATATATAATAAGCTATTTTGAAAAATACAAATATGCACTATAAGAACATTATGAGAGTGAAAAATCATAAGCCAATCACAATTATGAAGAGAGATATAAAAATCCTAAATATAATATTATAAACTAAATCCAGTATGTATAATCAAAATAACAAAATTCACCATGAAGAAGCTGGACCAATAACAAAAATGGAAGGATAGTTTAATATTAGATAACACATTAATAATATTCTGCATGTAACTGTTTAAAGAAGAGAAAAAAATGAAAGTCCTCAATCAATAGACGCAAAAATAAAAGTTACATCTACTACCCATTGATTCTTAAAGAGAAGAGAGAAAGAAAATAAAGAAGAGTTGGGTGGGAGCAGGGGAGAAAGGGAGGGAGGAAACAGGAATAGAAAAGAACTTTCTCACTCTGCTTATGAATAGGCAAACAGATAAAGATTATCCTTAATAGTGAAAATCATAAACAAGACAAATATAGTCATTGTACTGAGAAATCCAGGTAATATAGTGAGACAAGGGGAGAAAGGATACAGGGATTGGAAAGAAAGAAAAAAAACTTATTATTCACAAATAATATGACTGGGGAGACAGAAAGGAAACTACAGGCAAATTATTAGAATGTGTGCAACATTCTTTACAAGGGCTCAGCAAGGCTACTGTATATTAAATCTAGGTACAAAGATCATAATTACTATAACAGTAAAATCTATAAAATACCTATAAATACTATGAATACCTCTAAAATGCATGCAAGATCACTTACAGAACTTTTTAAAGAGAATAGATTACTGTAATAAAATAAGAGCAGTAACTAATGAGTATTTTGGGGAGTGATGCAGCAATATCTAGTAAAATTTAAAATATGCATTCACCAGAATCATCAATTCCTCTGCTAGTTATATGAATTAGAAAAACAATTCTAGATTTACATGCAAAAAACACTAGAAAGAATGTTCAGTGCAACATTTTTAATAACAGCAAAAAAAAAAAAAGCCCTGCATGTACATCACAATTTATTCATCAATGAAATATAAGGCAGTAAAACATATGGACAAAATACATGTGTTAATACATTTATATAATTTTAAAACATTCAAATCAATAGCCAATATTATTTAGGTAAAATATATACAATATTATATATACGTATATTCATGCTTCCTAATAATAAACACCAAAACACCAAATTCTTTAGTTATTTGGTGGGAACGAGGAAGGAAGATAACAATTGAGATAGTTTGCACAGAGGTATTTAATTATATCTGTTGATAGCATATAGTTGCGGCTTGTCTTTTTACCCAGGCTGAAAATACCTGTTTCAAATGGAGTTTTAAGATAATTTTGTTTATTGGACTTATGATATATTTCTGTTTATATCTACTATCATGCAATTTGTTCTTTATTTGTTCCATCTGTTCTTTTCCTTGTTCTTCTTTACCTGCCTCTTTGGGATTAATTGAACATTTTTTAATATTCTATCTTCACTTTTAATTTATTAGTTATTCCTCTTTGTTTTACATTTTCAGTGGTTACTCCAGAATTTATAACCCACATACATAACTAATCACAGTCTATCTTCAAATAACATTCTACTACTTAACATAGTATAAGGCCTTGCAACAGTACACTCCAAGCCATAGTTAATATGTTTGCTTTAAACCAGCATCTTTTTAAAAATTTATGAAATGAGAAAAATATATTTTATACTTACCAACATATTTACTATTTCCAGTTCTCTTTATTCCTTGTATAAATTGAGGTTTCATTTTCATTTTTCCTAAAGAACTATCTTTAATATTGCTTGTAATGCAAGTGTTTGGGCAACAAATTCTCTAAGGTTTTTTTTAAGTATTTTTTTGTGTTTCACTTTTGAAGAATATTTTTGCTGGGTATAGAATTCTAGGGTCACAATATTTTCTTTCAGTCTTCTGGCTGGCATAGTTTTGATGAACACTCTTCAAATTCACCATTTTTTCTTTGCTTCATATTCCTCCCCTGATCTAGCTAATTTAGAAGATTTCTTACATCCTTGTTTTCAGCAATTTGATGCGTTTTGGTGTCTAATTTTTTTTTTTTAACCTGGTTAGGATTCCTTGAGTTCTTAGATCTGTGAGTTTAAAGTTTTCATCAAATTTTAAAATTTTTCTGCCATGATTTCTAGAAATATTTTCCTGCCCCCCACTTTCTAGGACTTAAGCTACATATATATTTGGCTACTTCATATTGTCTCATAAGTCACTGAGGCTCTGTGGGTTTTTGGTTGTTTGTTTTATTTTTAAGCAATCATTTTCTCTCTATTTTCCATTCGGGGCTGATTTTCTTACAATATGTCCAAACTGATCTTGTCTTCTACGGTGTCTAATCTATTAATATCATACAGTAAATTTTTTTAATTCATAAACTGTATTTTCTATTACTAGAACTTCCTTTGATTCTTTCTAATACCTTCCATTTTGTTCATGTTTTGTCTATTTTCATGTTTCCCACCAAAAATTTTTAAATATTCATAATAACTAATTAAATTCCTTGCTGGTAGGTCCACCAAATCTGTCATTTATGAGTCTGCTTCTATTGACTATCTTTTATCCTGGTTGTGGATCACATTTTCCTGCACTTTGACATGTCTAGTAATTTTTATTGGATGATGAACATTGTAAATGTTACATTGTTGAGTGTCTGGATATCATTTTCTTCCTTTGAAACATTTTGGGTTTCTTTTAGGGGGAGGGGAGGATGGGAAAGCAGTTAAGTTACAAATCAGTTTGATCAGGTGTTTTTTTTTTTTTTTTTGCGGTACGCAGGCCTCTCACTATTGTGGCCTCTCCCGTTGTGGAGCACAGGCTCCAGACACGCAGGCTCAGCAGCCATGGCTCACAGGCCTAGCCGTTCCACGGCATGTGGGA
The DNA here is from genome assembly GCF_011762595.2 of Tursiops truncatus. Taxonomy (NCBI): domain Eukaryota; kingdom Metazoa; phylum Chordata; class Mammalia; order Artiodactyla; family Delphinidae; genus Tursiops; species Tursiops truncatus. Next base: position 36,525,219 of record NC_047050.1, read on the forward strand.
TCTTCCTGGACCAGGGCACGAACCTGTGTCCCCTGCATCAGCAGGCGGACTCTCAACCACTGCACCACCAGGGAAGCTCTGATCAGGTTTTATTTAAGTTTTTCTAGGCTGGGTCTGGCACAGTCTTCACTCAGATCAGTCCTACTTCTAAGGCATTATAATCTCTAGGGTCCCACTAAATGCCCTACTTGACCATGAAGTCCCTCCATTCTGACTGGCCAAAGCTCTAATCTCCCCACTCTGTGTAAGCTCTCATAATTCTTCAATTTAACACACCCTTCCCATGCTATGCCCAGCCAAATAGAGTTACATACTACACATGTATGGCATAGCACACAATAAAGATGCAAGGGAACCCCTATGTAGATTTCTGAAATGCTCTGACTGCATAGCTCCCTCCAGAACTCTGCCCCACCATATATAGCCCACTCAGCTTCTCCAAACTCCAATCCATATCAGCTAAATTCAGTGAGGTGGCTGGGTTCTGTTTGGGTTCCTCCTCTCTATACCCACAAGCAGGAAATTAATTCCAGGAAGAAATCCAGTGCTCATCGTTTTCCTTCTCTTAGGAATCACAATTCTACTGTCTGTTGTCCAATGTTTAAAATTGTTGAAATATACCAGTTTGTTATTGATAGTTGTTTAAAGCAGGCAAAGTGTGGCCCATATTCCTCCACCATGGCCATAAGATGAAGCTTTCAATTTGTAATTTTATTTCTTACTCTTGGGGGTGAGACATAGATATTTATAACATTGTTATATAACATTTCATTTGATAATGAAATATTTCATTATAAAACAGATAATATGCTTTTCATGTACAATTGACAATGAAAATGTACTTGAATTATACAAACTTAGATTGGTTTGTTTGTTCACTCAATCAACCACAAAATTTAGAGAGCTATTATTTTCTTCATAGTTAGAATTTTCCAAAAGTCAATCAAAATATAGTCCCAGAGATTAATATTTGAGGTTAGTTTGAAAGAAAAAAAAATCTGGGACAAACATGGTAGTTAAAACCACAGAACTTAACTAAAAGACAGACATATGAATATACCTCAGTTTTTGAATGAGAATGGTAGTATTAAAGCCATGGAACTTACCTTAAATATATAAAATTAAGGATCTGAGTATAAACAATAGTTTATTTAGTACAACAGAATCACAGAATCAGAAGAAACCTCAGAGATTAAATACATCTATTTGTTCTTAACCTTTATACCTTGGACAGTCCAACAAGCCTTATCAGAGAACCTGGGTTCAATCCTACCCTGATCCTAATAATAATAACAAAAAATAAATAACAAAATCTTTGTATAAGAAGACCATGTAAATGTTAATCTGAATTCTGCTGTTACAGTAATGGTGTGAAAATTAGACAATTGGCTTTTGTAAAGAATATTGACCTGGTTGAATACTCATATTTGAAAGGTAACACATCCACAAGATCAATTCCTTTCGGTATAACTCTAGGACTCAATTAACAATGGATATCCAAAGGAATGATATCTATTGCTTCTCACATTAATTATGCTTGATTATTTCCCCATCTATTAACAAATAAACTATCTAAATTTTGAAAAGACTATCTGATGACCAAGGAGACGATGTTATCTAAAAATTAAACTTCATAAACATTTAGTGAGTTTTAACTGTGACATAGGTACTATTAAAGGCCCATTTACATATTATAAGGAATCTTTAAAGAAATTGACCAGATGAAATCACTATATGTCATTCTATGTTAGACCCAATTTATGTACTTCCGCAGATTCACTGCCTCCTGGATCTTCAATCACTCACCCAATAGCACCAGCCATGAACCTCAACTAATCTTCAAATACCACTGGCTGACTTGGCTTCCTCTGGGGGTGAAGGTGAAAGTACAGCTTCCAACACTACCTCCACAGCTACAGCAATACCTACACCTAGACCCATAGGAAGCTTGGCTCCTCCTGCCACTTCCAAATCCCAAGCCCCATAGCACAACAACAATCTGAAAAGTACAGGGATAGTAACAAACCATGAAGTGAGCTTTGACCAGTGAAAAATAAGAGATAGGCAGATGCTGGCAGATAAATTACTTTCTTCTGCTCAACCCAACTAATTGGTTCTATACAGCCGGCCTGGAGAAGTCCCACATGACTACACAAAAGTCTACATTTTCTCTTGCACCTATGGCCAGCTTAGTAACCACCTTGTATTTGTTTTTCCTCCTTATCTAAAGTTTTTCTTTCTTCCATTTTTCACTCACTCTTGTCCCCCTAGTATTGCACTCAAGGTTAAGCTGAGCCTCAGAATCTGTTGTCTGGGGAACGTGTGATAATATATATATAATTCATTACTCTATTTCTGCCCCATCAATTCCTAAATACATTACAGCTTTTTGCAATTAACTGTGTTTTCTCAAAACAGTTTTGAATGTCCAAAAGAGACCCAGAATAACTCTCCCTAGGAATTCATTAGCTGCTTTTTAAAAGTAGAAATCTCCATGTGTGGTCCTATGTCTCACCTGTTCTAAACACAGATAAGAAGAAAACTATGATAATGCAGCAGAGATGTAGGAAGTAAAATGTTAGATGTAAATACAAAAATTTTAAGTGAGCAGAGCAAGAAAGACCTGGTATTAGCTACAAAAATAATGAGGTAATCCTAGAGCACACCGTCGATTAAAAGTTATCCATACACTCATATTGATAAGTAATGACTACATCAAATGTGATTGGTAGAATTCTAAGATGACCTCCAATATGGTTTTCTTTGTAAATCTCTTCCCCTCCTTAAGTGTGGGTAGAATCTGTGAATATGATAAAATATAACTCCTGTGATTATGCTACATTAACAGCAAAGGGGTTTCACATATGAGCATTTTAAATCTTGGTCTAGAGGTCAAAGCCAGAGAAGTCAGAGAAATTCAAAGTCAAAGGAATTCTGGGTATAAGAAATTCTCCATTGATGGAGGGGGCTATGTGGCAAAAAATAAGGCTGACCTGAAATAGATCAGTTAGCTGAGAAGGAAATGAGGACTTCAGTCCTACAACCAGAAGAAACTAAATCCTGCCAAGAACATATAAGAGGTTAAAAGTGGATTCTTTCACAGAGCCTTGAACAGCCTGGTTGGCATTTGATTTCAGGTTTGTAAGACCCTGAGCAGAAAATCCATTCAGGCCATGTTGGACTTCTGACCCACAAAATTGTGAGCTAATAAATGGTTGTTGTTGCAAGACACTAAGTTTATGGTAATTTGTTATGCATCAATAGAAAACTAATACATACCTGGAAATTAATTATCTAATATCTAGTTTATTGAATCAGTTAAACATAGTCATGTTGGTTATTATTAGTAATTATTTTATTTATTGTTTGTTTGTTTTTTGTTTTTATGGCTGTGCCACACAGCTTACAGGATCTTAGTTCCCTAACCAGTGGTCGAACCTGGTCCCCACAGTGAAAACGCCAAGTCCTAACCATTGGACCACCAGGGAATTCCCAGTAATTATTTTTAAAGATAAAAGAATGTGTAGGGCTTCCCTGGTGGTGCAGTGGTTGAGAGTCCGCCTGCCGATGCAGGGGACACGGGTTCGTGCCCTGGTCCGGGAAGATCCCACATGCCGCGGAGTGGCTGGGCCCATGAGCCATGGCCGCTGAGCCTGTGCGTCTGGAGCCTGTGCTCCACAACGGGAGAGGCCACAACAGTGAGAGGCCCACATACCGCAAAAATAAATAAATAAATAATGTGTCACGTTTGTTAGATCCTTCCTAAACTACATTCTTATTAAGAAATTAAAGTGTCATTATATTTAGAATCAATTTTTATTCACTATAAAATGGCATTACTACTCTACAAGTTTTCTCTCTCTCCCACTGGTCAATTTTCAAGTGTTAATTAAATCCTCCTTCACATAAGCTAACATTTTACCTTGGAATCAGGTCCTCTAGAAGGATATTTCAAAAAAAGAGGGTGATTATTGTGAGCAGTTTGCTATTTTCCCCATGAACTAATAGAATAATGATAACTGATGTTCAAAATGAAAGGCTGCAAGCCTGGGAAACACATAAATACTTTCTGAATTAAAATTTCAATTATTTTAATATAGTTTATAAATATATTTTATTTCACTTTTTTTATACACTACTACTTCTATATGACTAAACACAGCATCTCCTTCAGCCATATCATATAATAAAAGAATGTATTTTATTTCTGCCCTAGCTCTTTGTATTTGAACTTATGTGAGATTTAGATGTATAAGGTACTGACTGAAAGAACACCCTTTATTATTTTTATTTATAAATAAATTATTTATTTATTTTATTATATTTATTTATCTTTATTATTTTTATTATTTTCAAAGAATTTGAGAAATATATACTTTAGATCTCCTGGCTAAAGAAGTAGAAAATGAATATAGACAACCCCAGGTCACAGGATCCTTAAATGCTCACTCATACGGTATCCATTGGGAACATGCAGCAATAATAATAAAACCAGGAATAGTAAGGTGAAAGACTTTTGTTTGCAGTTTCATACCTTTTGTAGAATCACTTGCTTTGTTACATGGTGAGAGTACAGAATAATAGAATGCTGGCAGCTTTCACTAAGTGTTTCAAGTCAATTTGTTTATTTTGAGAATTCCATTTAAATTTTTACTAAACCCACATTAGGCAAACACTCATGCAAGGAAAAAATGGCATTTGTACAATGAACTAACATACTAGAGTGAAAAGCATTCCTTACAAAAAGATAGGGAGAGAGGTGACACACCAACAAAGAGTTCACATATTCTTCACTTAACATTGTTAACTGTGATTATCATTATAAAGAATAAAGGGAGGTGTGGAATAAACTGAACTGATAAAATCTATTAAAGTTACTCATGTTCTATGTGGTTAAAGAGAGAGATTGATTATTTTATGAATCAAAGATTGAAGTTTAAAGGGTTTATTTAGAAAACAGCCAGAAACTCTCTGGAAATAAACTGTTTACTACTAATAATGGTTTGGGTTTTGTAAATTTAAGCAATATGCTGGTTTTCATGATATTAAATTAAATAGTTTAATTGTGAGTGCTGATAAACACTAAAAACTTTTAAATAAAAGTTTCAGCTTTAATTATTAAAAAGGAAAAATATATGTCTGACATAATCATAATTTGCATAATATTTCATATTCAAGAAGGTAATCTTTATGAAAATAGTGGGGCTTGCTTTAACTTGACAAGCAAGCTGTGTAAGTTATGTCCACTTAAATCAATAATCACATTTATTCACAATAAATCAATATATCTATTGATAAAATATCCTTCTTTATGGAAAATTTTGTACATGTGGGTACATAATAAGAACAAATATGAACAAAGATTATGTGTGTGTATAAGCTTAGATATTCATTCTATGTCAACACATGCCCAAAAAGATAGCTCTAAGTATTAAGTTTAGAGTATAAAATATAATTAATTTTCTATTAAATTATAAAAGAAAGTTTCTAAAACATGTTCAGAGAAAAATAGCAGCATTTATAATTGAAAATAGAAACAAAGAATAGAAAATAAGAAAGAAAAACATATCTTACAAAAAATAATATAACTATAAAAAAAGAACAGAAAAAGTTGATTTCCCAGTGAAACATACTCACTCTCGGCAGAAAGAAAATGACTAACATATCAAAATGGACAGTTAGAAAATAGTTTGTTTAATAATAAAGGCTAACTCAGTGAAAATCTACTATACTTCCTAGAATACTTTGATGATAGGAAAAAGATGAGTAAATTATTTCTCAAGTGTGATGTATCTAGGAAATAGATCAGTGAAACAAAAAGAGTAATATCATCACAGCATACAAACAGAAAATTCACATATAGAAGCAAAAAATCACAGTTTACATTGCATTCATGTTTAAAATCAAACATCACTTTTTCACATTCTGAAGATTACCCCCCCCCAAATATGGAAAGAAAAACAAGCCAGGGCTTTAATATAATATTTTTTTCAACCTGGAACAGCTGCAAAAAACAAATCTTGCTGGAGATAAGCTTGGTTATAAATATCAACATTCCCTTTAAATAAGGGAGTCCAGTTTTCATACCATTTGCCTCTTTCTAAAAGGGAAAAAGATATGAAAATCATAAACCAGGGCATTCTCTTTCAAATAAGGCATTTAGAAATGAATGTAGTGAAAAGGCTGTGAACTGTTCTGAGTCCCTGCCTTTAAACTTGCCTTGTTTAGTTCAGATCAGAAAATGGGATTTTATGAAAGTAAACAACTCTTAGTGCATGAATAAACAGATGAAGCAATTAATAAAGAAAAATATAGTTTTCCAAATTTTTCACATTATTGGCCATAATCACAATCTCTGGTTGGTCCAAAATTCTCCCTAATGAATCATATTCCTTACTGCTTATTTTTTAACTACATTTGTCACTTTTGTTACCTTTACTTTTTCCAAAACTTTTTTACAGCCTGTTCCAAAGACTTTCATGTTATCTCATTCAGTACAAAAGTCTAGTTCCTAACAGAACTGGACTTTTAATACAGATTATATCCTCTGCAAAAATCTTTCCTATGCCTCTCTCAACACAGTGGTCTTTTCATACTTGAGTTTCGATTTTATCTTAAAACCTTTATTCATCATTTGCCCTTAATTATTTTTCAATCTTTGTTAATGACCTTGTGATTGAACATTTTAATTTTTCACTGTACCACATCATTACTACTTCAATAATGAAGTTCATAAACTATATCCATTTTTTAACTCCTTAAAGCATACACAAGAAAGAATAGGTGTAAGATGGTCTACCAAGTAGTTACAGAGTGGTATACTAGAGACAGCTACATAAAAGAATATCCAGTATAGTAATACTGAGACCACTTGAGAGAAAATAGAAGAAACATAGAACAGAGAAAATGGCATCCTTTACTTTAACAATATATATAAATGTTTAGTCAATTCCCTGAATTATAGAGGTAGAATTCTGAGAAGCTACTAAAACAAAAGCACCTAGGGAGCTTTGGCATTATTCATTCTCATTCTCATGTTTATTCTTTCCCTTCCTCTTTTTCTCATACACACATAAACATACCCCTATATATTGCAAACAAAAGGACGACGACTGAATCTTTAATCATGGCATCTGCAGTTATTTTGGTGCTAAAATGCACTTAAATGTGTTCTTCATAGGAAAAATATGTCCTAAGACTTTTCACTTTCATTCTGTTTAAGCCATGGAGCACTTAGTTCTGTAATTAAATAAAATAAAGTTATTTTACAAATGACATTTAATTGTTTTCTTGGAATGCTGCATCTTCAGTGTGTAAGGAGGGAGGAAAGGAGAGATTTCTTCAAAGTAATGGTCAATAATATTTAAAATAAATAACCATATTATAGCAATCAATATTCACCTTTTTTATGAACAAGTATATGATCAGTGTTGCAAAAGAAAAGTTATTTTTACCTTAGACCTATCAACTATTACTTTTAAAATGTTAAAAAGTTCTTTTCATATTAAATTTAGTCTATTGCTTATTTTCTGACTTCCCTCCACTGGAATGTAGTACCACAATTGTTTGTACACTAAATAATCTCAAACAATTAGAACACTGTGGACATAGTAGACACTCAGTATATTTTTGAGTAGATATATTTTTCAGAAGACTGTTACATTAACTTAAAACATCCACATTTTATGCTTAATTATTATAAACTTAATTTAAAAATGCTTTGAGTTTTAAAATATTACTATAAGTTCTCTATCTTTTATAAGAATATGAGCCTGATAAAGTATGGGTTAACTCTTCCCTGCTTTAACTCGTTTCCTTTCTGGTTCTGTTACTTTTTAGTTGTTTATGAAGTTAAGCTCATTTATCATTTTTTAAAATCAGTACAGTAAGAATTCCTATCCCATGTGGCTGCTGTAAGCATTAAATTAAATAGCTAGTTCATTTAAAGTACTTGACATGGTGCTTCTCACATAGTAAGTGCTCAATAAATGTTGTTAGTATTATTACATCATTCTGGCTTAATCAGTTACTCATTGTTGAGGCACCATACAGTCCAAATAGGTTTTTTTAGACAAAAAAATAATAACCTGAACTTGATGAGCTCACATTCATTTAAAAAGTCAATGAGATACAAAAAGAAAAGAATGGTCTCATACTATGTACCTTATGTGTAACTTAATTACATATAAATTGTACCTTTTCTGCTATTATTTGGTCTCCTAACTATCTTCTATAATCAGCTAAGTGGTTTCAGCAAAAGTATCTTTGGATAACTTTTAAAATGCCAAATTACATATGCTGTCTTCTTGTTAGTGTGTTGAAAACTTTGAATAAATAGATTATTACTTATATGTTTACAGTATATGTACATAATCAGTATGCAAAAATACTTTCTAAAATGGAAGGCTTCTGAACAACAACAAAAATCTTAAACACTAGTCCCCATTTTTTAAACTAACAACTGAATCTCTTATCTTTGTCAGAAATCTCCAATTATTCTCCATTCTAAGAAAAGAATCTTCTCAGTTCAACACTTCCACGACTTCTTTGATATTCTCTTATCAGGAGTTCAGGAGTTGTAAACTCTTGATGTTATTTCTAAGTCAATATGTCACAATTTCTCTCATATATCCACCACGTGCATTGGGCAGGTCGGTATGGTTCTTTCTACTAGAGCAGTAGTGTGACATTAGATAAAACTGGTTCTTTCAATGACCAGACTTGAATTTGCAGTAATAAATTTAGCATCCCAAATATTTAAAATGACCATGGGTCTAACATACAATGGCAAACAAGAAATGCAATTTCAGAATATCTTTAAATTATAGTACATTCCAATGTCTTCCAAAAAACTTTAAGAAAAATATAATAAGTATTCCAATCACTTCTCTATTTTCTTTTTGAAAATTAAACTTCACTATAACATTATAGTATTTTATTTCAGTCTATCATCAAAAATGATTTTATAAAAGCATTGGATAACTACCTCACTAATTTTAGAAAATTTTCCTCTATTATAAAATGATTGGGTCTTCATTATCACATTAACCAAAATTTGGGAGCAGGGGATAGGTTATATATCATGGGCCCCTCTAATGGAAATAGCATACACAAATTCATTTAAAATGTTTATTTTCAAATTATTGCTGAACGCTAAACAATTTAAAGAAAAATGCAACTGAACTTCCCAAAGCAATTTTTGCTGTAAAATGTGTAATCTGATATTTTACAAGTACAGAACACTACCCAGCAACTTCTCAGCCCCAAGGTGATCCCATCTCCCATTTGACTCAGTAGCCATTCCAGCTTGCAGGGCTCTCCTGAAACCCATCTTCGTTTCAATCTGGGCACATGAGCTTGTTTACCAAATCACAAAGAAAACATAGATCTTTAGATAATGCCAACTGACTTTGCAAGCTTACTCTCACTCTCTCACACACAGCAACATACACATTTACACACACACTAAACAAAAATCCACATACACATGCTCAGGCACAAACACTGCCAGTGTAAGAAGTATCTTACTTCCTCTGTGTCCTGGAGTCCACCCCATAAACACTTTCCTGCCTTTTTACCTTTTGTTCCCCTCCTTTTCTTTCCTCTGTCATTGTCTTTATCCAGGGTCTCACCAGCATTACTGCATTAGTATCATAATTGGTCTTACTGTCTCCAGTTTTTCCTCCCCTCAAAGCCATCCCCCACACTGATTCCAGAATAATATCTCACATGAAAACTCTAATTCAAAAAGATACCTGCACCCCAATGTTCATAGCAGCACTATTTACAATAGCCAAGACACGGAAGCAACCTAAATGTCCATCGACACATGAATAAAGAAGATGTAGTATACATATACAATGGAATAATACTTAGCCATAAAAAGAATGAAATAATGCCATTTGTAGCAACATGGATGGACCTAGAGATTACCATACTAAGTGAAGCAAGTCAGACAGAGAAAGACAAATATCATAGGATATCACTTACATGTGGAATCTAATAAAAATGATACAAATATGGGATTAACATATACTATACTACTACATATATATACTACTATATATAAAATAAACAACAAGGACCTACTATATAGCACAGGGAACTATATTAATATCTTGTTATAATCTTTAATGGAAAAAATCTGAAAAAGTATATATATATATATACACACACACATATATATGTATATATACATATATATATAAAATCACTTTGCTGTACACCTGAAACTAACACAACATTGTAAATTAACTATACTTCAATAAAAACAAAAAAAACAAACAAAAACAGGAATAATCTCTCACAAATTAAATTTAATCAAGAAATTCCTCTGAGGTATATTATATCATTCAATGCTCCCTAAGTCCTTTAGGATAGAGCTCTAATTCCATAGTGTGCTATAATCTAACCCCTGTTTTCCCACTAATCTCTTTATCTGTCTTTATCCCACGCATGCACTATACCCCAACTACTTTTAACTACGTGTAGTTTTCTGAAATGATCATAATATGTAACAGCTTACTGGGTTTGCCCATGCCCTTCCTTTCTCTGAAAATGCTTTCAAATACTTCTTTACGTGGGTATCTTATACTACTTTAAAACAGTAGAAAAGATGGTAGTCATTAATTCTGTTCACATATCTTCCAATTTTCCTATACTCCTTTAAAACAGTAGAAAGGCATGGTAGTCATTAATTCTGTTCACATATCTTCCAATTTTCCTTTCCCTTTGCGTAGAGGCCAGTATTGTACTTCACAGTCCCCCATTTGAAATAAAGCAATTTGCTTTGACCAGTGAAACTCTATATGCCAGTGCATAACTAGCCACTCTTTCTTCTCACTTCTGCAGTGATCATGGAAATACATTCAGATGAAGTCTTCAATGTCTTTGGTCACTGTGAGTCCCTACCAATCCAATTTGGACATGTAGTCTGGGTGAGAAATAAATATTTGTTGTGCTAAGATTGGGAGAATGGGATTGACTTGTACACTGCTATATTAAAAATAGATAACCAACAAGGACCTACTGTATAGTGGAAGGGAACTCTGCTCAGTATTCTGTAATAACCTAAATGAGAAAATAATTTGAAAAAGAATAGATACATGTACATGTATAACTGAAGCACTTTGCTGTACACCTGGAACTAACACAACATTATTAATCAACTATGCTCCAATATAAAATAAAAATTTAAAAAAGAAAGATACTGAGCTTTGGGCTTCTTTATTCCTACAGCATAACCTAGGCTATTTGAGTGATTCAAAGGGTTACATTTTTCAGGAAGACTTTCATGAGCCCAACACAGTCTGATTAAATGTTGCTTCCCCAAGTAATGATAATGTTCTGTTCATACTGCTGCAATTTCTACCTCCTTCAAAGTGTACTTCTGAGGGCAGGAACTGTGTATTTCATTCCTTATCCTCACCAACTAGCACTGCTCATGGTAAGTCCTTAAAAAATATTTGCTAAATTAAGCATTCATTCATTCACTCATCAAAGGCCAGGGACTACTCTGGTAGCTAGAATAAAATCAGAGCAAACAAAATCCCTTGCCCTCATAGGAATAACTAATATTCTTGCAAATGATAATGACAGTAAGCAAGACAAATAAGTATAAAATACATAGTTTATTAGATAAGATAAATGCTAAGTAGAAAACACAGAGCAGGGATATTTTGGAATGGTGACCACGTAAGACCTCATTTAGAAAGTGATCTTTTAATAACAACCCAAAAGAAAGTAAATAAATTGGTCATGCAGATATCAGGGAGAAAGCAATTCAGTAGAGAAAATAATGGAAAAACCCTGAGATGGGAACACGCCTGTCATGTTCAAATAACAACAAGGGAGACAGTATGGCTAAGCAAGTGAGTAGTTAGGGATGAGATTAGAGAGGTGACAAGGAGCCAGGTCTTGCAGAGACATACAGGCCAGTTTCAAAGCTTTAGCTTTTGTCTTGAGTGAAATGGGGAGCCATTGAAGAGTTCTAATTAGAATGAGGGGTGGAAGAAGAGAGTAGAAGATAGGGTCACAGATATAATGGGGGCCCATTTTCTTCCATTTTATAACATATTTCCTCTCTCCACAAAACATGTGAGACATAGATATACCAATTAATCAAGAAAGACTTAAAATAATGTTGAATAATAGATATTTTATGATGATCTTAATTTGTTCATTACTTACTATGCAGGGACATTGATTTTAACCAATATATAATTATCAACATATAGTTATGTATCAAAGTATCATAGTGTATCAAACATCAAGAGAGATCAAATATTTAATGTGGCAACAAATTCTCATAGACAATAATACTAAATGATTTAACAAATTAATCAGATAAAATTTTATAGTTTTATGGATCTTGCTTCATTTTCTTGGATTTACCCAAAATCATAAAATAAATCCAAGTAAAAACATTTCCCCATTGTAATCCTGCCTCCCATAAAAAAGAACTAATTCCAAACTCAAGTTCATTGCCAAAAACAAACAAATCAAAACAAGAAAAACAAAGTGAAAGAAAACAAACCACAAGTCAAAACACCTTTTGCCAAATGTTAAATCAAATAAACACACCTTGTGCTGTGTCCTTGAGGCTGCCAAGTCTTAACTCTGGAGAGATGTCAAGGAGTAAGATGTTTCCAAAGGCAAGATCTTTACTGAGGAAGCTGCGCTCGCATTCCTGGAAAATTCAACTCCAGATACCAATAATAATACTCTTGGTTGCTTTTTCTTACTGGAATCCAAAACAGAGTTTATGGAAATATTAAATGGATGATCTCCAGTTCCTTAACATCCACAAAATAAAATCACTGTGGTAGCATTTTCCAAGTTGTGGTTTGTGGTTTGCTAACTCTGTTATATGTTCATTCAAATTAAGTTTCTATGGCCATGTATACTTGAAAAACATTGCATACTATTCCCCCTTTACACAAGGTACACTTTCATAAAAAAGCTCTGAGAAGTCCTATAATAGAAAAGCCTATTTAAATTTACTTGACCCAATGTGTCCTAAATTTATTTAAGTAAAGACCCCCTTCCACTGTAATAAACAGTAACACTATTTCTGCAGATCACACTTGAAGAATGGTTCATTGTATAGTGATTATCTGAAAAGTACTAAGAGATGTTTCCACTATATTTTAGACTTAAATATGAATGTAGAGACTAGTTTTAATTTATTTTCTGTTATTGCAATTTGTAGAGTTGACCTATAAATATATTTATTCAACCGTAATTGTTAAGTACATGTTACTTTCTAAACCAAATGCCAATTAAAAAGCAACAAGGAAAACATTCAAATAATGTATGGTTTATTCATTTTTGTTCAATGAATATTTATTAAATACTTATTACGTGCCAGGCACTGAACTTATCTCTAGCTTTATGCCACAATTGCTCTCACATAGATAAGAGTATCAAATTTAAGTGGTTCCAAACTGCTGTCTAACAATAATAATCAACATAAAATTTAACTCAAAGTATTTGAGAATACAAGTTTTACTAATTGTAATTATATCATTAAAAATAGCTTGCAGAGGTGGCCAAGGTGGTGGAGTAGGAAGACCATGAACTCACCTGTAGTTCAATGGACACACCAAAATTACAACTACTTACAGAGCAATTCTCCATGAGAACAACATGAAGACTAGCATATAGGATTTTTCACAACTAAACATATAAAGAAGGGACCACAAGAAGATGAATAGGAGAGAGAGATGTGGTATAGTCAGCACACTTCCTCAGGTTGTCAAACGACAAATGAAAAAATATCAAAATCTTAGAGTTCCTCCTCAAGGAATAAGAGGCCTGAGCCCCACACTAAGCTCCCTAGCCTAGGGGTCCTGCACCAGGAAGACAAATCCTCAAATGTCTGGCTTTGAAAACCAGCAAGTCTTATGTTTGGGAGAGCCAGACAGCTATAGGAAACAAACTCTCTGCTCTCAAAGGGCATGTACAAAACTTCACATGTTCTGAATCCCAGCACAGAAGCAGTAGTCTGAGAGGAACCTGGGTCAAACCCACTTGCTGATCTTGGAGAGCCTCCCAGAGAGGCAGGAGGTAACTGGGACTCCCCCTGGGGATGGAGAAGCTGGCAACAACCATTTCTGGGAGCTCATTCTACAGCAATACCACCAGCATTGTCAATCCCCATTTTGAAATCCTCCCTCAAGCCATCAGTGGGATAGCAACAGACCCATGCCTCCCTGGACTGTGTGGACAGCCACCCAGAGACTTGGCCATGCTCTCTAGCAGGCCAGTGCCAGCTCAGTGCCCACCTGGACCAGGCAAACAGCCATGCTAGTACTCAGCCCCACACATCAGCAGGCGAGCAGCAGTCCTATTGCCCCCAGGCTGTACAACCAACTGCATGGGGAGCTCATTCCATCCCCTAGCAGGCCTGCAGCTACCACACAACATGTGGCTTCTCAGCCAACCAGGTTGGGGCCAGCCTCACCTACCAGCATGACCATGGTAGTCAGCCCTGCCACAACAGAGGGCACATGCAGCCCATGTATGGGACACCCCTAAGACATATAGTTCTGGTGACCAGAGGGAAACATGCTGCTGGGCTAAATAGGATATCTCTTACATAAGGCCACTTCTCCGAGATGAAGAAACATAATTGACTGATCTAACATGTAGAAATAAACACAGAGAACTGGGAAAAATGAGGCAACAGAGAAATATGTCCCAAATGAAGGAACAAGTTGAATCTCAGAAAAAGACCTAAACAAAGGGGAGATAAGTAATCTACCCAATAAAGAGTTCAAGGTAATGATTATAAAGATGCTCACCAAATGCAGGAGGAGAATGGATGAACACAATGAGAAGTTCAACAAAGAGCTAGAAAATATAAAGAAGAAACAGAGCAAAGATTACAATAACTGCAATAAAAAAAATTTACTAGAAGAAATCAATAGTAGATTAGATACAGAGGAACAGATCAGCAATCTGGAAGATAGACTACTGGAAATTACCCAAGCTGAACAGAAAAAAAAAAAAAATTAAAAAATTAGGATAGTCTAACAGATCTCTTGGACAACATCAAGCAAACTGACATTCACATTATAGGAGTCACAGAATAAAGAGAAGAAAGAGCAAATAATTTATTTAAAGAAATAATAGCTGAAAAGTCCCTAACTTGGGGAAGGAAGCAGACATCCAAGTCCAGGAAGCACAGAGATTCCAAAACAAGATGAACACAAGAAGGTTCATGCCAAGACACTTTATAAATAAAATAGCAAAAATTAATGATAACAAAGGATATTAAAAGCAGCAAGTTAAAAGCAACAAGTTATATATAAGGGAACTCGCATAAGGTTATTAAAAGCAGCAAGTTATGTATAAGGGAACTCCCATAAGGCTATCAGCTGACTTTTAGCAGAAACTCTGAAGGCAAGAAGGTAGTGGCACAATATATTTTAAATGATGAAAGGGAAAAACCTACAACTAAAAATACTCTACCTGGCATGGCTTTCATTCGGATTTCATAGAGAGATCAAAAGTTTTACAGACAAGCAAAAGCTAAAAGACTTCAGCACCACCAAACCAGTTCTAAAAGATATATTAACGGGACTCCTTTAATCAGAAAAGAAAAGGCCACAACTAGAAATATGAAACTTATGAAAGGAAAAAAAAACTCACTGATAAAGGCAAACATACAGTAAGTCAACCACTTATAAAGTAGGAAGATTAAAAGACAAAAGTAGTAAAATCATCTATATCTAAAATAAATAGTTAAGGGACACAAAAACAAAAATATAATATCAAAAACATTAAACATGGTGGTGGGGGAATAAAAATACAAGACGGTTAGAATGCCTTCAAACTTAAGAGATCATCAACTTAAAATAATCACACACATACATACACAATACATATGTGTATATATATATATATAGGTTGTTATATATGAACCACAGGGTAACCACAAATCAAAAACCTAAAATAGATACCGACACAAAAAAAGAGAAAGGAATCTAAACATAACACTAAGATAGCCATCAAATCAACAGGGAAGCAAAAGAAGAAAGGAGAAAAAAAAAAAAAAAAACTACAGAAACAACCCCAAAACAATTAACAAAATGACAATAAGTACATGCATATCAAGAATTACTTTAAATTTAAATGGACTTAATGCTCCAATCAAAAGACATAGAGCAGCTGAATGGATTAAAAAATTAAGATTCATACATATGCTTTCTACAAGAGTCATTACAGTTCTAAAGACACACAGAGACTGAAAGTAAGGAAATGAAAACAAAAGTACTCTATGAAAATTGAAACAAAAAAGACTGAGGTAGCACTGATAGACAAATTGATTTTAAAACAAAAACTGTAATAAGAAACAAAGTATGATATGACATAATGATAATGGGATCAACCCAACAGGAAGATATAACAATTGTAAATATAAATGCACCCAATATGGGAGCACCTAAATAAATAAAGCAAGTATTAACCACTATGAAGGGTGAAACTTACAGTAATACAGTAGTAGAAGACTTTAACACCTCACTTATATTAAAGGACAGATCATTCAGACAGCAAATCAGTAAAAAAAACACTGGCCTTAAATGACACATTAGAGCAGATGAAATTAATAGATACATATAAAATATTCCATCCCCAAACAGTAGAATACACATTTTTTTTCAAGTGCACATGGGTCATTCTCCATAATAGATCACATCCTAGGCCACAAAATAAGTCTTCATAAATTTAAGAAGACTAAAATCATATCAAGCATCTTTTTCCATCAAAACGCTATGAGACTAGAAATCAATTACAAGAAAAAAAATACTACAGAAAACGCAAGCATGGTGGAAGCTAAACAATATGCTACTTAAAAAACCAATCAGTAATAGAGGAAATCAAATGAAGTAAAAAAATACTTGAAAACAAACAAAAATGGAAACACAGCAATCCAAAATCTGTGGGATGCAGAAAAAGTAGTTCTAAGATGGAAGTTGACAGTGATACAAGCCTACCTCAGGAAACAAAAAATCTGAAGGAAACAATCTGGTCTTGCACCTAAAGTGATAGAAAATAAAGAACTAAGAAAATCCAAAGTTAGTAGAAGGAAAGAAATAACAAAGATCAGAGCAGACATAAATAAAACAGAGACTTAACAAAAAAAAAAGAGGGAGAGAGAGAAAAGTTCAATAAAACTAAGGGTTGGTTTTTTGAAAAGATCAACGAAATGGATGAACCATTAGACAGACTCATCAAGGAAAACAGAGGGCCCAAATAAATAAAATGAAAAATGAAAAAGGAGATGTTACAACTGACACCACAGAAATACAAAGGCTCATAAGAGATTACTACAACCAATTATGTGCCAACCTAGAAGAAATGAATAAATTTCTAGAAATGTACAATCTCCCAAGACTTGATCAGGAAGAATTTAGAAAATATTGGGTTGGCCAAAAAGTTCATTTGGGTTTTTCTGTAAGACGTATGGGAAAACATACATCTTTTTCTGCAAGATGTAATGGAAAAACCCGAATGAACTTTTTGGCCAACCGAATATGAAGACCCCAATTACAAGTAATGAAATTCAGTCATTAATAAATAAATTAATATTAATTTACTCAATCATTAATTAACAAATTCAATCAGTAATAAAAAAAAAGTATTCTTAACAAAGTCCAGGCCCAGATGGCTTCATAGATGAATTCTACCAAATATTTAAAGAGTTAACATTGATCCTTCTCAAACTATTTGGAAAATTGAAGAGGAAGGAACACTTCCAAACCCATCTTACATGGCTAACATCACCCTGAATACCAAAACCAGAAAAAGAGACCACAAAAAAGAAAATTACAGGCCGACACCACTGATAAACATATATGCAAAAATCCTCAAAAAAATATTAACAAATCAAAAAATACATTAAAAGAATCATACACAATGATCGAGTGGGATTTATCGCAGTGACACAAGATGATTCAATACTCACAAATCAATCAATGTGATACATTACATTATCAAATTTAAAAAAAAAATGATCATCTCAATAGATGTAGAAAAAGCTTTTGACAAAATTCAACATCTGTTTGTGATAAAAACTCTCGACAAAAATGGGTATAGAGGGAATGCACCTCAACATAATAAAGGCCATGTATAACAAACCTATAGCCAACATTATACTCAATGGTGAAAAGCTGAAATCATTTACTCTGAGACCAGGAGCAAGATAAAGATGCCCACTCTTGCCACTTTTATTCAACCTAGTATCAGAAGTCATAGCCACAGCAATGAGAAAAGAAAAAGAAATAAAAGAAATCCAAATTGGAAAGGAGGAAGTAAAACTGTCCCTGTTTACAGATGACATGAACATATATATAAAAATATATATACATATATATAAAATATGTATATACTATATAATTTATATACATATATAAATACATAGAAAATCCTAAAGACACCACCACAAAACTACTAGAACTCACCAATGAATTCAATAAAGTTAATATACAAAAATTGTTGCATAGCTATACACTACCAATGAACTATCAAAAAAGAGAAATTAAGAAAACAATCCCATTTATAATTGCCTTTAAAAGGATAAAATACCTAGAAATAAATCTAACCAAGGTGGTAAAAGTCCTGTACTCAGAAAACTATAAGGCATTGATGAAAGAAATTGAAGCCAAACAAACAATTGAAAAATATACTGTGCTCATGGATTGAAATAATTAATATTGTTGAAATGACCATACTACTCAAGGCAATCAACAGAGTCAATGCAATTCCTATCAAACCCCAAAGGATTCTTTACCAAACTAGAACAAGCAATTCTAAAATTTGTATGGAAAAACAAAAAGACCCAGAATAGTCAAAGCAATCTTGAGAAAGAAGAACAAACCTGGAGGTATCACCCTCCCTGATTTCAAACTACACTACAAACTACAGTAATCAAAACAGTATGATACTGGCACAAAAAAAAGACACACAGATCAATGGAATAGAACAGAGTCCAGAAAGAAATGCACACTTATACGATCAATAAATCTATGACAAAAGAGGTAAAAGAGGTAAGAATACGTAATGGGGAAAAGACAGCCTCTTCAATAAATGGTGTTGGGGAAACTGGATAGCTATATGCAAAAGAATCAAGAGGGTATTATGCTGAGTTAAATAAATCAGGTGAAGAAAAAGACCAATACTGCATGATCTCACTTACATGTAGAATCTAAGAAAACAAACAAACAAACAAAACAAAATGAAAAGAGACTCATAGATGCAAAGAACAAATGGGTGGTTACTAGAAGGGAGAGAGGTGGGGAGGTGGGTGAAATAGGTGAAGGGAATTAAGAGATACAAACTCCAGTTATACAATAAATAAGTTACAGCATAAGGAATACAGTCAATAATATTTTTGTATGGGGACAGATGGTTACTAGACTTATTGTGGTGATCATTTCATAATGTATTTCAATACATACTGTACTGTATGTATTCAATACATACTGTACATACATACGTACTGTATTTCAATTAAAAAAATAGCTTGCAATTTTTAGACTATTTGAAAATAATGATGATAATTCAGGTCAAGAGTCACAATATGAAAACATAGTCTTTTAAAAAAAATGATGCTGCAAAAGAATAAAGTTGAACTCCTACTTCATACCATATACAAAAATTAAGTCAAACCAAGTCATAGACCTAAATGTAAAGGCTGAAATTATAAAATGCTTGGAAGAAAACACAGAAGTAAAACTTCATGACCTTGTGTTAGGCAATAGTTTCTTAGAAACAACATGAAAAGCACAAGCAACAAAATAAAAGATAGGTAAATCGGACTTCATCAGAATAAAACAACTTTTGTATTCCAAAAGACATGATCAAGAAAATGAAAAGATAACCCACAGAATGGGAGAAAATATTTGCAAATTGTATAACTGATAAGGGTCATATACAGACAATATATGAAGAACGCTTACAACAGTTAAAACACAAATAACAATTTTAAAATGTGCAAGGGATCTGAATAGATATTTCCTCAAAGAATAAATACAAATTGCCAATAAGCACATGAAAAGATACCCAGTATCATCAGTTATTAGGGAAATTCAAATCAAAATCACAATTCAAATCATACCCACAAGGATGGCTATACCAAAAGACAGATAATAAGAAGTGTTGCTGTGGATGTGGAGAAACTAGAACCTTCATACATTGTTTGTGGGAAAGCAAAATGGTGCAGCCATTTTGGAAAACAGTTTGGTTGTTCCTCAAAAAACTAAACAGAATGGCCATGTGACCCAGTAATTCCACTCCCAGGTATATATGTGAGAGAAATGAAAATGTATGTTCCCATTAAAATGTGTACACAAATGTAAATACCAGCATTATCCTTATAGCCAGAAAGTGAAAACAATCCATGATAAATAGATAAACAAAATGTGGTATAACCATATGATTGAATATTATTTCAACATAAAAAGTAATGAAATATTGATACATGGTACAACATGGATGAACTTTGAAAACATTATGCTAAGTGAAAGAAGCCATTCACAAAAGTCCAATTAATGCATCATTCCTATTGTTCTCTTTATATTAAATGTTCAGAATGAGAAAATCCATAGAGACAGAAAAAGTTTGATTAACGGTGAGGGTGAGAGCAGAACAGATGGGGAGTGACTGATAGTGGGTACTTTCTGAGGTGATGAAAATATTCTAAAATTAGATAGTAGTGATTGCACAACTCTGTGAATATGCTAAAACTCACTGAATTGTACACTTTAAAATGATAAATTTTATGATTGTGAATCATATCTCGATGAAGCTGTTATTAAAATAAAAGAATCACAATAATATAGATCTGTAGTCCTTATCTAAAATGTTTGAGGGACTTCCCTGGTGATCCACTGGTTAAGACTTTGCCTTCCAATGCAGGGGGTGCGGGTTCAATCCCTGGTCAGGGAGCTAAGATCCCACATGCCTCGCAGCCAAAAAACCAAAACGTAAAACAGAAGCAATATTGTAACAAATTCAATAAAGACTTTAAGGATGGTCCAGATTTTTTAAAGTCTTTTTAAAAGACTTTAAATATTTTTTTAATTTAAAAAAATTTTTTTTTAAATTCTAATAAATAAATAAATAATAAAATAAAAATAAAATAAAATGGGCGAGATGTGTTTTGGAGACTATAGAAAGGTAATGTGTCCCATATCTACCATAATTACATGACACTCTTAGAGGAGTATAGGGGCAGCACATCAATACTTCACAGCAAAATCTTATCGATACTGACACCGACTAGAAAAATAAATACTGTATAAGTAGTAGTTTGTCATTTCAAAGATGGTTTGCCTCCAATTAGTTTGTGAAAACTTAGAGAAAAATAATTTTTCAAAACTTTTGTGTTTTGAAAATGTGAATAATGGGTGTTGAAGCCTTATAATGATGATGATTAATATTACTAATAATAATAATAGCAGCAGTTTCCATTTACTGTGTTAAGCATGGCGCATGCATTATCAGAAATTCTCATAATATTCCTGTGGGATAAGTACAATTAACCCCAACTGGGAAAACTAGGTTTTCTAATGATTAGGTGACTTTTCCAAGCATGCAGTTAACAAGGTAAGGGTAGAGATTTAAAATCAAATCTGTCTAATCACAGAGCACACTCACTTTCCTCCACAAGGAAGAGTGTGTTCAGATCATTTATCTGAGATATAGACTTTACATCTGTAAAATGGAGAAAAGAAATTGGGGGATTGTTTATATATCCCCCTCAGAGGAAAAACTGTTATAAATATAACATAAATGGGTATATCCCAAGGCAACTTTTGCTTCATGAAGTTATAAGTCATAACATTAAAGAATTTTAGGGAGTGCTGTACTTGAAAAATTTAAGAACAATTATTCTAAATACTAATCTGATCATGTTGCTCTACAGTTCAAAAATCTGAAATGGATCCTCATTGCCCACAAGATGAGAACTGCTTTGCATGACATATAATAGCCTTCTTGGCCTGGGCTAGCAGGTCTTATTGCCTCAACTCCAGCCACTTTTTTTTTTTCCAAATTCTGTTCCAGCTACTGAATTTCTTACATTTCCCAATCACATGACCCTACTGACAGTTTAGTGGCTTTACAAATCTTATTCTCCATGTTACCTTAGCCCCAGCCTTAACTACCTTAAATTTACAAATATCCTTCAAAACCTTGTTTCAATGTCACTTCTTCTGAAATAATTCACCTATACTTGCCAAACAAATATTTGATTATTAAATGATTGACATATAACCTACTTATTAAATGTAGTACATGCTTATCTATCTCTATAAGCACATAGAATTTTGGCATACAATAGTAAAGTACTCATTTTTTCTTCTTACAGTATTGCAGTATTAACTGATTTTTGTCTTTGGAAGTGATATTCTAAAATCTTTACATGAATTTTGTTTCTAAAGCACAGAGGTGAAAAAGAGAAAATTTGGATTATTAAATATAAAGAATAATAGATTCTTGGTTTTAACCCAAGTCCATATAAGACCAAAGAGTTACTAGGGTAAGTAGAACATTGAAGGGCAATAACTGAGTAAATCTGGGTACCGTGAATTGAAAAGAAAGTTTCAGTCTTATACACTAAAGTCCATATATATAGTTTAGGTTAGAAGTTGCAAAGTTTTTCTGTAAAGGGCCAGATCATAAATATTTTAGGCTCTGCAGGTCAAGAGACAAAATTAAGTTATAACTCAATTTTGTCACTGTGATTTGTAGTGCTCTGAGAAGCAATGCAAAGCTACGAGAGCACCACATTTACATCTCTGTTGCAATTACTCAACACTGCTGTTTTAACACAAAAGCAGCTATAGACAATATGTAAACAAATGAGTGTAGCTGTGTTCCAATAAAACTTTAATTATAAAGTTGGAATTTCATATAATTTTCACATTGCAAAATATCATTGTTTTGATTCTTTTCAACCATTTAAAAACATAAAAACTATTCTTGGTTCATGGGTCCTACAAAAACAAGCCAGATGTGGGTGGGCTCCAGGTCATAGTTTGCTGAGCTATGGTTTATTTTTTAATCTATTCATACTCTTGACTTACCAGGTTTCATCTCTGGCATAAATAAATCAAAAAATCACAATGTTTTATTTAAATTTACGTTGCTGTTGCTGAATTAATTTTTACATTATATATCTTCTCATGCAGTTTTTTTTGTTACATTTGAATTTTTAACCAGACTTAACGTAATTATTAAAGCCACCTCTATATTCTAGGGCTCTGAGATATATCATCAGTTTTGTTTGTTTTTTAATATACCATCACTTTTGTATTTATATTGTATCAGCTTCTTATAAATTATTGTCCTTTTTCCCCCCAAAGCAAAAAGTATGTAGTTTAGAGTTCTTTATATACTTAAGAGTGGTTTTCTGTCGCTGTGTGTGAACAAGACAGATTGCATGGAATTTTGTTTTAAACTCTAAAAATGTTGCTCTGTTGTCATCTCGTATTTAATACTACAGAAAAGAAGTCTGAGACCAGCTTAATTTTTGTTTCCTGATAATAATATGCAATTTTTTTCTCTCTCTTTCTATACACATGAAATTTTTTTTTCCTTTATCATTATAATTTGAAAAAAATTTTGATATTGTGTCTCTGAGTTGTTACATCTCATATAAGAAATATCCTTTCTGCATACATTGGTCATTTTTTAGTTAATAAAACGTTTATTTCCTGTTATCTCTTTGTTTGTTACTTTTTTTTCAAATGTTCTGTTCTCTTGTTTAGGAACAATTAGCTATTTTCTAGTCTCTCCTTCAGAAATTCCAAATGTTCATATAATGGACTTCATCTTTCTCTCTTTTCATGCATTCAGTATTTCAGCTAGGACATTTTTTCAAGTCTATTCTCCACACTTTAGATTTTCTACCGTAACATCAGTTCTGCTCTTTACTGCCTCAAATATGAACTTTTAATATGTTATTGTGATAGGCAGAAATGTCCCTCCTCAAAGATGTCCAAGTCCTAATTCTTAGAACTTGTGAATATGTTACCTTACATTGCAAAAGGAACTTTGCAGATGTGATTAAATGAAGAACCTCCTGGATTATCCAGCTGAGTCTTTAAATGTTGTTAAGTTTTCCTAGTTGTGGTCATAATGTATTTGACTACAAAAGAATAGTCAGAGAGATGCAATGTTGCTGGCTTTGAAGATGGAGGACGGGAGCCATAAACCAAAGAATGTGGGTAGCCTCCAGAAGCTGGAAAAGGCAAGGAAACAGTCTCTCCCAGAGCCCCCAGAAAGGAATGCATCCCTGCCAATACCTTGATTTCAGCCCAGTAAAACCTATATCAGACTTTGAAATATAGAAATTATACAGCATGAATATAAAACTAATACAGTTCTCACATTTTTCAGTTTTTTTGTCCTCTTTTTATCTTATTCTCTTCCTATTGTCACTTAATTGTTGCTATTTTTATATGAAGTTCTCCTATCCATAGAGGCTATACATTCTTGCATGTGTTAGATATCAAAAAATTCCTTCAAATATTCTTCCTTAGCTTAAAATTCTTCTCAGATTTTCACAGGTATGCCTATGATATTCTGCCAATTTCCTTTTCCCTGGTTTTGTGGGAATTTTTTGTTCCACTTTATTCATTTCAAATGCTGAATTTATCCAGAAAGTCCTGGCATTGAAAGAGCCTGTATAGATCATTTCTACATAGCCCAGTGTTTTCCAAGTGTGTGCATGTGTGGAGGGTGAGGGGGATGTTGAGGGAAGGAGAAGAGACAGAGAATAGACCTCTATGAACAGACAAAATGAAATCAGGAACTGGGATATTCTTTTTAAAATTATACCTAAAAAATATCTAATACACTCCTGCCCAGAAAGATTCAGTGCTATAAACTGCTATAAGTGAATCACTGTGAATAATGAGAATTTTCATAATACTCAAGCATATTCTTCAGAAAAAACTGGTAGAAAACAATAAATCTTCAACTCTTTCTATTCACAAATAAGGAACTTGATGCCTGGAGACATTATAAAACCCAACAAATGATATATCTATTGCTGGAGCCAAGTCTAAAACTTTCAGTCCAGTGCACTTTCTAGCTGGTGTAGGTTATAAACTGTAATCTACAATTAGGATTTTGTCACAGGTATCCATATAATTTCTTATTCTATATCTTGCAATATTTGAATATTTTAAAATTCAAAGTATGTAAAAAATGCTTTTTGTATTAAACTATCTTCCCTTCATCTTCCCCAAAATTTTAAGTTTTTCAATCTAATTGGTCTGCTGTTTTTGCACTTTGTCCTACATAATACTACTATAGAAGAACTAAGCTACTTTATTCTTGCTTCATTCTCCATGTTTAATGGCTTGAAAACCATGAAATTGAAAAGATCCTCTCATTTACAGAACTGTCTCCACCTTCTGATTCAACACAACAGAGTTTGTTAAACCACTGAGTACAGAGTATTTATCTTTCTATTGTTAACATTTCAAAACTAAAAAGTAAGCTAAGAAGTCATCTTTTCTTTTTGATGAAAATATATACCTACTCACTATATTGTTGCAAAGATACTTAACACTTGTACCATATAAGAAAGAATTAAATGTATATAATAGGGGTGAAAGAAATTTAGCTTATATGATTCTTATATGTTCAGTAAGGATATATTCAGTCTTAAGGATATTAAATATGATGAACTATGTACTGCTATTTTCCATTAATGTAATTTTAGTCATTCTGAGAGAATACCAAAAAATAACTACATTCTAAGCAGTGTTTTTATTAAGACCTTCACATTTAGAGTCAAATCTATTCATATCAAAAACATGGTAGATACTCAATAGATGAATGGATAAAGAAGATGTGGTGTGTATATATACAATGGAATATTACTCAGCCATAAAAAGAATGAAATCTTTCCATTTGTGACAACATGAATGGGCCTAGAGGGTATTATGCTTAGTGAAATAAGTCAGACAGAGAAAGACAAATACTGTAAATTACCACTTACATGTGGAGTCAAAAAAATAAAACAAACAAATGAATATAATGAAACAGAAACAGATTCACAGAGAACAAACTAGTGGTTACCAGTGGGGAGATTGGAAGAGGTAGGGGCATGATAGGGATAGAGGACTAAGTGGTATAAACTACTATGTATAAAATAAATATGCCACAAGGATATATTGTACAGCACAGGAAATATAGCTAATATTTTATAATAACATTAAGTGGAGTATAATCTATAAAAATTTTGAAGCACTTTGTTGTAAACCTAAAACTAATACAATATTGTAAATCAACTACACTTCAATTAAAAAAAAGAAAGAAAAAACATGGCACATATGAACAAAGACTAGGGTGAAATTTGGCCTAGTTTCATGTTTCTATATGGAGGAACTTCCACTGGAATAGTCGAGATGATTTTGGCATTGGAGTAGGGGAAGGAAAGCTTTCATTGAGCTGGTGGACCTCTACATTATACAATATTCAGCATCCTTAAATGTCAGGGTCCTAAAAGCCAGTAGCTTTTAAAGATATCATAATAATTTAATAACACCTCCACATATTTCAAATGGCCCAGAGGTACACTCCAGGATGAAAAACCAGAGCACTAGATTAACAGTCCTGGCCTCAGATCCCACTCTGTATTCACAGCTTCCCAACAGGGGAGTTACATGATCCGTAGCTGAAATCCTTTGGCCCGTATTATTCCAATGGGTAGAGATAACCTGTTATAAACCTGTAAACACTAGGGGTTTATCTTCTTTCTCTTCCCTCTCTGCCCTGGATCATACAGACCAGCAATTCTGAGTAAGTGCATCTGTTCTTTAAACTGAAATTTTCTCTCACTGGACTAAAGTCTAGGTTCAGAGAAAGGGAGTGGAGCTAAAAAGGGGAAGGAAGTTCTAGTACTCATTTTTGGTCTCCCACTGAAAGCACTATGTCCAATCAGCTCTGTAGTAAGGAAGCAGATCTTGCCAACTCCACTTGTCTGTTTACAAATTCAAGAGAAGAGCTATTATTTATTGAGGCCCTAAAACTTTAATTCCATTAGAATTCTTGCTATAATCAGTTTGTCTTTATTCTAGTTTCTCCACTAGAAATGAAGTGAGTTGAGTAAACAAAGGAATAAATATTAAACAGTTCGAATAAAATTATAAGCGCTAAACAATCAGTGCTCCTAAATACTCTTATGTTTATTACAAAAGCTATATATTTTTCCTTTTCATTGTTTTCTCTGTCTAATGATAGTATCTACTACTGATGCCCACTTTTACCGATAAAGCTAGATAAAGGTACATTAACAAACAAAATATCTCTATTTCTAGCCTTCCATTTTAATACAGAAAAGAGGAAAAGAGCCAAAGTGGAATCAAACACAATATTTTTTAGACATGGGAAATTATAATGTTATAAAAGATCATTCATTTAAATTAAATAATTCTAGTAGCATACACTAAAAGTAATCAGCTTTTCTTTGTCCAAAACGGACTTTCATAGAAGAGAGAATTACAAAAATAAAATTTTACATTTTCCCAAAATATTTGACAATAATTTATCTTTTACTTGCTTAAATATAAGAATATTCTTTAAGAGGATGATCAAAGGGCATCTGGAATAAAATACAATTTACATGTTTTTGAAAGACAGCAACAGTTTATTGATCATTGGTAGCTCATGTTTGTTAAACACTAAAAACAGAAAAGAAAAGAAAAGAAAAAGGATTCACTGAAGACCATGAACTAAGGTAAGCTACAGTGAGATGCACTGTGTAAGAAAGGAAAGAGACCCAATTCTGCTCCCAGCCAAGCAGTTTTGGATATAAATTACTCAGTCTTTGGAGTGAGGTAAGGTGGGAGAGTAATTTCCTTAACCCTCAAGAAGTTGATCAAAAACAGGTGTTCTTTATCCAAGGTCCACTTATGCTTGTAATTGTGTTTTTTTCTAAGGGGAGAATCAATAGCTTCCCTTGGCTTCTTACAATGATATATGACACCAAAAAGGTCACTCATCGTTGAATTAGAAAGTACTCTTTACCAATTCTTTCAGGCTATGAATATACTTGAGAAAAATCTAGTGATTTCAATGGAAAAAAATATATATCATGCAAGACATTTCAGGTACTAACAAGAACTAATACAGAATCAATAACAGAGATCATAGAGACAAAAAGATAGATTAAAAGTGTAATCAATAACAGTTTACATTCGTGTAGATCATTACTTTAATAACACTTTCACAACCAATTATTCCTCCTTACTTTTTAGAAATAAAGGGCACATAAGTATCTCCACTTTCCAGATGAGAAAACAGTTATGAGGGTTACTGCCCAAGGGCAAATATTTCCAAACTCTGCTACATTCCTGACTTTTAGGCCAGTCTTCTTCCCAGTGGTAACAAGTAGTACAAGCTTCCTTCTTGGGGATTTATACAGTAAACCTAGCAGAAGGAAGTAAAAGCAGACTCTTAGCTCCTTTGTATTTTCTCTCTGGAATGTTTGTTCTGCTGTAATCATTAAATATGGGACAGTGACGCAAAAGAGGGCTTTATAGGGTTAGTACCACCCTTCTCCATAATAGGGTCCGAAAGGGAGATCATATATTAGGGCATGTCCAATAATGAACTGCCTCAACTTCCTGAGAAGGTCATTGAGCTCAAACAGCAGCACCGATTAAAAAGAATTCCAGGTGGAAGAAATCAGATCTTCTATCTCCCTTTTCCTAGTCATCCACATGGACATCACGTGGGTTCAGGGATTCACCAAACACCAGGAAAAGACCCATCCCGCCCCACCATCCTGGCAATAAAGCCACCTCAGGCTGCCTGAAGCCCTTCTCTGCACATGTTTTGGTCTGCAGATACTTGTTCGTTTTAGAAGGGGAGGTGAGAAAAAATGTTGAGAAGAGTAACAAGAGAGAGGGAGGCCTGAGCGGGAACTACAGACGCAGAGATCAGGACAGTGAAATTAACAGACGCGAATTAACTGACAGCACACGGGAGCCAGCCCCTACCCTAGTGGAAGGCCTTGGGATGTGGGTGGGGCTACGGTTCTAGGGCCCAGCAGCCAGCGCCAGACACGCTGGCAGGGCGGGAACCGCGCGTTCCTTAGCAACCACGGCGGCCACGCCCACCCACCGCACTAATCCCGCGCCCGTCATCCCCACCCCCACCGCGATCTCCCTGCTCTCCGGGAAGGGTCCTTAAGTCATTACCGTACCTACTGGGTTTCCCGGGCTCTGGGTTCCTCCTCTTCCAGAGCCCCCCCCTCCGCCCAGCTCGCCCAAGTGCCGCTCCCAGGGGCGGATCGAATGTCTCCTAAACGCATTGGGGGCCCACTAAGGAGGTGCGCCTGCTTTCAGTCCCCGACCCCGAGCTTCCCGGGCAGGGCCTCCCCAATCCCCTCGCCCTCGCGGGACACACACACCTTAGCTCAGCCAACGCAAGGGCCAACAAACTATGTGTCCGGCTGGAAATGTTGCTGTCCACGGTCCTGTCACTCAGAGGAGGGGGCGGGACGAGCCTGCTGCACACCCCTACTCGTAGAGGGCGGTACGGAAAAGAGGCGGGGCTCGACGGAAAGGGGCGGGAGTAGCCTAAACTTGCGCTCCGATTGGTCATTCTCTCTCCCGCCTCTGCGCGGGTCCTGGAAGGAAATGCGCGGAACCTGTGGCATTTCCTTTTGACGCGATTCCCGGGCTCTGATACCTGTCTCACAAAGTGACCGTGGAAACTGAAAATAAGGACTGCGACTTGTTTTTCAATATAAAGCACAGAAATACGTTCTTTTGATTATTGAATTTTTCTCACGTAACACACATACACACATCCCCATCCACACTCTGGGGGGGCATCCCTGGATGGAAGAATGAACTGTCTGAAAACGATGTTGTTTGCAGATTCAAGCTTTTAACAGATTAATCAGTTTAGGAAAGGTGATTCCTGAAATCTGGCCAACAACTAAGATTTGGAGATATGTCCAGGTACCCAGTCTTCACACCTACAAAATTGGAATGAAATATTGTTATTAGTTATTATTTGCAAAGCATCTGACAATTGAATGATTTATCTTATATAATCGTCAAAACACCCATTGTGAGATGTTATTATCCACAGCTTAAGAACAAAGAAACTGAGGCTGTGAGTGACGTTTATTCAGTCGTTCAACACATGAAAAAGTGCCTGCAGTCATTATTTTTATACTGTGATAAATTGAACTCAAATTTCTTTAAAAAAAATCATGTGACTTCCAATATAATTTTTCTTTTGCTGAAATATAAGTCACTTTTTCTAGGACAGCCCATCAAATCTTTCAAAACAAACGAACAAACAAAAGAAAACCTTGAGAAAGGAAATAGCATGCAAAAGAACTGGACAAGTATAAACAGACTAACTGGAAGATTCTCTGAAATCTCCCAAGATACCAGGGCCAGGAATTGAGTCTAAAAATGTACTTTTATTTTCTGTCCTTCTAAATCCTTTGTTGGTCTCCAGTTCCTCTTCCAGAAATAAAGGTAGAGTTAAATGAGACTAATATGAGTCTAAAAATGTACTTTTATTTTCTGTCCTTCTAAATCCTTTGTTGGTCTCCAGTTCCTCTTCCAGAAATAAAGGTAGAGTTAAATGAGACTAATACTCTTGACCAGATTTGCATGTGTGCAGCTTTAAAATAATAAAATCCTTTTTTGTTCTATATTATACCAATACCCAGAAGTGTTTGTCTTGTCAGATAAGGTAGTAAGAAAGAAAATAAAAACAAACAAACAAAAACAATGCCGCTGGATAAGTGCTTTGAGATTCAATTAAAATGGCCACTATACTATGATAAAATTGTTAGAATAAAAGAAACACATTCCAATTGCAAATGCTTTTATTCTGTCCTGCTGAATTTCCAAATTCTTCTGAAAGTTTGCCAGCTATGAATACCTCCGTACAAAAAATTTCTTCATTTGTATGACTCATGATCCCGATTGTTACTTCAATCTTTTAAAAATATTTGGTTTTACACTAAAAAGTGCTCTGATTGTATATTAATAAGTACCTTATACAAATAAATACTGTAAGAGTTAAATAAAAATGGTGAATTATTTATTTGAATCCTTTTTCAATTGCATATTCAAATAAGTACAGCAAATGTGTTTGAATATTCTCACATATATAAGAAATTATACATTTAAATAAATGTATTGTATGTATGTAAATGTGTAATCATTGAAATAAACACAGCTGTATACTCCCCATATGTATAACTCCAGATGTTTGAAGCATATATTCAAATTTTTGGAACTCTACACCTTGGTATCTATTTAAACATCTCGTAGAAAATAGTGTGTTACACATACACAGGAATAAATTTTCAAACTGTATCCACAGTGAGGAAATAAGGTTAGAACAGTGGGTAATGAGTCTCTGCCAATGAATTTCTTATCTTGAACATATCCTTATGAGATAGCTTTTCCTTGCAAATTGTCTGCAAGTAGTTTACTGATCTATAAGGTGGGCACTAGCAAACTTACCTTCCATGAATATGGCCATTGCAAAGTAGTTTTGCAAGCATCTTTTAAAATAATTAAACTCCAAAAAATCATGTTTCAAATTAACTTTTAATACTTTACACTTTTGGTGTGGGAGAGTCTCATGTTATCCAGGCCTCAATTATTTATTTTTCAACTCATGCTTGTTCTCCAATACTTGGAACATGTATAATTTAAAATTCCCTCCTAGGCACAAATATATATTAGAAGAAATTATGAGGAATACACTAACCAAATATCAAATAAAATATATCTAGGGACATTGAACAAGAAATAAATGTCTTTACATAAAATTAAACATCCAGATACATGTTATGAATATGCCTATTTCTTTATTATATAGTGACAGATATGTCATTTAGTTAAATTTGTGGTAAGTTGAATTGTAAACTAGAATCTAATAATTATATGTGCCATCATCTTTCGTCTAGATAAATGTGCATATAGATTGAAATTTGGGAGAATCATTTTGGATCAATTTGCAGAAATTATAATCTTGTCAAAATGTATGAAATTCATTGAATATATTAAAATAAGAAATAGCATATCAAATTACTTAATCTTGTTAAGCAGTCTTTTGCCTTAGATTTTAAAAGTTGAATTATCCAAATTTGCTTTCTCAGTAGCTGGAATCGGCTACTTACTAGGTCAAACACACATATTATTATTTCTGTGGGATTGTCCTAGAACAACATCAGGGAGGTGTTTAGGGTGAATTTTGTTTAAAAATTTAAACGAATGATTTTTCATGTAAGTTCATTTAAAAACTCTGTGATCCTCTAAGTCCGTACTTGAAAGTCTTGGTTTTAATCTATTGTACTATATTTAAATCACTTGACAAAACCTGGAAAATGGGTATGTTTTCTTAAAGAAAGCCTTCCTTTTCAAAACTCAGAAAATTAATAAACTTTAAAAAAACATTTTTATTGATTTCTATATTTGAAATTACAGTTATATAGCACATATATAGAATGAACTCCATGAAGAGAACTGACATGTTATTAAACACATATTTCAGTGTTTGTTTGCTTTTTGAATAATTGAATGCAATATTGTCTCTGAAATCTAGAAGAAAATTATCTCAAAAAATTCTTCAGATGATTAATAGTGAGAACATATATAGAGAATTATTTTATGTACACAGAAGAAATATGGACCATATATTACAAATATTTTGAGGATATAATTTCAAATGTAGAGTTGCCAGCTATTTCTTTAATCATCAAATGTCATACATAAAAAGCATGACTTGTAGTGAGCTGAAAATGTTCACATTTACTTCTTTTTTTCTGCTTATTGAGCATTTAACCCAAAATGTCAATGACATATTTCACAAACATTTCTCAAATCAGGATGCAGCTCATAAATAATTCCCTGATAGCATTTTCTCCTTCTTAGTGGTACACATAATATTGATAATATGCTCCCCTTGTGTATTACTTGTATTACTTGTGTATTCTCCAACTCAAATTCAAGTGTCCCCTAACCATGCTTTACTGGTTCCTTTGTTAATAGTCATTCATCACTTTTTAGTATAATTTATACATAATTTACTTATATATTATGTAAATTGTTTATTATCTTTCTTCACCTCAGAATGTAAGTTGCTTGAGAGTAGAGATCTATTCTGTCGGTTTTATTAATTGACGTATCCCAGGTGCCTAACACCTAATAGGTACACAAGAAAAGTTTTAATTAAATTGCTGTAATCGATTTGTTTTAATTCCTTACACTATTCTAACTCATGAATATGCCACAATTCCTATATCTATTGTCCTGTGATAGTGCTTTAGGGCTGTTTTTAGGTTTGTTCTATAACAGGGTGCTTATAAATATTTTTATATGATTTTCCTGGTGAAGATTCCCAAGAATTTCTCTTTGGCTTATAACCTGGAGTAAAATCACAGATTTCTAGAGCATGTGCACATTCTAAATGAAAATATAATACCAAAGTGTTTTTTCAAGGTGCTGTACTATTTTGCTCTCCTAACAGAAGTGTTTCTGAGATTCAAATGTATTTCTTTT
This sequence comes from Tursiops truncatus, assembly GCF_011762595.2. Classification (NCBI taxonomy): domain Eukaryota; kingdom Metazoa; phylum Chordata; class Mammalia; order Artiodactyla; family Delphinidae; genus Tursiops; species Tursiops truncatus. The sequence continues at coordinate 36,558,788 of NC_047050.1, forward strand.
CAGAAAGCCAAATTTTGTCTTTGTTAATTTTCTCTAATGTCTGTTTAATATTTCATTGATTTCTGCTCTTTGTTATTTCTTTTTTTCTATTTAATTTTCTTATTTGTCTATGTCTTTAAGGTGGAAACTAAAAAAATTGATTTAAACTTTTATTCTTTAATAATATAAGCATTTAAATCTAGAAAATTACCTCTAAGAACCGCTTTATTAATATCCCATAAATTTTAGTATGTTGTGTTTTAACTAGAAGTCATTTGAAATTATTTTTAAATTTCCCTTTCTGTGAGTTTTTCTTTTATCACTGTTATTTGTTTAGAATTCTGTTGTTTAGTTTTCAAGTATTTGGGTGTCTTATAAATATCTTATTGTTACTGACTTTTAATTTCATTACAATTTGTTAGACAACATACTCTATAAGATTTCAAACTTTTGAAAATTATTGAGACTCATTTTATAGCCCAGCATATGGTTTATCTCAATGATTGCTCTCAGTGTACTAGAAAAGAATGTGTATTCTGCAACTGTTAAATGTAGTGTTCTACAATTCTAGGATTAATAGTATGCATACTTAAATAATTGCTAAGATTCATCAATATTATATCCATTAATATTACATATTTAGGAGGGATCCCCCTATGCTCTTCTTTCATACTACCCTCAGTTTTCTCCCCAACTCCAGTATTCCAGAGCTGGAGTTCACGGTTTCACATTTCACACACAGTACTTCACACCTCCTGTTCATATATGATACTTCACAAATGTATAAACCTTGTAAGAGTGTAATTCTATTTTTCACACTCCCACCCTATCTTTTGTATTATTGTTGTCGTGTATGTTTCTTTTAAATGCATTGTAAAACCTCAACTTAAAATTTTTACTCTAATATTTACCATTTCTGGTGTTTCGTTCTTTCCTACATCTCCAATGGAACCAATTCCCTTCATATTGCAGAATTAGCAACACCAACTGTGTTGGTGATACTTTCTCTCAGCTTTATTTATCTGAAAAGGTCTTTCTTCCCTCTCTTTTTTGATGGTTATTTAGAATTCTGGATCTTCTTGCCTCCATGTTTCTGATGTGAGGTTTGCCATTATTTATCTAACTAGTCCTCTGTTGCAATCTATCTTTTTGTTTCCACCTCACACTGCTTTCCACGTGTTACCTTTGGTTTTCAGCAGTGTGACTATCACGTATCTAGGTGTGTAGGTATACTTCTCTTTGTATTTACCCTACTTTGATTTTGCTGAACTTCTTGGATTTATAAGCCAATACTTTATATCACTTGGAAAGCTTTGGATATATTTTTTAAATAATTTTTCTGGCCCATCATAAGTGATCTTTCATTGTGGGATTCCAGTTATATGGTGATAATTGTGTCACCCTAAATCCCTGAGGCTCTGTTAGTTTCCAAGCTCTTATCCTCTGTTCTTCAGATTGGATTCCCACTTCAACTGTCTTTATTCTGCCCTGAAGCTTACTCAGTAATTTTTAAAAGTCATTTACTGTAGAATCACTAAATTTCCATTTAAGTGTTATATTTCTATTTCACTACTGAGATTCCTTGACTCTTCACTCATTGTGGCCATATTTCCCATTAAGCCCTTAAACATATTTATAATAGCGTTTTAAACACTTCACCTTGAAATTAAACATTTCTGCCTTCTCAACAACTATTTCTATTGACTGCTATTTTTCTTTGTTGTTGGTCATATTTTCCTGTTTCTTTGCAGATATGGTAACCTTTCATTGTGTACTGGATGCTGTGGGTGATATGCTGTAAGGACACTGAATTCTGTTATATTCCTCTGAAAAGTGTTGTTGTTGTTTTTTTTCTTGCAGTCAGTTCAATATATCCAATCAACTTGCATTTATGTAGGCTTGGCTCTATACTCTGTTACAGTGGATCAGTGAAAATTCCAAAATGTTTTCCAAGACTCTCTACATTGGCTATCTTCAAATTCCCTCCTGTTCTTGTCCAGGCTTGATTTTGAGCTTTGTTAGTATAGGTCTCCAGTAAGCCTTAGTGATCATTGCACCTAAGCTATGGCCTTTCTGGTGTCTCAGTTTTATCCCTGAGTGTTTCTGAGGTTTCCTCACTCTACTTGGATGGGAATTTCATTTCCCATTTCTGGCCAACCTCTAATATCTTTATTACTCTCTCAATCTCACAACAACTAGTCTTTAGTAAGCCTTGTAAAGGTTTTCATCGTATAGGCACAGCCTAATCCTTGAGTAAGGACTTATAGGGAACCCCCAACGAGACTTTTGGTTCCTGCCTTATGTGCATCTTTCTTCTTTCCCGCCTGCCCTGCAGTTTCCAGCTAATCTGACAGCCCCAAATTCTGAAATCTGTCTCCACAGGCAAGTGGAACTGATGTGCTTTGCTTGTTTTCCAGCTTTGTAAGCTGTAATCAAGAAATTGACTTCAGACAGAGAGCTGCAGTGAACATGGGACTTTATATCATGTTTTTTACTTCTCTCAGGGATGACAGCTATATGCTGACTCATGCCCAAGGCCTGAAATCTTGCCTCACATAACTTGTCCAGTTATTTAAGTAGAAAGGCTAGTCTGTTACTAACTACTCTTCCATGGTTTAAGGCAGAAGTCTACATTGACATTTGTATTTTAATTCTGTATCTTGCAATTCTGCTAAACTTCTTTTTAAATTATCTGTATTATATTATTTTCTACATAATTATGCCACCAGTAAATAATGACTATTTTATTTTTCTTTTTTAAATAATATTTATGTCTTTTTCACACTAAAATGTTGAATAGAAGTGATGATGGAAGGCATTCTTACATATTCTGTATTCTCAAAGGGAAAGCTTTAAATATTTTATCACTGAATGTTTGTTGGCTGTAATTTTTTTAATATTCTTTATTAGGTTAAGGAAGTTCCCTTTTATATCTAGATTTCAAAGACTTTTTTTTTAACAAAATCACAAGTGGATGTTAGTTTTATCAAAAGTTTTTCTGTGCATTTTGAAATGATCATAAAGATTTGCAAATTTTCCTATTGGTGTTATGGTTTAAATTAATACTTTTCAATGTTGAATTTAACCCCAGTGGCTCCCCCACCATCCTACCAGGTATAGCTGAAACCCTGACTGGTGGCCAAGGTGAACAGCTGCCAGTACACAGGGCTTCAGTAGGTCATTGGAAACCAGAAACTTTCTACATCTTTTGGCATCATGTTACATGGGATAACAAAACCAGGAGGGTAAAAACACTACCTCTGTACCTGGGCAAGGTATCAGGGAAGTGAACAGAAAAAGAGGCAATAAGGCCAATCCCACCAAGTGGAAGGCCAACCAGTGCTCAGCCCTTAACATAAACCAAGACTTTCACTCGATCTTTACTGAGTTCCTGGATGTATCGCTCAGGGCCAGATTTATGGCATGAGAACTGTGCAGGCACACAGAACCTGCAGAAGGGCCTCCTGTTTGGTTAATGCTGTCCTATTGCCTTCATGAAATTCTTAATAATAATTTTATCTTTGAACTTGTCCTTTGTTAAGGAAGTTGAATTGTATACAGGAGCATGTGCATGAGCAGAGGAGATAAGCACAGTATGTTTGGCACCATTCCTGGGCATCCCATGTGCATACAGAGTTCTGGATGCCCCAGGAGCACAGAATTCTGTTGGATTCCAGATGTGTGGTAGTTCAGCAACACCAAAAATACAAGTAAGACAGACAGAAGGCACTGCTTCTTCCTACAGAAGCTGAGAGGGAAACAAAAAAGTCTTTGGTTTCCGGGTTCTATCCTCCTTTGAATCTACCTCTACTGGGCTATTACTAGCAAGCCTGACTCTTACAGACATCCACCCTCCATTGTATGTCCCCCTTCCCCAGTCAGCACCAGTGAGCATGAAAGGAACTCCCACAAAAAAGGATACCTGGTGTATAAGATATGTTACCCGGGTGGCCTGCTCCTATGGCCACCTCAGTTTCTGCTGGTAAGAAATGAGTGATAGCATATCATTTCACATACAGTAAAAGAGCCTTAAAACTGTGTACTTCCATTTATTCAGCCTTTGTGATACGGTTATCATACATTTTATTTCTTCATTTGTTATGGCCTTGATAATATATGTTACTATTTTTCCTTTAACAATTTAATTTTCCTTCAGAAAGGTTTTAAAAATAAGCAGAGTTTTTTTTTATATTCACCCACATATTTATCATTTGCAGTGTTCTTTATTTCTTTGTGTAGATGCATGTTTCCATCTGGTATTATTTTCTTTCTGCTTGAAGGACTTCCCTGAACATAACTCATGGTGCTAATGATGAATTATTTTACCTTTTGTATGCCTGAATAAGTCTCTATTTTGCCTTCATTTTTGAAAGATATTGTTGCTGGGTATAGAATTCCAGGTTCGCATTTTTCATTTCAGTATTTTAAATGTTACTACACATTCTTCTGCCTTGCATTGATTGCAAAAAGAAGTTTTCTATCTGCAATCATCTTATATCTGTTCTTCTTTAAGTAATGATTCTTTTTTCTTTGGCTGTTTTTTAAAAATTTCCCTTTAGCAGTTACTTTAAGAAATTTGATTGTATGTCATGGTATAGACTTCTTCATGTTGCTTCTGTTTGAAGTGTGTTGAGCTTCTTGGATTCTTGGTTTTATAATTTTCATCAGATTTGTAAAATTGTCAGTCACTATTGCTCCAAATATTTTTTCTTACTCTTCTGTCTCCTTCAAGTACGCCAGACACATACATTGGACTACTTGATCTGTTAGTATGTTTTAATATTTTTTTCTCTATATATATAATTTTGGATAGTTTTTATTGTTTTAGGATAGTTTTATTGTTTATTGCTTTATATTTCAAGTTCATTTATATCTTCTCCTGTTAATCCCACCTAGTGTATATTTTTAATATCAGATTTTTATGGAACTAGAAATTCAATTTGATACTTTTTTGATATCAGTCATCACTTTTCTTAATATATTCATCCTTCCCTCTACCTTATTGCATATTTGGAAGATAATTATATTAACTGTTTTATTATCCTTGTCTACTAATTCTATCATCTGTCACTTCTGAGTCTGTTACTATTGATTGAATATTTCTTTTCATTATATGGGTGATTTCTTTGCACATCTGGCAATTTTTTTATTGAATGCCAGATATTTTGAACTTTACCTTGCTGGATGCTAGATATTTTTATGTTCCTAAAATATACTTGAGATTTTTTTTGTGGAAAGCAGGTGTTACTAGACACAATTTAATCCTTTTCAGGGTTGTTTTAAGTTTTGTAGGAAGAAGCAGAGGAGAATTTGGTCTATTAATATTTCTCCACCACTGACCAAATACACTTTTGTTTATTCTAACCCTTTGAATTATGATGTTACTACTATTGAATTACTACTTTGGCTGGTAAGGACACAAACTTTTTCTGACCCTGTGTTAACCCTGCAGATTTTTCTTTCTGTTTCTTCCAAATAGTACTTTTTAAAAATTCAGGTAGTTTCCTGACACTGATTCACTGATCAGTATTCAGTTGAAATTCAAGAAGTAATTGCTTTATCTATGCAGAGCTCTCACTCTATAGGACTCTCCTGTCTGCTATTTGACCCTGTGAACTGCAGCTGCCTTGGCCTAACCAGTTCTCAACTTCATTATCTCAACTGAGCAACATCACCAGGCTCTACCTAGGTGTCTTCTCCCTGAACTATGGGCTGGAAACACTATCCAGGGCGCAAGTAAGGCAGTCATAGACCTCAGTTAATATTTTTTTTCTCCCTCAGAAATGACTGTCCTGCTGCATAATGCCTAGTGTTTAAAACCATTATTTGAAACCAGGAAGAAATAGAAAACATGAACAGACCAATCACAAGCACTGAAATTGAAACTGTGATTAAAAATCTTCCAACAAAAAAAAGCCCAGGACCAGATGGTTTCACAGGTGAATTCTATCAAACATTTAGAGAAGAGCTAACACCTATCTTTCTCAAACTTTTCCAAAATATAGCAGAGGGAAGGACACTCCCAAACTCATTCTACAAGGCCACCATCAACCTGATACGAAAACCAGAAAAAGATGTCACAAAGAAAGAAAACTACAGGCCAATGTCACTGATGAACATAGATGCAAAAATCCTCAACAAATTACCAGCAAACAGAATCCAACAGCACATTAAAAGGATCATACACCACGATCAAGTGGGGTTTATTCCAGGAATGCAAGGATTCCTCAATATACGCAAATCAATCAACGTGATACACCGTATTAACAAATTGAAGGAGAAAAACCATATGATCATCTCAAGAGATGCAGAGAAAGCTTTCGACAAAATTCAACACTAATTTATGATAAAAACCCTGCAGAAAGTAGGCATAGAGGGAACTTTCCTCAACATAATAAAGGTCATATATGACAAACCCACAGACAACATCGTCCTCAATGGTGAAACACAGAAACCATTTCCACTAAGATCAGGAACAAGACAAGGTTGCCCACTCTCACCACTATTATTCAACATAGTTTTGGAAGTTTAGGCCACAGCAATCAGAGAAGAAAAATAAATAAAAGGAATCCAAATTGGAAAAGAAGAAGTAAAGCTGTCACTGTTTGCAGATGACATGATACTATACACAGAGAATCCTAAAGATGCTACCAGAAAACTACTATAGCTAATCCATGAATTTGGTAAAGTAGCAGGATACAAAATTAATGCACAGAAATCTCTGGCATTCCTATACATTAATGATGAAAAAATCTGAAAGTGAAATTAGGAAAATACTCCCATTTACCATTGCAACAAAAAGAATAAAATATCTAGGAATAAACCTACATAAGGAGACAAAAGACCTCTAAGCAGAAAATTATAAAACACTGATGAAAGAAATTAAAGATGATTCAAAAAATGGAGAGATATACCATGTTCTTGGATTGGAAGAATCAACATTGTGAAAATGACTCTACTACCCAAAACAATCTATAGATTCAATGCAATCCCTATCAAACTACCACTGGCATTTTTCACAGAACTAGAACAAAAAAATTTCACAATTTGTATGGAAACACAAAAGACCCCAAATAGCCAAAGCAATCTTGAGAACGAAAAATGGAGCTGGAGGAATCAGGCTCTCTGACTTCAGACTATACTACAAAGCTACAGTAATCAAGACAGTATGGTACTGGCACAAAAAGAGAAATATAGATCAATGGAACAGGATAGAAAGCCCAGAGATAAACACATGTGCATATGGTCACCTTATCTTTGATAAAGGAGGCAAGAATATACAGTGGAGAAAAGACAGCCACTTCAATAAGTGGTGCTGAGTAAACTGGGCAGGTACATGTAAAAGTATGAAATTACAACACTCCCTAACACCATACACAAAAATAAACTCAAAATGGATTAAAGACCTAAATGTAAGGCCAGACACTCTCAAAGTCTTAGAGGAAAACGTAGGCAGAACACTTTATGACATAAATCACAGCAAGATCCTTTTTGACCCACCTCCTAGAGAAATGGAAATAGAAACAAAAATTAAAAAATGGAACCTAATGAAACTTAAAATCTTCTTCACAGCAAAGGAAACTATAAACAAGACCAGAAGACAACCCTCAGAATGGGAGAAAATATTTGCAAATGAAACAACTGACAAAGGATTAATCTCCAAAATTTACAAGCAGCACATGCAGCTCAATAACAAAAAAGCAAACAACTTAATCCAAAAATGGGCAGAAGACCTAAATAGACATTATTCCAAAGAAGATATACAGACTGCCAACAAACACATGAAAGAATGCTCAACATTATTAATCATTAGAGAAATGCAAATCAAAACTACGATGAGGTATCATCTCACACTGGTCAGAATGGCCCTCTCAAAAAATCTGGAAGCAATAAATGCTGGAGAGGGTGTGGAGAAAAGGGAACACTCTTGCACTGTTGGTGGGAATGTAAATTGATACAGCCCCTATGAAGAACAGTATGGAGGTTCCTTAAAAAACTACAAATAGAACTACCATATGACCCAGCAATCCCACTACTGGGCATATACCCTGAGAGAACCATAATTCAAAAAGAGTCATGTACCAAAATGTTCATTGCAGCTCTATTTACAATAGCCAGGACATGGAAGCAATCTATGTGTCCATTATAGGGTGAATGGATAAAGAAGGTGTGGCACATATATACAATGGAATATTACTCAGCCATAAAAAGAAATGAAATTGAGTTATTTGTAGTGAGGTGGATGGGCCTAGATCTGTCATACAGAGTGAAGTAAGTCAAAAAGAGAAAAACAAATACCGTATGCTAACACATATATATGGAATCTAAGAAAAAACAAAAAAAGTCATGAAGAACCTAGGGGTAAGATGGGAATAAAGACACAGACCTACTAGAGAATGGACTTGAGGATATGGGGAGGGGGAAGGGTAACCTGTGACAAAGTGAGAGAGTGGCATGGACATATATACACTACTAAACGTAAAATAGATAGCTAGTGGGAAGCAGCTGCATAGCACAGGGAGATCAGCTCGGTGGTTTGTGACCACCTAGAGGGGTGGGATAGGGAGGGTGGGAGGCAGGGAGATGCAAGAGGGAAGAGATATGGGAACATATGTATATGTATAACTGATTCACTTTGTTATAAAGCAGAAACTAACACACCATTGTAAAGCAATTATACTCCAATAAAGATGTTAAAAAAAAAGAAAACATTATTTGAGATGTCCAATTTTTGGTGAGAAAAAGACCACCTCCAGGAGGGCTCACACCAATGAGTACTCCCCAAAACTACCACCACCAGTGTCTTTGTTCTCACAATGAGGCACAGCTGCCCCCCGCCTCCACTGGAGACCCTCCAATACTAGCAGGTAGGTCTGACCCAGGATCTTATGAGGTCACCGCTTTTTCCCCTGGGTCCTGGTGTGCCTGAGACTTTGTATGCACCCTCCAAGAGTGGAGTCTCTGTTTCCCCAGTCCTGTGGAATTCCTGCTATCAAACCCCACTGGCCTTCAAAGCCAGATGGTCTGGGGACTCCTTCTCCCAATGCCAGACACCCAGGCTGGGGATTCTGACCTGGGGCTTAGAAATTTCACTCCTGTAAGAGAACCTCTGTGATATCGTTATTTTCCAGTTTGTTGGTCACCCACCTGGCAGGTATAAGATTTGATTTTATCATGATTGCACCCCTCCTACCATCTCGTTGTGGCTTCTTTGTCTTTGGATGTAGGATATATTTTCTGTAGGTTCCAGCATTTTTTTGTTGATGGTTGTTCAGCAGTTTGCTGTGATTTTGGTGTTTTTGTGAGGGGGGTAAGCTCAAGAGTTTCTACTCCACCAAGTTTGTAGTTGTTTTAGGTGAAGGTTAGATCTGATCTTTATTATTTAATCATAGCTGGGAACAGAAGTTTTGTGCTACTCCATTTTATTTGAAAATTAATTATCAGAATTTTTGGGTGTAGGAGAAAGGAGTATTATTCCAGAGAGGATTTGTATTACCACCGTAAGCACTTTAGGGCAGTAAGGATGTAGAATAATTTAAAACTTAATTGAAGCATAAGAGTCTCAACTTTTGACTGCAAATATATTCAAAGTCCACCTTGTGGGTACAACTTCCCAGGGATTTGGTTTTTTTTTCCTTTCTCTTCTCAGAGTCGGGACAACCATAGTCCTTTGAGGATAGAGGCATGCGTATATTTACTTTTGCTTCCTCCTTGCATCGACGTTCCTATCTCAGGGTTTGAGAGTTTCTTATTAGATTTCCTACCTTGGGTGCTCCCTGACTCATGAAGGCTGTGAAAACCACTGAAGTTTCCAGCTTCTGCATACACATTCAGGGCAAAAGCAGTTTCTGTATTCCTGCCACTTGCTGAAATACAGCTGTTTCAATTAACTGTTACTATAAAACACACCACCAAAAATCTAGTGATATAAAACAATAGTAATTTTATTATGATCAAAAATCCTATGGGTCAGGAATTTGGACAGGACTCAACAGGAAGTGCTTGACTGTTCCACAATGTCTGCGGTCTCAGCAGGGAAACCTAAACTCCTGGGGAATGACTCAAATGGCTGGCTATTGGAATCAATCATCTTTAAGCTCCTCTATACAAATGTCTGCTACCTGGGTTAGGATGTTTTGAAAGCTGGATTGCACTTAGCTGGGACTATTGACATGAGGACCTGTACATAGCATTTCAGTGGCTTGGAATTCTCACCTTGCAGATCTGTGAGATGGAAAATATTATTGTGTCCATCTTTGGAAAATACAACTTTCCATACCCTCTATTATATTTGTGATTGAAAAATGCTTTTGTTTCATTAGGTCTTTGGAGATATGTCTATATCTATCTATATCTATGTCTAGTCTTCAGCATTTTTATTTGTTTTCAGCATGAAGAATTCCAGAGGTCAATCGGGATATTTAGGTTCAATAAAATATCACTAGATATGGAACTCTCAACTTTCATATATATTTGAGAATCATTTTTTCAAATTCCACAAAAATATTATCCATGTTTTGGTGGGTATTTCACTGATATTCATTACAGGCATATTTTGGATATACTGTGGGTTTCGTTGCAGAATGCCACAATGTAGTGAGTATCACAGTAAAGTGAGTCACACAAATTTTTGGTTTCTCAGTGGATAAAAAAGTTATGTTTACACTACAGTTTCTTAAGTGTGCAATAGCATTATGTCTAAAAAAACAATATGCATACCTTAATTTTAAAATACTTTATTGTTAAAAAACGCTAACCATCATGTGAGCCTTCTGTGAGTCATATTGTTTTTGTTGATGGAGGGTCTGTCTTGATGTTGATGGTGGCTGACTGATCAAGATGGTTGGTGAAGGCTGGTGTGGCTCTAGCAATTTTTTTAAACAAGACAATAATAAAGTTTGCTGCACTGATTGACTCTTCCTTTCATGGATGATTTCCCTGTAATATGCAATGTTTTTTGATAGCATTTTACCCACAGAAGAACCTCTTTCAAAACTGGAGGCTTAACCTCTTGAATCCTGCCCCTGCTTATCAATTAAGTTTATGTAATGTTCTAAATCCTTTGTTGTCATTTCAACAGTGTTCACATCTTCACCAAGGATAGATTTCATCCTAAGAAACCACTTTCTTTGCTCATCCATAAGAAGCAACTCCTCGTTCATTAAAGTTTTATCATGAGATTGCAGCATTTCAGTCACATCTTCAGGCTCCACTTCTAATTCTGCTTCTCTTGCTATTTCCACCACATCTGCAGTTACATTAGTAACATCAAAGATCACTGATCACAGATCATCATAACAAATATAATAATAATAAAGTTTGAAATATTGCAAGAATTACCAATGTGACTCAGGGACATGAGATGAGCAAGTGCTGTTGGAAAAATGGTGCCAGTAGACTTGTTCAGTGCAGGGTTGCCTTAAATTTGTAAAAAACACAGTATCTGCAAAATGCAATAAAGTGAAGTGCAATAAAATGAGGTATGCCTATATTGATTTTTAGATGCCTTTATAATATTGAGTGTTCTTACTCTTGAACATACATAGTATGTCTTTTTTTTAGATCTCATTAACTGAAGTTGCATAATTTTTTCCATTCAGGTCATGCATATTTATTTTTAGATTTTTTTTGGAATATTGTATTTTTTGTGGTTTTATGAATTGCATTTACTACATGCACTATATTTTCTAAGTGCTTACTACTGGTTTGTGGGAAAGCTATTGATTTTTGCAAACTGATCATGTATACAGCCATTCAACTTGGTTTAATTTTTTAGCTGCTACAAAAGTTTGTTGATTCTCTTGAAATTTAGAATCATGTACAAATAATGATAAACTGTCTTGGAATTTGGAATCATGTATGACTGATAAGAGTTTTTTCTCCTTTCCAATATATATACCACTTTATTTTTATTATTCCCTTAGCTAGGACTTCCAATATGATGTTGAAGAATAGCAACAATAAAGAGAATCTTCATCTTGTGTATCAATTCTAATTTGAAATATTTCTAACGTTTCAGCATTGTGACATGACGTTCACTTAAATCTCTGGTACTTTATTAAGTATGTTCTAATCTAGATTTGTTTTGTTAAATATTTTTATTAGGAATGAATATTTGTTTCTATTTAATGTTTATTATTACCCATTGAAATAAACAACAGCATTTTACAGTTATTACATCAGTAGATATTCTAATGTGAGAATATATTTTATCATGGAGAAACACTACTGAGCCGTGCCTTTTTTTCTTTTTATCATGCTGCCTAATTTGGCTGATTAATACTTTATATGTTTTTTTGTACCTATTTAGGAAGTGTAATTGGCATATTGTGGGGCATGTATGTGTGTGTGGGTGTGTTTACTATCATTTCCCAGTTTTGGTAACTGTTGAATATATTAGGTTAATAAAAAGAGGTAGGTAGCTTCACCTTATTTTCTTTGCTCTGGGAATCTTTTGCAGAAGTTAGAAAATTGTTTATTTAGTAGAGTCTTACCAGAACTCGCTATCTAGGGAAAAATCTTCTGGTCTTGATACTGCTTCAGTTTACTCTGGGGTTAAAGGTTTAATTCAATTGTTCTACTTTCTCTTGAACACACTTAAAAATTCATTTTCCCAAAAGCATATACATGTTATGTAGGCTTAAAAATTTATGGCCTAGAATTCTACATTCTCTTACAATATCTTAAATAACTTGTAAAGTTATTTCAATAACTTTGTCAGTTTGAGTTTCTAATGTGTTCTCCCCTTTTTCATGACCATACTTTCCAGTTTTTTTTTTTTAAATTGGAGTATAATTGTTTTACAATGTTGTCTTAGTTTCTGCTGTACAGAAACTAACAGAAAGTGAATCAGCTATATGTATACATATATCCCCATATCCCCTCCCTTTTGAGCCTCCCTCCCAACTCCCTATCCCACCCCTCTAAGTCTAAGTCGTCACAAAGCATCAAGCTGATCTCCCTGTGCTATGCAGCAGCCTCCCACTAGCCATCCATTTTACATTTCGTAGTGTATATATGTCAATGTTACTCTCTCACTTCGTCCCAGCTTCCCCTTCCCCCACTGTGTCTTCAAGTCCTTTCTCTACATCTGCATCTTTAATCCTACCCTGTCAGTAGGTTCATCAGTACCGTTTATCTAGATTCCATGATGTGTGTTAGCATATGGTATTTGTTTTTCTCTTTCTGACTTACTTCACTCTGTATGACAGACTCTAGGTCAGTCCAACTCATTACAAATAACTCAATTCTGTTCCTTTTTATGGCTAAATAATATTACATTGTATATATGTGCCATATCTTCTTTATCCATTTGTCTGTCGATGGACGTTTAGGTTGCTTCCATGTCCTGGTTATTGTAAATAGTGCTGCAATGAACATTGTGCTACATGTATCTTTTTGAATTACGATTTTCTCAGGGTATATGCCAAGTAGTGGGACAGCTGGGTCATATGGTAGTTCTATTTTTAGTTTTTAGTTGTTGCTGTTGTTGCAATATCTTCTATTTCTTATTTATTTATTTTTAAACACTTTTATTGGAGTATAATTACTTTACAATGTTGTGTTAGTTTCTGCTGTATAACAAGTGAATCAGTTATATGTATACATATATCCCCATATGCACTCCCTCTTGCATCTCCCTGCCACCCTCACTATCCCACCCCTGTAGGTGGTCAAAAAACATGGAGCTGATCTCCCTGTGATATGGAGCTCCTTCCCACTAGTTGTCTACTTTACATTTGGTAGTGTATATATGTCAATGTTACTCTTTCACTTCGTCCCAGCTTACCCTTCTCCCACCCCGTGTTCTCAGGTCCATTTTCTACCTCTGCGTCTTTATTCCTGTCCTGTCCCTGGATTCATCAGAGCCATTTTTTTTTTTTTAGATTCCATATATATATATATATATATATATATTAGCCTATGGTATTTGTTTTTCTCTTTGTGACATACTTCACTCTGTATGACAGATTCTAGGTCCATCCACCTCACTACAAATAAGTCAATTTTGTTTCTTTTTATGGTCAAGCAATATTCCATTGTATATATGTACCACATTCTCTTTACCCATTCATCTGTTGATGGACACTTAGGTTGCTTCCATGTCCTAGCTATTGTAAATAGTGCTGCAATGAACATGGTGGCACCAGTCTCTATTGAATTATGGTTTTCTCAGAGTATATGCCTAGTGGCGGGATTGCTGGGTCATATGGTAGTTCTATTTTTAGTTTTTGAAGGAAACTCCATACTGTTCTCCATAGTGGCTGTATCAATATACATTCTCACCAACAATGCAGGAGGGTTCCCATTTCTCCACAGCTTCTCCAGCATTTATTGTTTGTAGATGTTTTGATGATGGCCATTCTGACCAGTGTGAGGTGTTACCTCATTGTAGTTTTGATTTGCATTTCTCTAATGATTGGTGATGTTCAGCATCTTTTCTTGTGTATAATGGCAGTCTGTATGTCTACTTTGGAGAAATGTGTTCTTAGGTCTTCCACCCATTTTTGGATTTGATTGTTTTTTTTTGATATTGAGCTGCATAAGCTACTTGTTTATTTTGGAGATTAATCCTTTTTCCGTTGCTTCGTTTGCAAATATTTCCCCCATTCTGGGGGTTATCTTTTCATCTTGTTTATGGTTTCCTTTGCTGTGCAAAAACTTGAACTTTCATTAGGTCACATTTGTTTTTATCTTTCATTTCCATTACTCTACAAGGTGGGTCAAAAAGGAGCTTGCTGTGATTCTTTTAAAAATTATTTTTTTATTTATTTTTATTTTTGGCTTCATTGGGTCTTTGTTGCTTCACGCGGGCTTTTCTCTAGTTGTGGCAAGCAGAAGCTACTCTTCATTGCAGTGTGCAGGCTTTTCTCATTGGGTGGCTTCTCTTGTTGCAGAGCACGGGCTCTAGGCACACAGGCTTCAGTAGTTGTGACACTCGGGCTCAGTAGTTGTGGCTCACAGGATCTAGAACGCAGGCTCAGTAGTTGTGACTCATGGGCTTAGTTGCTCTGCAGCATGTGTGATCTTCCCAGACCATGACTTGAGCCCATGTCCTTAACATTGGCAGGCAGATTCTTAACCACTGTGCCACCAGGGAAACCCATTGCTGGGATTTTCGTCATAGAGTGTTCTGCCTATGTTTTCCTCTAAGAGTTTTATAATGTCTGGCCTTACATTTAAGTTTTTAATCGATTTTTAGTTTATTTTTGTGTATGGTGTTAGGAAGTGTTCTCATTTCATTCTTTTACATGTAGCTGTCCAGCTTTCCGAGCACCACTTATTGAAGAGGCTGTCTTTTCTCCATTGTATATTTTTGTCCCTTTGTCAAAGATAAGGTGAACATATGTGTGTGGCTTTACCTCTGGGCTTTGTATCCTGTTCCATTGATCTATATTTCTGTTTTTGTGCCAGTACCATACTCTTTTGATTACTGTAGCTTTGTAGTATAGTCTGAAATTGGGGAGCCTGATTCCTCCAGCTCTGTTTTTCTTTCTCAAGATTGCTTTGGCTATTCTGGATCTTTTGTGTTTCCATACAAATTGTAAAATTTTTTGTTCTAGCTCTGTGAAAAATGTCATTGGTAATTTGATATGGATTGCATTGAATCTGTAGATTACTTTAGGTAGTGTAGTCATTTTCACAATATTGATTCTTCCAATCCAAGAACAAGGTATATCTTCCCATCTGTTTGTATTATCATTAATTTTTTTCATTAATGTCTTATAGTTTTCTGCATACAAGTCTTTTGCCTCCTTAGGTGGGTTTATTCCTAGGTATTTTATTCTTTTTGTGGCAATGGTAAATGGGAGTGTTTCCTTAATTTCTCTTTCTGATTTTTCATCATTAGTGTATACGAATGCAACAGATTTCTGTGCATTAATTTTTTATCCTGCTACTTTACCAAATTCATTGATTAGCTCTAGTAGTTTTCTGGTGGCATCTTTAGGATTTTCTATGTATAGTATCATGTCATCTTCAAACAGTGACAGTTTTAGTTCTTTTCCAATTTGGATTCTTTTTATTTCTTTTTCTTTGATTGTCATGGCTAAAACTTCCACAACTATGTTGAATAATAGTAGTGAGAGTGGGCACCCTTGTCTTGTTCCTGATCTTAAAGGAAATACTTTCAGTGTTCTACCATTGAGAATGATGTTGGCTGTGTGTTTGCCATATTTGGCTTTTATTATGTTGAGGTAGGTTCTCTCTATGCCCACTTTCTGGAGAATTTTTATCATAAATTGATGTTGAATTTTGTTGAAAGCTTTTTCTGCATCTATTGAGATGATCATACATTTTTTTTCCTTCAGTTTGTTGATATGGTGTATCACATTGATTGATTGGCACATATTATAGAATCTTTGTATTCCTGGGATAAACCCCACTTGATCATGGTGCATGATCCTTTTAATGTGCTGTTTGATTGTGTTTACTAGTATTTTGTTGAGGATTTTCTCATCTATATTCATCAGTGATATTGGTCTGTAATTTTCTGTTTTTGGACATCTTTGTCTGGATTTGGCATCAGGGTGATGATGGTGGACTCGCAGAATGAGTTTGGGAGTGTTCCTCCCTCTGCTATATTTTGGAAGAATTTGAGGAAGACAGGTGTTAGCTTTTCCCTAAATGTTTGATAGAATTCACCTGTGAAGCCATCTGGCACTGGGATTTTGTTTGTTGGAAGATTTTTAATCACAGTTTCAATTTCAGTGCTTGTGATTTGTTTATTTATGTTTTCTATTTCTTCCTGGTTCAACCTTGGAAGGTTGCACTTTTCTAATAATTTGTCCATTTCTTCCAGGTTGTCCATTTTATTGGCATATAGTTGATTGTAGTAGTCTCTCATGATTCTTTGTATTTCTGTGTTGTCAGTTGTTACTTCTCCTTTTTCATTTCTAATTCTGTTGATTTGAGTCTTCCCTTATCTTCCTGATGAGTCTGTCTAATGGTTTATCATTATTTTTTATCTTCTCAAAGAACCAACTTTTAGTTTTATTGATCTTCACTATTGTTTCCTTAATTGATATTTATAAGACATTCCATCCAAAACCAACATGGTCCACTTTCTTCTCAAGTGCACATGGAACATTCTCCAGGATAGATCACATCTTGGATCACAAATCAAGCCTCAGTAAATTTAAGAAAATTGAAATCATACCAAGTATCTTTTTTGACCACAATGTTATGAGACTAGATATCAATTACAGGAAAAAACTGTAAAAAATACAAACATATGGAGGCTAAACAATACACTAGTAAACAACCAATAGATCACTGAAGAAATCAAAGAGTAAATAAAAAAATACCTAGAAACAAAAGGCAATGAAAATACGATCACCCAAAACCATGGAATTCAGCAAAAGCTATTCTAACAAGGAAGTTTATAGCAATACCATTCTACCTCAAGAAACAAGAAAACTCTCAAATAAACAACCTAAACTTACACCTAAAGTAATTAGAGGTAGAAGAACAAAAAGAAACAAGAACCACAAAAAAAAAAAAAAAAAAAAAAAAAAAAAAAATTAGTAGAAGGAAAGAAATCATAACAATCAGATCAGAAATATTTTTTTTTAAAATGCAGTTTTTTAATATTAATCTCTCCAAAATCTTGCTTTTATTTTCTGTTGATCAGCTTTAGAAATTATTTTTTAATTTTATTAATATATATTTAATTTTATTGACTTTTTTTTCTGTTTGCTGTTTTTTATTTATTTTTAGTCTATTGTTTTCTAATAGTGCATTTGGGTCTATAAATTTTTACCTGTGTTCTATCATGGACATAGAGTATACACTTTAATAAATAGTGTCTTTTACCCTTTAAAAGTTTATCATTAGTATTTCTTAACGTTATTTAGAAACATTTTCTTTAATCAATATGTTTGTATATTTGGAGGGAGCCTGAAGAAGTGTTATGATTTTGTGATTGATTTCTTATTTTCTTGCAACATTCTCAGTAATTATGGCCTCCATGATAACATCTTTTGGTATCTTTTTTAGATTCCTTTTGTAATTATTACATAGTCACTTGATTTCTGTTTTCTTTTGGTGTTCCATTTGTGTTTATATCCTTTGCTGAGTACAATCTTATATAAAATTCTACATATATCTACTACATCATTAGTTAATTGTGTTATGCATATATTTTATATCCTAACTTATTTTCACATTGCCATTCAACAAATCAAAAATTTCTAAAGTTTGTCACTATGATTATGGATTTATTACTTTTTTGTGTGTATTTATCAGTTTCATTTTATATATTTTGTAGCTATGTTCATTGATACATAAAGAACAATTACTACTATATACTGCTAAAATTCCTACATTATATTTAATCAGTATGAACTATCCCTTTCACCTCCTTTAATGCTGCTTACCTTAAATTGTATTTTGTCTAATATTAATGTTGCTATTCATTTTTTTCTTAACAAGTTTCTGGCTTATCTGTTTTTCTTTATTTTTTTATTCCAATATTTCTGTGTCATTTTGTTCCAGGTGAGGTTTCCTACTTCCATTGAATTCAATCTTCTTTGAATATTTTAAATTTCCAATAGTTTCTAGACCAAAATGGGATATACTTTTTGTTTTCCAGTGCAATAATGAATATTTTAAATATATTTTTAATACCAAATCCAATAAATTGAAACAGAGGGAGAGGATGTAGCATTTAACTAGTGTGCTATTTTGATCTTAGTGCATTATAGTATTTTTAAGTTCTGCAGCATTTCATGACATCTTAAGAGCATTACTTTTCTTTATGAAAATATAATTTTCATTGTACATTTCAGAACATACAATAAAGCTTCATTTTCACGCTGTACAGAAAAAAAGTAAATAAGGCTTTCTATTTTTGTAAGAATCTTAGAAAAAGAAATTAATAGAGACAAAACAGAAATACTTAAATTAGCAATCACTAGTAAAAGACATTACGTTTTGGAAATTTGGCTACCTTTGGTCACCTTTTATTTGAAATCTGCCAAATTAGCAATATCATAATTTGCAGTACTACCTTATTTTAATTTTTTTATGGGAAACATAATTTTGAGTTTCAATTAGACTTAATGAAGGAAAACATAGTTGACCCCAAGTTAATTTCAGTCATGTACATTCCCTGTATGTTAATGGAAATAAAGATTTTATGTATGATATATGTGTTATGGATAATTAAAACCTAGCATAGATTTAGCACTGTTCCACACAAAACATTGAAGGACCCAAATATGTAGCAAATTCCATGACAGTTTTAAAGTTGAGCTGCTATAGTAAATAACTGGACATTCTTGATACTTGAACATGGAATATGTGCACAAGGAAAGGAAATAACTTTGCACTTTATAAGCAGTGTGTTGTAAGTGGAAAATTCAATGTCTTAAATAAAACTGTATTTTAAATAGATAAATAAATAATGTTTTTTTGTCAGTCAGCCAAATGCATAGATACTGGACAAAAAAAAAAAAAAAAAAGAATCCTTTAGCAACCTGTCGTTCACTGAATTAATCCTATATTCTTTACTGGTGGGGAATATCCAGGATGAGGGATAGATCATGACTGACTGCTTTCTAGGCAATTTTCTCATGCTGTAATGTCTACCAGAACTGATGCAAAAATCAGAGTTAGGGCTTCCCTGGTGGTGCAGTGGTTGAGAGTCCGCCTGCCGATGCAGGGGACATGGGTTCATGCCCCAGTCCGGGAAGATCCCACATGCTGTGGGGCGGCTGGGCCCATGAGCCATGGCCACTAAGCCTGTGTGTCTGGAGCCTGTGCTCCATAACGGGAGAGGCCACAACAGTGAGAGGCCTGCGTACTGCAAAAAAAAAAAAAAAATCAGAGATAAATAATTGTTTTTATTTTTCAAATAGTTGAGTAGATTAAAGATATGTTGGTCTTTTAAGTGTTCCTGTAGGATCAGATGTCCCAATATCAATGGGAACTATTACATTCTCTTTTTCATGTAGCCAGCTGTCTTCTGTTATGCTTCCTGAAGAGGGTCACATTATAAGCCCAGAAGTAGGATGAAGTTGTGATGTGATATTGAGGTTCTTCTTCCTCCTCCTGGGTAGGGGTTGTGGTGCCTTAATACTAAAAGACATTTTAAGAGAAAATTGGACCCTGCTGCAATCCATTTTGAAGAACTCTGGGGACTTTCAGAATTGAATTTAAATGTTAGGTCTATCTAATCTATATGTGACAGATTGCGAAAGTTATTTAATGTCTCTGTGCCTTAGAGTTCTCATCCATAAAATTAGTCTAATAATATCCAGTTCATAGTGCTGCTGTAAAAATTATTATAAAATAGTGTTTGAAAGGTTATAAATACAATAAGGCCCAAGGTATGAATGATATGGTTTCCTAAATTTAACTTTACAATAAATTACTTTTATTTACCCTAGAAGTGCTGGACAAAGGAGAGGAACAGGGTTGCTACCTATCCTATCATACAGATACTAGTCCTATCAGACAGCTCCCTTGGAAGTAATGCCACAGGAGACACAAAGTAGAAGCAGACAGGAGATGAAAGATCTTAACTTCAGGTCAAATCAAGACAAAATATTTTGTGATTGTTTATAAGCACAGAGTAGATTAACTGATGAAAGAAACAAGTGCCAAATTCCAGTGGTTTAACACAGCAAATTTTATTTCTTGCTGACTTTGCAATTTCTTTGACTCCTGTATAGGAAGACAGTGAGACCTCTGCTCCATGAAGTCATCCAGGGAATGAAGTTTCTTTCATCTAGAGGTTCCACTATTCCTAGAGTGTTGAAGATCACATGTGAATCTATTGCATCTAGCAAGAAAGAAAAGTAAAAAAGAGTAAGAATAGAGAATAACATGGGTGTATCTTTAGGGAACATGTATAAAAGTTGTATGTGTTATTTCCAAGTTTTTCATGTTGCATTGGCTAGAACTTAAGTCATATGATCCCATCAACTAGGTAAGGTGAGGTTTAGAGATATAATCTGTGTGTACAAAGTCAGAAAGAAAACAGAGTTTGGTAAATACGTAGCATTGTTTCTGCCTGCCAGAGATGTCATTTGGTCAGATGCCAGAAAAAGGGCAGGGAGTCAACTGAATTTTTCTTTTGAATTTCCTCACCTAAGTTTTTTTCACACTCCTTTCTTACAGTCTTAAAAGTAAACATCCAATTTTTTATTAAACTTAAGAGTAAATGCAGGAATAGTTTATAATTTGCTAATCAGTTTAGCTCGGCAGATCTTGCTTCAGTGCTGGATTCTTATACCTAGCTCTTTGTAAAGTTCAAGTCATTCAACCTCCTCCAGTTTTGGTTATCTGAAAAATGTCTATCTAAATTACAGAAATGGAAAGTTAAATTGAGATATACATAAAAATGTGTTTATAAATTAGGAAGTATGAGGCATTATTTTTACTAATGAAAGGATAGCTGAAAAATTACTATAATAATGACTTGGCATTCCATTCCACTCTGCCCTGTCTTCATCAAATCCATTAGGAAACCTGTGCAAATCATGCTGTTTAAATGTCAGAAGTATATTTGAATTTCACCTGTATTATACAGCTGGAATCTATGTTTAGTTAACACTTTCTTGTACTGACATGATTCAAATAAACTATGATATAAAAAAAAATGAAGTCATCACAGAGAACATCATACCATTACATATGAACCAAGGGTGTGGAAGACAAAGATTCAGAAGGCGATAAGAAAGGAGTTTTTAAAGGTCAGGTTGGGCTGGGGTCTGAAAAGTGGAGAATTCAGTTGGTCATCAACATTATATTAGATATTGGAATAATAGAGAAACCTAAGTAGGGTTGGTTTTGTTTGTTGTTATTTTTTTAACCTCTTGAATTTATCCTCTAATTTTGTTTTGTTTTTTTATTGAGGTAACATTGCTTTATAACATTATGTAAGTTCAATGCATACATTATATTTCTACTTCCATATACACTACAGCAAGCTCACCACAAAAAATTTAGTTTCCACCTTAAGCTAATACTTCATCAAAGAATTGAAAAGAGGAACTTAATTCTTTAGTTCCCCTTTTATTCTATTATAGACATTAGTCTAACTTTCAAAACGTATTTCCTTTCCAATAACATTAACATTCACAACCCTGTCCTTAATCATCTAAATTGCAACTTAAGATTAAATTGTTTTTCATGCAAATCAGAAGGTATGCCAGTTCTATGATGGCCCACATTATAATTTTTAGATAGACTGAAAAACAATTCTTTCTTTTCTCTTTCCTCTCTTACTTTCCATTTTGCCTTTCCCTCTCTTTTTCCTACATTTTTTTCATGATTTTTCCACAAATTTTCTTGATTTTGTATATTATGTCTTTATAAAATCTGGAAATCATGAAAAGGATATTCAACAATTATGTATAATGCAGCACTTGTTACCTCTAACTGAACAAAATTCCATGTAAGAATAAAATAGTCCTTCTGTCAGTTATCAGGAAAAAGTTCTCTCAACCTATCATGTGTCCAAAGGTTAATAAACACATTATCTTAATTTCTTTCCTAGATTCAAGTCAGATACTACTATATACTTTTTTCATTTAGTTTTCTTTTTCAAATTTGACTGACATTGTGATTGACTTTGAATGACCATTATTGATCTCCAAAATTGTATGAGATCGTTTCTTAAACACATAGCTTTTTTTGCTAAAAAGTGAACTGAAATGTGTATGTGTAGGCAAAAGAGAGAGGGAATGTCTGTAAATGCTTATTGAAAATTTTGCTAAGGACCATGAAGTTTTCATTCCTTGTGACCATGCCATAGCTTCTAGACTCCATCCCCTATTTCTTCTTCCACTTTCTTTTTGATTTCCTAACAATTCCCATCGTATAATAAGTGGTAAGTGAAATCAATGGACCAATCTTTTCCTACAAGAAATGGAGGAATAGCTTAATTTAGAGATGTTAGAAGAGATTTGGCTTCACCCTGCTTTCAGTTTCCATTTGCTGTGGAAAGCCAAAGGCTAACATTTAATTTCATATATTTATTTTTTTGTCCATGTCTGACATGTCTTAAAGCCTCCAAGTTTTCTTTTCATTCTTTATTCTCTTTATTGTCACAGAAGGAAGGAGAGAGGAAGAAATGTGTGGGTTTTTTTTGTTTTATTTGTTTGTTTGTTTTCGGTACACGGGCCTCTCACTGTTGTGGCCTCTCCCATTGCGTAGCACAGGCTCCGGAAGCGCAGGCTCAGCGGCCATGGCTCACGGGCCCAGCCGCTCCGCGGCATGTGGGATCTTCCCAGACTGGGGCACGAACCCGTGTCCCCTGCATCGGCAGGAGGACTCTCAACCACTGAGCCACCAGGAAAGCCCGAAATGTGTGTTTTTATAAGTATGTGAGTTTTTAAATTCCATGCCACCTTTTCTGGCATTTAAATCAAAAAGGGCACTAGATTGATGGGGTATACTTATTTTTTACTTTCATATCAGAAAACATAAAGTCAATTTTATTTTCAAACATTATAATTTGTCTAGTAATTTAACTCTTCTAAAATTATTCTATTTCAGGTTGTCTCTGTTCTACCTAATCTCCAACATTTACTTGAGTAAAATTTACCCTTAACAGATTAGTCATCTCAAACACCATCTGTCCCCCAAAGCTTTCCAAGATCCCCAGTTTGGCCCATATATCAGTTCTCTGTGTTCTCTTTACACCAGAAGACTCTTTTCCAAACACTTAGCTAATTTTATTGACCATAAATTTCTGAAAATCAGGGATTATATCTCATTCAACTTCTTATACCTTTGGATGTTATATGATGAATACAAGTTGAAGTGAATATTATAAAAATTTCTACCCCTTTCCCCCAATTTGTAATTTTAGTTCCACTCCAAGAGCAGTGATTTATTCACTTTTCACAGTGGACATGCAAAAACTATTTTATATTTTATCTGGAAAAGTAATGAATAAGAAGAGCTAAGAAAATTAGTGCATTACAGATGCAAAAATATGTGGACAAATCAGTAAAAAAGAACAGAGAATCCGTAAACAAAACTTTTAGCCATGAGGATTTAATTTAACATGTTATAAATGTAATATTACATGTCAGGAATGAAAAGATTAGTAAGTAAAATATGTTTCTATTTTAAAATAATAAATTTAGAGCTAGAGTTCAACCAAAAAATAAAAATAAATTCCAGGTGTATCAAAAGTTAAAACTAAAGCATAGAAGAAATTATGACTAGAATAAAATATGGCATAATATCTGGATAATCAGAACCATTTAAGTATGAAAGTAAGTGAACAAATGATCAAGGAATTTACAGAATCATTTGACTATGTAAGAGTATTTTTTGAAAAAACTCGTTTGTCAAAAAAAAAAAAAAATCAGGCAAACAAATAATGGGAAGATTGACCCAAGTTTAATGACTTTAATATTTAAAAAAATACTACTACCTCAATAACTAAGGTCATTAAAAGCAGATTAAAAATATAGTATTGGTATAACAATATTCAATACTGGTCAGAATGTGGTAAGATTGAAACATAACACTGGAATCACCAAAGAAATTTTATATTATGCTCTCTACATTGCTTATTAAAACAATAAAATGAAGGAATATATTTCATAAATATTTTCTCAAGTGTTGGGAGCTTTTTTGTCAATTAATAAGAAAATTAAACTAACCAGAACACCTGCTTCTCTAAGAATTTCAGTCAATTTGATGCTACTATTGAGGCTATTTTTGCTGTGATGATCCTTCTGTTTTATTTTCTATGATTTCTCTTGGTGCTTTTTCTGTATTTTTTTTATTAGACTTGCCAAAGATCTGTTTATACTTTTGATCTTTAAATTAAAGAAAAACACAAAAATCAAGTTTTACCTATTGTACCAGGTAGTGCAACCAGGTAGGATTATTGATATCAAGTGACAAAAACTGACTGATTAACTTGAGCCAGAAAAAATTAAATTTACTGCTGGGTCATAGAATTGAGAACCACGAGTTAGAGGAGCTTCAGAGATGTCAGGAGCAAGGGCCTAGGAACTGTGTATTAGGATACAGTTAACAGAATGACTCAATTCCAGTAGTAGCCACCACGGTGAAGATTTAGGTACCAGTCCAGATTTAAATTACTGGAAGAAAGATTCCACCTCCTACCAAACAGTTCATTAGTTTTAGTAGCTATAAAAATTTTAATTTGTGTCCTTAGGTTTTCTTTATGTATGCAATTGTCAAAACAAAGAAGTAATTTTGTCTTTTTTAACACAATTTTCTTATCTTATTGCATTAGTTATTACCTCAAAAGTAAACTGGAAAAGATTACTTATTTCTTTTTTTATTTAATTCTTCTTTTAATTTACTTGTTATGCCAGACACTGTTCAAGGATCAGAGGATATAGCAGAGAAAAATACAGACCAGAACGCTGTCCGCATGGACTTGATCAAGATCAATATGACACAGACAATAAACCAGAAAAATAAGCCAAATATACAGTATGTTATACAGTTGACTTTTTAAATTTTTATGGGAGTATAGTTGATTTGCAATGTTGTGTTAGATTCAGGTGTACAGTAAAGTGAATCAGTTTTACATATACATATATCCACAATTTTTTTTTTAGATTCTTTTCCCATATAGGCCATTACAGAGTATAAATTTCACTGTGCTATACAGTAGGTCCTTATTAGTTAACTGTTTTATAAATAGTAGTGGGAATATGTCAATCCCAATCTCCCAATTTATGCTCCCACCTTCTTCCTTGGTAAACATAGGTTTGTTTTCTTTCTTTCTTTTTTTTTTTTTAACATCTTTATTGGAGTATAATTGCTTTACAAAGGTGTATTAGTTTCTGCTGTATAACAAAGTGAATTAGCGATACATATACATATATCACCATATGTCCTCCCTCTTGCATCTCCCTCCCATCCTCCCTATCCCACCCCTCTAGATGGTCAAAAAGCACAGAGCTGATTTCCCTGTCTTATGCAGCTGCTTCCCACTAGCTACTTACTTTACATTTGGTAGTACATATAAGTCCATGCCCTCTC
This sequence comes from Tursiops truncatus, assembly GCF_011762595.2. NCBI lineage: Eukaryota > Metazoa > Chordata > Mammalia > Artiodactyla > Delphinidae > Tursiops > Tursiops truncatus. Next base: position 36,584,756 of record NC_047050.1, read on the forward strand.
TCACTTTGTCCCAGCTTAAACTTCCCCCTCCCTGTGTCCTCAAGTCCATTCTCTACATCTGCATCTTTATTCCTGTCCTGCCCCTAGGTTCTTCAGAACCATTTTTCTTTTTTTTTTAGGTTCTATTTTTTGTGTTAGCATACAGTATTTGTTTTTCTCTTTCTGACTTACTTCACTCTGTATGACAGACCCTAGGTCCATCCACCTCACTACAAATAACTCAATTTTATTTCTTTTTATGGCTGAGTACTATTCCACTGTATATATGTGCCACATCTTCTTTATTCATTCATCTGTTGATGGACACTTAGGTTGCTTCCATGTCCTGGCTATTGTAAATAAAGCTGCAATGAACATTGTGGTACATGACTCTTTTTGAATTATGGTTTTCTCAGGGTATATGCCCAGTAGTGGGATTGCTGGGTCATATGGTAGCTCTATTTTTAGATTTTTAAGAAGCCTCCATACTGTTCTGCATACTGGCTGTATCAATTTACATTCCCACAAACAGTGCTCCCTTTTCTGCACACCCTCTTCAGCATTTATTGTTTGTAGATTTTTTGATGATGAACATTCTGAACAGTGTGAGGTGATACCTCATTGTACTTTTTTTTTTGTGTGTGTGTGGTACGTGGGCCGCTCACTGTTGTGGCCTCTCCCGTTGCAGAGCACAGGCTCCGGATGTGCAAGCTCAGCAGCCATGGCTCACAGGCTCAGCTGCTCCACAGTCTAAGGGACCTTCCTGGACTGGGGCATGAACCTGTGTCCCCTGCATCGGCAGGGTGATTCTCAAGCACTGCACCACCAGGGAAGCCCACCTCATTGTACTTTTGATTTGCATTTCTCTAATGATTACTGATGTTGAGTATCCTTTCATGTGTTTGTTGGCAATCTGTAGTTTTGGAGAAATGTCCATTTAGGTCTTCTGCCCATTTTTGGGTTGGGTTGTTTGTTTTTTTGATATTGAGCTGCATGAGCTGCTTGTAAATTTTGGAGATTAATCCTTTGTCAGTTTCTTCATTTGCAAATATTTTCTCCCATTCTGAAAGTTGTCTTTTTGTCTTGTTTATGGTTTCTTTTGCTGTGCAGAAGCTTTTAAGTTTCATTATGTCCCATTTGTTTATTTTTGTTTTTATTTCCATTTCTCTAGGAGTTCGGTCAAAAAGGATCTTGCTGTGATTTATATCATAGAGTGTTCTGCATATGTTTTCCTCTGAGAGTTTTATAGTATCTGGCATTACACTTAGGCCTATAATCCATTTTGAGTTTATTTTTATGTATGGTGTTAAGGAGTATTCTAATTTCATTCTTTTATATGTATAAGTCTAGTTTTCCCAGCCCCACTTATTGAAGGGGCTATCTTTTCTCCATTTTCTCCATTGTATATTCTTGCCTCCTTTACCAAAGATAAGGTGCATGTGCGTTTATCTCTGGACTTTCTGTCCTGTTCCGTTGATCTATATTTTTGTTTTTGTGCCAGTACCATACTGCCTTGATTACTGTAGCTTTGTAGTACAGTCTGAAGCCTGGGGGCCTGATTCCTCCAGCTCCGTTGTTCTTTCTCAAGATTGCTTTGGCTTTTCAGGGTCTTTTGTGTTTTTATACAAATTGTGAAATTTTTTGTTCTAGTTCTGTGAAATATGCCATTGGTAGTTTGATAGGGATTGCATTGAATATGTAGATTGTTTTGGATAGTATAGTCATTTTCACAATGTTCATTCTTCCAATCCAAGAACATGGTATATCTCTCCATCTGTTTGTATTGTCTTTGATTTCTTTCAAAAATGTCTTATAGTTTTCTGCATACAGGTCTTTTGTCTCCTTAGGTAGGTTTATTCCTAGGTATTTTATTATTTTTGTTTCAATGGTAAATGGGAGTGTTTCCTTAATTTCTCTTACAGATTTTTCATCATTAGTATATAGGAATGCAAGAGACTTCTGTGCATTAATTTTGTATCCTGCTACTTTACCAAATTCATTGATTAGCTCCGTACTTTTCTGGTAACATCTTTAGGATTCTCTATGTATAGTATCATGTCATCTGCAAACAGTGACAGTTTTACTTCTTATTTTCTGATTTGAATTCCTTTTATTTCTTTTTCTTCTCTGATTGCTGTGGCTAAAACTCCCAAAAATATGTTGAACTATGTTAAGTGGACAACCTTGTCTTGTTCCTGATCTAAGTGGAAATGGTTTCTGTTTTTCACCATTGAGAATGATGTTGGCTGTGGGTTTGTCATATATGGCCTTTATTATGTTCAGGTAAGTTCCCTCTATGCCTACTTTCTGGACTTTTTTTTCATAAATGAGTGTTGAATTTTGTCGAAAGTTTTTTCTCTATCTATTGAGATGATCATATGGTTTTTCTCCTTCAATTTGTTAATATGGTTTATCACATTGATTGATTTGCATATACTGAAGAATCCTTGCATTTCCGGGATAAACCCCACTTGTTCATGGTGTATGATTCTTTTAATGTGCTTTTGGATTCTGTTTGCTCGTATTTTGTGGAGGATTTTTACATCTACGTTCATCAGTGATATTGGCCTGTAGTTTTCTTTCTTTGTGACATCTTTGTTTGGTTTTTGGTATCAGGGTGATGGTGGCCTCGTAGAACAAGCTTGGGAGTGTTCCTCCCTCTGCTATATTTTGGAAGAGTTTGAGAAGGATAGGTGTTAGCTCTTCTCTAAACGTTTGATAGAATTCGCCTGTGAAACCATCTGGTCTTGGGCTTTTGTTTATTGGAATATTTTTAATCACAGTCTCAATTTCAATGCTTGTGATTGGTCTGTTTATATTTTCTATTTCTTCCTGGTTCAGTCTCAGAAGTTTGTGCTCTGCTAAGAATTTGTTCATGTCTTCCAGGTTGTACATTTTATTGGCAGATAGTTGCTTGTCCTAATCTCTCATGATCCTTTGTATCTCTGCAGTGTCAGTTGTTACTTCTCCTTTTTCATTTCTAATTCTATTGATTTGAGTCTTCTCCCTTTTTTTTCTTGATGAGTCTGGCTACTGGTTTATCAATTTTGTTTATCTTCTCAAAGAACAAGTTTTTACTTTTATTGATCTTTGCTATTTCTCCTTCAATTCTTTTTCATTTATCTCTGATCTGAACTTTATCATTTCTTTTCTTCTGCTAACTTTTTTTTTCTTCTTCTTTCTCTAATTGCTTTAGGTGTAATGTTATGCTGTTTATTTGAGATGTTTCTTGTTTCTTGAGGTAGGATTGTATTGCTATAAATTTCTCTCTTAGAACTGCCTTTGCTGCATCCCAGAGGTTTTGGGTCATCATGTTTTCATTGTCAGTTGTTTCTAGGTATTTTTTTTGTTTTCCTCTTTGATTTCTTCAGGGGTCTCTTGGGTACTTAATAGTGTATTGGTAGCCTCCATGTGTTTATTATTTTTTACAATTTTTTTCCTGTAATTGATATCTAGTCTCAAAATGTTGTGGTCAGAAAAGATACTTGATGTGATTTCAATTTTCTCAAGTTTACCAAAACTTTATTTGTGACCCAAGCTATGATCTATCCTGGAGAAAGTTCCATGAGCACTTGAGAAGTTTAATCAGTTGTTTTTGGATGGAATGTCCTATAAATATCAATTAAGTCCATCTTGTTTAATGTGTCATTTAAAACTTGCATTTCCTTATTTATTTTCATTTTGGATGATCTGTCCATTGGTGAAAGTGGGGTGTTAAATCCCACTAATATTGGTGAAAGTGGGGTGTTAAATCCCCTACTATGAATGTGTTACTGTTGATTTCCCATTTAATGGCTGTTAGCATTTGCCTTATGTATTGAGGTGCTCCTGTGTTGGGTGCATAAATATGTACGATTGTTATATCTTCTTCTTGGGTTGATCCCTTGATCATTAGGTAGTGTCCTTTGTCTTTTCTAATAGTCTTCATTTTAAAGTCTATTTTGCCTGATATGAGAATTGCTAATCCAGCTTTCTTTGGATTTCCATCTTCATGGAATATCTTCTTCAATCCCCTCCTCACTCTCAGTCTGTATGTGTCCCTAAGTCTGAAGTGGGTGCCTTGTAGACAGCATATATATGGGCCTTGTTTTTGTGTCCATTCAGCCAGTCTGTATCTTTTGGTTGGAGCATTTAATTCATTTACATTTAAGGTAATTATCAATATGTATGTTCCTATTACCATGTTCTTAATTGTTTTGGGTTTATTATTGTAGGTGTTTTCCTTCTCTTGTGTTTCCTGCCTAGAGAAGTTCCTTTAGCATTTGTTGTAAATCTGGTTTGGTGGTGCTGAATTCTCTTAGCTTTGCTTTTCTGTAAAGGTTTTAATTTCGCCATCGAATCTGAATGAGATCCTTGTTGGGTTTATCTTTGTTGTAGTTTTGTTCCCTTTCATCACTTTAAATATGTCCTGCCAGTCCCTTCTGGCTTTCAGAATTTCTGCTGAATGATCATCTGTTAACCTGATGACAATTTCCTTTTATGTTGTTTGTTGTTTTTCCCTTTCTGCTTTTATTATTTTGTCTTTTATTTCATTTTTGATAGTTTTATTAATATGTGTCTTGGCATGTTTCTCCTTGGATTTATCCTTATGGGACTTTCTGTGCTTCCTGCATTTGATTGACTATTTCCTTCCCATATTAGGGAAGTTTTCAACTATAATCTCTTGAAATATTTTCTCAGTCCCTTTTTTTTTTCTCTTCTTCTTATGGGAACCCTATCTTTAGAATGTTGGTGTGTTTAATGTTGTCCCAGAGGTCTCTGAGACTGTCCTCAATTCTTTTCATTCTTTTTTCTTTATTCTGCTCCTCAGTAGTTATTTCCACTGTTTAATTTCCAAGTCACTTATCCATTCTCCTGCCTCAGCTATTCTGCTATTGATTCCTTCTAGAGAATTTTTAATTTTGTTTATTGTGTTGTTAATCGTTGTTTATTTGCTCTTAGTTCTTTAGGTCCTTGTTAAACGTTTCTTGTATTTTCTCCATGCTATTTTCAAGATTTTGGATCATCTTTACTATCATTACTGTGAATTATTTTTTGAGTAGACTGCTTATTTCTTCTTCATTTGTTTGATGCAGTGGGGTTTTACCTTGCTCCTTCATCTGCTGTGTGTTTCTCTGTCTTCTCATTTGCTTCACTTACTGTGTTTGGGGTCTCCTTTTCACAGCCTGCAGGTTCATAGTTCCCATTGTTTTTGGTGTCTGCCCCATGGTTATGTTTTTTTCAGTGGGTTGTGTAGGCTTTCTGGTGGAGGGGACTGATGCCTTTGTTTTGTGGCTGAGGCTAGGTCTTGTCTTTCTGGTGGGCAGAACCATGTCCAGTGGTCTGTTTTGGGGTGTCTGTGACCTTATTATGATTTAAGGCAGCCTCTCTGCTAATGGGTGGGGTTGTGTTCCTGTCTTGCTTGTTGTTTGGCATAGGGTGTCCAACATTGTAGCTTGCTGGTAGTTGAGTGGAGCTAGGTCTTAGTGTTGAGATGGAGATCTCTGGTAGAGCTTTTACCTGTATATATTACACAGAGCTGGGAGGTCTCTGGTGCACCAACGTCCTGAATTCGACTCTCCCATCTCAGAGGTACAGGGCTTACACCCGGCAGGAGCCCCAAGACACTGTCAACCCCATGGTCATGTACGTAGGGAGTTTCTTGCCTTTTGGGAAGTCTGCAGTCTTCTGACAGTGTTCAGTAGGTGTTCTGTAGGAGTTGTTCCACATGTAGATGTATTTCTGATGTATTTTTGGGGAGGAAGTTGATCTCCACGTCTTGCTCCTCCACCATCTTGAAGGTCTCCAGAGGTATTCTTAAGAGATCTACCATCATCCAGTTGTGCAAGCCTGTATAACCCTGTCTCTCTCTTTTCTTTCAGAGCACACCCATGGTGTCACCAGCAAAGCCCACTGGGGTCCCCAAGAAAAGTACGATGGAATCCAGGTGATAAGGTCTACCTTCATTTGTGCTTAGTCTATTTTCACTTGTCTATAGAAGCTGCGTGCAGAAGTCTTGCACCTAACACGTTAGATTAGTGTTCCCAGCATAGAAACACTGTGCTGGACACTTTGGCAGCTGTGTGCAGAAGCCCATAAGTTTGTTTTCTACATCCTTGACTCTACTTCTGTTTTGTAAATAAGTTCATTTATATCCTTATTTTAGGTTCCACATATAAGTGATATCATATGATATTTGTCTTTCTGTGCCTGACTTACTTTACTTAGTATGACAGTCCATCCATGTTGTTGCAAATGGCATTTTGTTCTTTTATATGGCTGTGTAATATTCCATTGTGTATATGTACCACATCTTTATCCATTCCTCTGTTGATGGACATTTAGGTTGCTTCCATGTCCTAGCTATTGTAAATAGTGGTACAATGAACATGGTGGTACCTGTCTCTATTGAATTTTGGTTTTCTCAGGGTATATACCCAGGAGTGGGATTGCTGGGTTATATGGTAGCTCCATTTTTAGTTTTTAAGGAACCCCCATACTGTTCTCCTTAGTAGCTTTACCAATTTACATTCCCACCAACAGTGTAGAAGGGTTCCCTTTGCTCCACATGCACATGCTCTCTAGCATTTATTGTTTGTAGATATTTTATGATGGCCATTCTGACTTGTGTGAGGTGATACCTCATTGTAGTTTTGATTTACATTTCTCTAATGATTAGTGATATTATACGATTTTAAGTGTTGATGATTAAAATGAAACATGGAAGATCATGAACAATGTTTCAGGTGGGCTGAAAATAATGGCAACAGGAAGAATCACTATCATTCATAATATAGAGCCTCATGGTTTAGAATAAATGTTATTTGTTGCTGTGAACTTATCCTTTTTTATATTTAATTAGTTTCTTTCAAATTCAGTTTTTAAAAATTAAGAATGGCAACTAAATTCAATCACATTCTCATGGGCTGGGCCCATGAGCCATGGCCGCTGAGCCTGTGCATCCGGAGCCTGTGCTCCGCAACAGGAGAGGCCACAACAGTGAAAGGCCCGCGTACTGCAAAAATAAATAAATAAATAAATAAATAAATAAATAAATAATAAGACTGGAGTGGATATTGAGAGCTAAATTAATCTTCAAAATAAATTAACAAAAATCCTTAATGAGCAATAGAAAGAGTGTTAGTGGAAGAAATGGAGAAATAGACTTTGATATATATTTGTTGAATGAATCAATTAATCAATGCATGAATGAGTGATATAATTAATGAACAAAGGAAAGAATGAAATGAGGAGTCAAGGAACTGAGTTTAGTAGAGGTACCTTCAGGCTTCAGCTTTCTTATCCATAAATGTAGAGAATTTGAGTTTGATCTCTGGGCATCTTTCTAGCCCTAACAGACCAAGAAAGAGTATTAAAAGATTTCCAACAATAAGACAAAACTGACAAAAATAGAATAAAATGAAGTCTAGAAATGTTATAATACTCATTAATCCCAACAAATTAATTGGTTACAGTATTAATTTTCTAAATATTTAAATAAATCAGGTAAATTTTAAAAATAAATAAATAAGTAAAATTTTTAAAAATATATCTATACACAGATATATACAACTATATATATGAAACAAGACTAATTATCAATACAAATGAAAAAATATAAATGCTCAGTCAGTTGGCCCCAAGGCAAAAAGTTTTGTGCTAAAACGTCAATAAACAGTAACTTTAATTTTTCATATTTTATATAAAGCTCCCAACACAGTGTTTTGCCCTTAATGATCCCTCAGTAAATGTTTGTAGGATAAATGAATGAATTATTAATGATTGTATTATGTAATCAAATATTAAATATTTAGCCTACTTAATATCGATGTATTTTAATTCTCTTTCCATATTCATTTTAATTATTTCCATTTACAGTTATAATAAAAATGTGGAGAAAAAGGAAAATGAGTTTAAGCTTCAGTGTGAGGATTTATATTCAGTTTATGAAAGACAATTGGCAGAAATGTTGGGTCATCGTTTCTGTGCGAGGGCTTTCTCTAGTTGTGGCAAGCGGAGGCCACTCTTCATCGCGGTGCATGGGCCTCTCACTATCGGAGCACAGGCTCCAGATGCGCAGGCTCAGCAGTTGTGGCTCACGGGCCTAGTTGCTCCGCAGCATGTGGGATCCTCCCAGACCAGGGCTAGAACCCGTGTCCCCTGCATTAGCCGGCAGATTCTCAATCACTGCATCACCAGGGAAGCCCAAATCAATACTTTTAAACCTCTGTATTTTATAGCTCATCAACAACACTGTCAAAAAATTTGAGAACTATCATGATATAAACAAAACTTCCCCAATCTGTGAACAGGACAAATATTTTATGTATAATATAAGGTGAGTTATAGGTAAGCATAAGATTACAATAGCACTTTTGGAAAAATTATTACTGATATCTTAAATAACAAGAAAGTAGTAATTTCATTAGTTTGTATTTATTTCAAAAGATAGTTATAGAGGCCCTACTCTTTACTATTTTAAGCATAAAGCTACAAGAATGAAATGGCAACTTTAAGGTACTAATGTTTCAGTGGTAAAATCAGACAAATCAACATTTCCAAGAGCCTAATATGCTTTAATTGGTGAAAATCTAGGCTCACTGGGAGCAGTGAAGAAAGAACATCTCAGAGTTTACAGAAAGATTTACAAAAATGTCTCTAGAGACCATTAGAAAAGCTGTAAGATAGGAAAGGAATGTTTTTGGCAGAGGGACATAGAATTATGGGAGTATCAGATTCAAAATCATAAAGACATGAAAGAGCATGGTTCATCCAAGCACAAAAGAATATTTATTTAATGCCTACTGTGTTCCAGGTGTCTGAGGTGCTAGATATACAATGAAGAACAAGTCTCTAGCTTCAGGGAGCTACAAGCTAGTATTTACAAAGAGTTTGGTAACACAATAATATTCAGAGTTCTCTGTGTGTGTGTGTGTGTGTGTGTGTGTGAGAGAGAGAGAGAGAGAGAGAGAGAGAGAGAGAGAGGAGATGGATATGAGCTAGATCACATTCTTCTCAGGAAATGTTGAATAAATAAATATAATTGCCTAAACAGCATTTCCCTGCTGCATTCAAAAGTAGTCGTACACTCAAATTAGTCTAAACCTAACACACATTCTCTTCCCACTATCCTCCTACTAGAAACTGCAAATATATTAAAACCAACTATATGCAAATGCTGAGAGCAGAAGATAGGAGTGGATGATGGAGAATTGAGGGGAGAGAGGGGAAATATTTGTAAACTGGAGAAAGGTATCTCGAGAGGACATAAAGCAAATGTCTAGCATAGGACTATGAAGGCAAAACAGTGGGAAGCAGCCGCATAGCACAGGGAGATCAGCTCAGTGCTTTGTGACCACCTAGAGGGGTGGGATAGGGAGGGTGGGAGGGAGACGCAAGAGGGAGGAGATATGGGGATATATGTATATGTATAGCTGATTCACTTTGCTATACAGCAGAAACTAACACACCATTTTAAAGCAATTATACTCCAATAAAGATGTTAAAAAAAAAAGGATGAGAGGAAAGATGAGCTGATTTTGGATTCTTGAAATTGGATGGATCAATCATACTCCTGTAAGTCTTGAGCCCAGAATTTTGTTGAGAGGGTAAAATTTTTTTTTCCACTTTTTCTTTTACATTAAAATGATTAGCATTCTGGCTTTACTTTGTACCAAGAAACCTCCTAAATCCAGCCAAAGGCATAGTTTGAACTATGTTTGTTGGTGATCAGGTGAAACACAGAGTGTCCAAGATTCTGTCCACCTGCCAGAATTTCATGAATGTACAAACTGGAAGGAGAAGTTGTGGTTACAGGTAGACACAGTGGTTTCAGGAGAGCAAATTCTTGGTCATGGTTTTAAATATCCAATGCCTCACTTGTTTTACCTCGGAAATGGTTAAGGAAAACTCAACTGGCAAATTATTGAAAAGTTTTCCTGGTCTTTAATTCTTTAATTTTAAACCAAAATTCAGATATATTTCATAGTTTGCCATTAATTGTACATTGTTACCAAGACAGAGTATAAAATAGCAATAATTTGCCATCTCTTTTTTTTTTTTTTTTTTTGCGGTACGCGGGCCTCTCACTGTTGTGGCCTCTCCCATTGCGGAGCACAGGCTCCAGACGCGCAGGCTCAGTGACCATGGCTCACGGGCCCAGCCACTCCGCGGCATGTGGGATCTTCCCGGACCAGGGCACGAACCCATGTCCCCTGCATCGGCAGGCGGACTCTCAACCACTGCACCACCAGGGAAGCCCTGCCATCTCTTAACAGGTGATGCACCTGCTTAAATCTTGAATTCCAGTACCAATTTGTCAGGAAGTTTGATTTCTTTACCAAACCCTCTCAATTAGGAAAATATTCCTAAATGATATAATGCAGCAGTTCTCAAAATCAAAACCAGATCAACAGCATCAGTATCACTGGAGAACTTGTCAGAACAGGCCTGGCTCTGGACCTATTGGACCAGAAACAATGGAAATTGGGGCTCAGAAGACTACATTTTCACAAGCCCTCAAGGTGATTCTGCTGCACGCTAAATTTGAAAATCACTGGTATAGTGGATCTTTGTGTGTGTGTGAGGGGAATGTGAAGAAAGATGACATCGTACACAAGAAGAATCATCCAAACTGTCTTCGCTAAAACACTTAAGAATTGTCCGGGGTATACTAAGAGAAGATTTCTAAGACCTTTACATTACAAGAACTTTTGATCACTCAGTGGTGGTTAGAGAGAAAGTCTCCCCAAGATCCCTTTCACAGAAAATCCTTAATTAAAGAGAATATGTGCTTATTCAATAAGGTTTTATTTAGAAACACTTTGACTATTTAGCTTGACTCTTATCCAACTTAAAAAAATAATTGTCATTGTCCATTTATATATCTCTCTTCCTTATTAGATGGTGAGCTTCTTGTGGTTAGGGACCACATCTCACTGACTTTTACACTGCCTTTGTCAGTGACAGAGCCTGGAACACAGTAAGCTATAATAATAATAAATAATAAATGCTATTGGAAGGAAAGAAGACAGTGGGAAGGGAGATTTGGAGGGAGGGAGAGAAAGAAGAATCAACTTGAATAAGATAAAGGAGTTAAAATACGGTTTTCAGACACACAAATTCAATAAAGATTTTACTACGGTGCATGAATTTGATTTTCAAATAGTGTGTGGTCCATGAAATAGAAACATCTCTCAAATTACTCAACATATAATAAAACTACAGAATATAAATATGCGGTTAAGCAGATGCTGTCAGTGTTTGTAGGTGCCAGTTTTTACATATCCTTTTGTAACATTATTCATGCAGTTTTCCTAAGTGTTTCCCCCCAACAAAACAATCCATTTTTCTTAAATAATAATAATTGCTAGCAACCCAACTATAATAAACAACCATACAATAATAGGTCAGTATGTGCCCATACAGAGGAAAGAGAAAGGATTACTTCAGAAAACAGATGTCAGCTTCAAGCTTCCAAGGATTTATTATAAACAGAAATGAGTAAAGAACATGAAAAATACTTTGGCAGTGCTATTTGAATACAGAGCTAATGAAAGGCTATATTCACCATCAAATGTATGCTAACAGCCAAATTGCCAGAAAATCTACTGTTTCAGGAGTAGTCTATGCCAAAACACAGACTACAATTATACATAAAAAATGGTTAAACAAAATGTGGAACAGCAGGATTAACTTTCTACTGGGAAATCTGTTTCAGTATAATTGTGCTGTGTTGTGACAAATAGGAAATATATGCAAATAATGAATTAGAAATCAATTATGGATAAATAAATAAAGGTTACAGAAAAAAAAGAAATTCTAAGAGTAAAATTTGTAAATTAGCCATTATTGTGAAGAAATTTTTTTCTTTTTAATATGCATTTCAATAGAGTAATGATATATATGTAAGCCCATTATAGCTAACCCTGAAAAATTCTTTTCATTTTTTTCATACAAATCATTTTGCTATATGAACAAAATACTAAGAAAAAGTTTTAACATTTTCATTGGAAAAATCCAATATTTTTTAGACACAAGCCTGTCTAGGAAATTTTTTAAATAAAATAAATATCTTATGTTTTGCAATTTTGTGGATCTTACTTACTGATTTTTGTTTGTTTGTAATTGTTGTTGCTGTTTTGAGCAACAATCAAGTGATACCATAAAAAGTAACTTTATAACTTTTAATCACATATATTTCAAATCTCAAATAGACTATGCAGAGAATACATTGTTTAGAAGACCCTGTTATACTACACACTAGTGTGGAGTGAGATGCTACATTTATTTTAAGAGAGGAGGAAAAAAATCTGTATTTCATTTGTTACACTGCTAACTTCACTTTAGGTAATTGCATTCAGCTTTATTATTGCCCAGAGCAATAACTGATTGTTAGTTATTGAAGTCTGAAATGATTTTCTCATTTCCCAGGAGACTCTAGAGATTTACATGGTGCACAGCAGTAACTAATAGATATAATCTGGTCATAATGTAGCTATACAGTGTGTTATTTACTTGCAGAGAACATAGATGTTCAACATTTTAACATTTCCTCAAGAAGAATGAGATATTTCACTCAGTATAAATATTAACTGTATACTGCTCTACCAGAAACTGACCAGAAATAATATTTTGTTAGAATTTATGAAATTATGCATATGTATGGACATGAAGTAATATATAAAGAAGTTTTTTTTTCTTTTGTGATTTTTAAAATTTATTTATTTAGAGACTTTTCAAAAAGTATATTGTTTTAAAATGCCTCTCCATAGTTCCAGCATATTTCTAAAATTCCAGCTAAATTATAATATATAACATATAATCAAAGAGACAGTACTGCAAATAAATTTAGTGTGAGGTTATTCTGCAAAAATATTTCTTTCATTTTTGAAATTGGCTATTTTTTCCCATTATAAATTTTTAGTTTTATAGGTTTACTCACCCTTCATTCAGAAACTTAGATAAGGATAAGCTTTCTCAGCTTCTTTTTCATATTAATTTGAGGCCAAAAGCTTGTACAAAGATCTTGGAATACATACAAGGGATGGCATACACATAAACTCAGGACAGCAGAGAAACATGCAAGTTTTTACCAAAATCCTCACTTTCACTGTGCAGAAGGCTATCTTTATTTAACATGAGGGCATTGGCATGTTCTCATTCTTTACAAAATGTACATGTAATGCAAATTTATTACATATGATTCTTGAATAAATAAAATTTTAATGACAGCATAGTGTAATAGGGGCAAATGTTTTATTAAAGGAGATTTTTCTTTTCTTTTTTTTTCTTTCTATCCAACTGATATAAATGTTTTATGAAGGTTTCAGAGTATTCCTCCTGGAAACATTATGGGGCCTGTACTTCTCACAAAGCAGGAGAGATTTTTGCATCTTACTCCCATTAACCCTAATGAGTGTTACCCACAAAACACCTTGTACATCAGAAACAAAAACATCTTTTTTCCCAAATAAAAATTAATAAAATAAAACCAAAAACTTCCCTGGGCTATGCACACAGATTTATATTCCTCAGAATTTAATTTATTATGTATACTATACCCTAAACACATACTAATTCTTTTACTAATTCTGGAAATCCTCACTGAAAACTAGATCTTCAAGCCTTCTTAGCAAAGATTTAATAGCAAAGAGCTTTAGTGAGGACTCATATTCCTCAGACTATAAAATATAGTATAAAGTATCATCATAAATAATTTAAACTAGAGTACAGCAATCACAATAAATGAACAAAGTACATTTTGCAAAGCAATGCCTCTTATTTAAAACAAAATGCTCCCCACTTGCTAACTCAAAAAAGACCAATTTTTTGCTTTTATGTGTGTCTTCTGGCATTGATCTCATGGAGAGATTTTAAATCGGGGGTATTTTAAGATTCTAATTAGAAATTATTCAGTGTGATATGTAGAAAAGAGAGTATGAGATGCACATTTGACTTCATTACCAACTAGTTTTTCTAAGTTAGTCTTGGAGAAACAGACTTACCAACAATGGAGAAAAGTGTACTTTTATTTTTAATTTTGCTGAGATGTCACACAGAGAATTTACAGAATGAACTTCACAAATACTTCACTTATATAGAGAAATCAATCCAGCTTAGAAAACACTTTCAAATTCAGGCCTTATTTTTGAAATGTGGATCCCTATGATCTGGGCAAGGCAAGGCCTGATGCAGATTATGGGAGACTTCATGAAAGAATAGATGTCTGAGCTGAATCCTAAAAACTGGAGTTAGTCCATGGGCATAGGGCATGGGGATGGGGGATGGGCTGAGTAGGGACAGGTATTCGTGGCAGGTGTAAAGGCCGAGAGCTGAGTACACTGTGCATCAGGAGACCTGAAGTACAGCTAGAGCAAAGTCAGAAGGCTAGCTAAAGAAGTCCCATCACAGAGGGAATGGGTAAGAAATTTATGTTATGTTTATATGATGTAAAATTATACAATGATTATAGACAAACTAGCTATACACAGTTTAGCATGAATAGAATTTAATAACAAAATTCAGTGGAAAAAAACAGGATACTGAATATATATCATGTAGAACACTTATGTAAAGTTTAAAAATACATAAACTAATACTGAATTTTTTATGGTTATACACAAACGTAGTCAAAAAACAAAACAAAACAAAACCACAGAGCAGAAGAATATGAACCAATATTAGAAAGTTATTGCTGTGGGGAGATTGGAAGAGGAATATGATTCAGGGTGCTTGAGAGGTCTTGATAATTGACTCTCCCCTTTACTAACCTCAGGATTAATTAACAAACAAACAAGCAAAAAAATTGGCAACTGAAGGGCAAAATAGTGCCTCTATTTTGATCAAGTCTAGGTTGAGGACTGTAGTGTAGAAATACAGAAAAATAGATTTCTTAATATTGAAAGTAGACTTAGACAAAATTGTCTACACTGTCACTAGCAGCTCTGGACTTATATAGATCATTCCTGTAGGGTCATATCTTTCTCCCTGTAAAACTGATGTGTTTTTGGAGAGAAATACTGTGATTTTACTGTTTGAGGAGGAGGAGATGAACACCCAGGCCCAGGTTTTTTATCCAGATTCACCAACAAGATAAGCGGCCCCGGGCTTCCCTGGTGGCGCAGTGGTTGGGAGTCCGCCTGCCGATGCATGGGTTCGTGCTTCGGTCTGGGAAGATCCCACATGCCCCGCGGCTGGGCCAGTGAGCCATGGCCGCTGGGGCTGCGCGTCCGGAGCCTATGCTCCGTAACGGGAGAGGCCACGGCAGTGAGAGGCCCGCTTATCGCAAAAAAAAAAAAAAAAAAGATAAGCGGCCCCTTCTCAGAAGAGAGGCAAGAGATCAGCTTTGCTGTGCTAATGACAGTTACCTCTATGTATAAGGAAACAGCACATGTGGGCAGTACGATTTCCTCCTCTAGAAGATTTAAAAATAACTTATGAAGAATGCAAACTTCCCACTAGCAGCTATTAGGGTCTGTTTTTCTCCCTGATGTATCCTAAACACCAAGAAGAACTGCTGCCTCACAGTAGGTGCTCAAGAATACTTGTTGAATAAATGAAGAACTTATTTTCTTTAAAAATGTTCTGAAGAAAGCACCACCGAATGTTAACACTCATTTACTTTCGTTGAAGGATACATGTGTATTATGATACTTGCTTGATTCTTCTCTAAGTTTGGAATATTTCCATACACAAAGTATGAGGCTGGACATAATGTTAGCAGTAAAGGTAGACTAAGAACAGATCTTGAAGACACTCGAATGCCTTGTAGATGGGTTAGGTTCTAAGAACAACTGACAAAAATTTATTGAAGCCACACTGCTTCTGAACTTAATGAGCCTGAGTTCCATTTCCTGGGTTAAGGATCACTTTGAACAGAAATGAGGGGAAAGAAAAAGAAATCTGGTAAAGGAAAAAACTTGGCACAAACTATAGAACTATTTTTGCATCCTTCCAGTTCTGATTCTTGACATGTGTTTATGGAAAATCCCTCGTGATGGAAACCATGAATGGAGAAAGATGTTGCCCCTCAGAGCATCTGATTTCATACAGGTATTGAGACAAAAATACTGTTAATGTAGCCAAAATTCAGTTTGTATGTGGTTTAGTTTTGTTGCAGAGTTTCTTCAATATCCAGTATTCTAGCAATGGTAGGAGAAATAATCTGCTCATTAAAGAGAGTTATTTTACCCCAAAGACAAGAAAGGCAGGTTTTTACAGTTAAATAAGTTGAATAAAATGTATGGCTTTGACAGTTTCCTTTAGCCTTGCCTTTCAAGTAAGCTTAAAGGTGCTTGAGTGAAGACTCATTGGTATTGTATTTAACAGGTAGTTTTCAGAGTCCCAATACTTCATAGAGATCCACCCCCCTAACACACACACACAATTACACATATAGCCTTGCTCACTCCTGTTTTCCCCAATTGTGACACCTCAAAATGGACCTAGCATGAGTTTAACCAGAGTCAGCTTCCCTTCCACAAGTTGGGGAACACAAAATCTCATAGTACTAAGCCCAGATGGGACAGAGGCATTGACATGTACAAAAGATGACTTTTTAACAATTAAAATTAGTGAACGCTTTGTTAGTAACAAAAATAGTGGGGAAGTACTTTCTGTAGTGTAATATGTTTAGAGCATGAAAACAAGGGAGAATCTTAATATTGGCAGAACAATCAAATCTTTCTAAAAATTAATCATCAGCATCAACTTCCTTAAGTGTTTCCTGCTGTTTTTTTTATCTTCTTCCTGAACTTTTGATCACCTAGATATTTAAAGGTTGAAAGAAAACTCTATTTCCTCAGCAGGGTCACACAAGGAAGCAAAACTTCCTCCAAAGTCAGGATAATCTATCATTTAAACATTTCTCTTTAGGAGCTCATACAATGATGATGTAGAAAATGGGCTTCTGGACCCAGTGTGCCTGTCACAAAATCCTGGCCCCAACACTCACTAGCTTTGAGTTGACCTTGAGCAAATAATTGAAACTCTCTATAATATAGTTTTATCACCTGAAAATAGGGCAAATTAATATTTGCTAACTCACTGAGCTAAGATGTTAAATAAGTTAATATATCAAAATAGCAGAGTATATAACATAATAAGCAGTCAATAAATGCTGGCAAATGGGTTATTGACATTTTAAATTATTTATAACAATTTACATGACTTTGCCCATTTGCAACATGTCTATTCTAAGTGATAGATGTATAACACCAAAACACAGAGGTAACAGTGAAAACATTGAATAACTAACACATTGATTTGAGTTCATGGTTCTTGACCACCTATTTTAGTTAATTCAGTGAGGCAACTGTTTCATTTTGTTTTGATAAATCTTCATCTGGTAAATCCCTAGAGACTTAAATCCTATTTTTATTTCATCCACTTTATTTAATGCCAGATACTGACTACTATTTTTTTTTAAGTTGTTTGATGCAAAAGATAATGTACTTGCTTCTGGTTTCAATTTTGTCTACATGCTGCTCATGTTTCCTGAGAAAACTGAAGCTCCTGGAAAGTAATCCACTATTTTATTGCATAAAGAGTGCTCATGTCAGCATACAACAAAGAAACTATGTCACACACTAAAAGTGTTAGAAGTAACTATTAGTAATTTAATAAGTCGCCTGAAGTGAGGACTCCAGGCAGCAGCTTGGTCATGGGTGGTCATGTTCTCTACCAACAGACCCTGCGATCTTGGCCACAATGATTTATTACAGTGGACATCTAACTTCAGGGTGTCCAGGGGCTTTTGAGATGACATGAAGTGAGAGTGTTACTTCACAAGGACACTGATAGCCAATCTTCTTCCTGGGTAGGATTGGACTGGGAGACACATAAAGAGGTAGCTCATTGGTGGTGGAAATGGAAGTGAAAACATACCAGAAGGAGCTCAGACAAGGCAGAAACTGGATGCTGACTGCGGGGGATGGGGCCCAGGCAGCTGAGAAAACAATGAGACAACTTGCATTGGCGCAGAGGCTGCATTCCAGTTGCCACAAGGTCTAGCTGTTCAGTGTTTCTTATTCTTGCTTAAAACGGCTTTTTTCTGGCTTTCCTCGAAGATTGGCTAAGATTCCTGTTACCCTTATTTTTTGTAAGATTCCGTGTATGAAGTAACCTGAATGAATCTGTTTCTTGCAAACAAAAGAACCTATATAAGAATCAAAATAACACAAATAATGGTTAACTTTGGGACTTAAAATATGAACCATATTAATGCAGTTTATTAGTGTACATATGTTCAATAATGAAAAAAATTACATTTACAGGATTTTAATACTGGACAAATCTTTTACATTCTATAGCAAAATTTTTTGTTTTCCATCCCTAATCTATGGGGGGATGTATGAGTATATTTCCCTAAACAGTTCATATTTTGAGCATTTGTGTGGATATAATGCATTGGGGACTTGATGCTAATTTCATATAGCAATATTACAGTGATTATTATAGCCTTATTTTAAAATAATATCCTTATTTACATTGTTCATATTAGAAAACTTTAAGGATATAGAATTCTTTAAAAAATCCATTGTGCTTTAACTTATACATAAGAAAAATGATTAGTTTTTTCAGTTATTACAAAATATATATTTGATAAGTTGTCTTGGACAGTAACAGTTTGAGTTTTTGTTCATTTGCTTAAAATTATTCTCTAGATATTATTCTATTTGAATAGCTGATGTTTTTGTTTTCCTATATGGAGTGTATGTAAACACTTTATTTTTAAATAGCCAAAAAAACCCACTATTAGAATAAGTTGTCCTCCTAAGTGCCCCATACGCATTCTGTGAATGTCTATCTTTTCAACTAATTTATTTGTCTGCTTGTCAGTGTCCCTCACTAGCTTATAAACTTCTAGAAGAGAAAAACTACATCTCCTGTATCTTATATCCTCATCATCAGGAACATAGTAGGCATTCAATAAATATGTGTTAAATTACACAAGTGAAAAACAAACAAAGCCTATAAAACCACCTTTTAAAGTACTGTAAAAGATACATTAACTTATGTGCTTATGGCAAAAACTAAATGCTTCCATCCAATATCCACTTAAATTACTTTTAGACTTATAAGGTCATTATGCTCTGAAGATGATGAAAGCAGATGGGATAGTTCAATGCTTTACCCCAGGAAGGGGAAGGAAAGTGATGAAAATTTATCAGCAGAAGTATAAATCAATAAACATATATTAAATGTTAAAACATTTGAAACTTAACACAGTAGGCACTTCCTGTGACCATTAAGTAATTTAAATATTGATGATAATTTTGATATTAGTGACCTTTGATACTGAAGTATTGAAAGCATAGCAAAATATGTCTTTTCCTGCCCTTTCTTTTGTGCATTTAAATGTGAAGCACTAAGGCTCGTGCCACTTTATTCTGATGGAGGTGGAAGGGGAGATGGAGGTGGAAGCCTGCCACTGAATTTGAATTATGTAGGGAACATAGCCGTGTTGTACTCTCTTGTCAATATCTCCTTCCAGCTGGTGCTGACATAATTAGGCACATCAAGCACAGAAGAAGACATTTTAAATTCAAAGCACTGTTCCAAGTCCTGTGAGTAGCTATGAAAGGTGCCTGAAGTAATCAATAACACATGGTAAGGTGTGCAGTTGTAGTAGGTTATCCACCCACCTTGGGTCTATTATAAGACATAAAGAAGTAGAAAAGCCAAGATTGTTAACTTCTTAAAAAGTAGCCTTGTTTAAAGAGTTGACTTATTAGTACTGAATTTTCTTTAAAAAAACTACGAACTTAGAATTGAATCTTTCATCACCAGCATAAAGCAGATAAATGTAAACTACCTGAGACAAGAAACTTTAACTTCCTTTGTTCTCCACTATACTCTCAGTATCTAACATGGTATGTGTCATTTAATAAGTGATCAATAAGTATTTGTCTAACAGAATGCATATGTAAATGGGGAGCCCTGGTCTTACTTATCCTTATTAGCCAAGTGGGAATATAGTGTACATTATGGGATTGTTATGTGGATTAGAAATAAATTAGATAAAGCCTCTAAGCATCTGTAGCAACAACTGCTGTTCCATAAAGTAGGAGATCCATATAAATATAATATATAATTGAAATTTTAATGGAGTATGGTATACATTTTGGCTTTTAAAAATATGTCCCTCGCTGTCTTGCCTGACTTTCACTGCATCTTCTCTCACCAAATCCTTCTTCCTCATTCTTTTCTGGCCCTCTACATCCTAAACATTTGTTAAGCAGAACAATTTAGTTATCATTTTAAAACTGATCTTCAAAGCTCATGACTTGAGGGTCTCAGCTGCTACTGTAAAAGGCTTCTCAAAGTATTTTTCCAAACAAAGACATTTTTCTCCCAAGAAAAATTTTGGTGGCAGCTGAGATTAATTTTTCACCCACTTCATATATGTAATTTCTACTGTCATTCATAGAAAGTTCTGTCACAGTTGAAAAAAGACACCATATGGAGGAAGGTCTGTAAATACCTTCTTACAGCATGTAGGGGTATAAATTTAGTTTGTGATCCCAAAGATTTTAGATTAAAATAATCTAAATGGTGATTCTTAACCACAAGGTAGAATTCTAAGGAATCTCTGAGAGAAGAGAGGTTGAATGTGGAGTCTCTCAGCTCTTAAATATAACACTTTCATTAACTTAATAGATAAATATTTCTTTGGAAAACAATGCTTAAATGAAAAAAGCATGAAAGCTGGAGGAATAATCAGAAAATTGTTGCCCAATAAAAATTCTATGGCATAAGGGTGGGGACCTGGTCCTGCCCTATAGCAAGCTGGCACAAGCCCCAAGCCCCCACAGGCCAAAGCACCAATTGCATAGGAAGATGGACCCACCCTCCACTGGCCAACAGCCACTGCATCAGGCAGAGCCTTGCAGCCAGCCAGGCCAGGGACCAGCCCATCTTACCAGTGCAGCCATAGTAATTGACCCCACAAAAACACAAGTGCACATGTAGCCCACATAGAAGTCACCCTATAGCATATAGCTCTGGTGACCAGAGGTGAGTGTACTGCTGGGTCCCATTGGATATCTTCTCCAATTTCAGAAAATGAAAACAACTTACCAAACATATAGAAATTAACACAAAAAATTGGGGAAAATGAGGAGACAGAGGAATAAATTCCAAATAAAGGAATAAGAAATAACCTTAGGAAAAGAACTAAACTAAGTGGAGTTAACAAATACCCAATAAAGAATTCAAGGATGTTTGCCAAACTTAGGAGAAGACTGGATTAACACAGTGAGAATTTCAACAAAGAGCTAGAAAATATAAAAGCTGAAGAATATAATAACCAAAATTAAAAAAAAGCAAACACTAGAAGGAATCAACAGTAAATTAAATGATATAGAAAAATGAATCAGCGATCTGGAAGACAGAGTAGTGGAACTCACCCAAGTTGAATGGAAAAATAATTTTTTTTAATGTTTAGAAATGAGGATAGTTTAAGAGATTTCTGGGACATCAAGCATACTAAAAATTGCTATAGGGATCCCAGAAGGACAAGAGAGAGAGAAAGGGGCAGAGAATTTATTTGAAGAAATAATACTGGATAGCATTCCTGAAGTGGAGAAGGAAATAGATATCCAGGTCCAGGGGCATAGAGAGACCTAAACAAGAGGAACTCAAAGAAGCCCACACTGAGGCACATTATGATTAAAGTGGAAAAAATTTAAAGATAAAGAGACAATCTTAAAATCAGCAAGAGAAAAGCAACTAGCTATGTTATGTACAAAAGGAACTATGCGTAGATTATAAGACTGTGAGTAGATTTTTCAGCAGAAACTTTGCAGGCCAGAAAGGAATGGCATAATATATTCAAAATGATGGGAGAAAAAACCTACAACCAAGAATATACTATCCAGGAAGGCTATCATTCAAATTTGAAGGAGAGAGGGTTCTACAGTCAAGGAAAAGTAAGAGTAAAGCACCACTAAACTGGCTTCACAAGAAATATTGAAGAGACTTAGCTAAGTGGGGAAAAAATGCACAACTAGAAATATGAAAATGATGAAAGGATAAATGTCACCAGTAAAGGCAAACACACAGTAAAGGTAGATCAAATACTTATAAAGTTAACAGGAAGATTAAAAGACAAAAGTAGTAAATCATTTACATCTAGAGTAAGTAGTTAATGGATATGTAAAATATAAAAAGCCAAAATATTAAACTTTGAGGGGGAGAATTAAAATGTAGAGTGGTTAGAGTGCATTCAAACTTAAGAATCACCAACTTAAAATAATCATATGTATAAATACACACACACACAAAGAGAAAAGAATGCAAACATAACACTAAAGATAGTTATCCAAAAACAAGGGAAGAGAACAAAAGTAGAAGAAAGGAATAGAAAAGACCTACAAAAACAAGCCCAAAACAACAAAATGGCATTAAGTAAATACCTATCAATACATACATTAAATGTAAAGGGACTAAATGCTCCAATCAAAAAACATAGAATGGCTGAATGGATACAAAAACAAGTTCCATCTATATGCTACCAACAAGAGACTCACTCTAGTTCTAAAGACACACACAGACTGAAAGTTAGAGGATGGAAAAATGTGTTATATGCAAATGGAAATGAAAACTAAGCTGGGGAAGCAATACTTATACCAGACAAAATAAATTTTAAAACAAGGACTGTAACAAGAGACACAGAGGAAATTATATAACGATAAAAGGATCAACCGGGCTTCCCTGGTGGCGCAGTGGTTGAGAGTCCACCTGCCGATGCAGGGGACATGGGTTCATGCTCCCGTCCGGGAAGATCCCACATGCTGCAGGAACGGCTGGGCCTGTGAGCCATGGCCGCTGGCATCCGGAGCCTGTGCTCCACAACGGGAGAGGCCACAACAGTGAGAGGCTTGCGTACCGCAAAAAAAAAAAAAAAAAAAAAAAGGATCAACCAACGAGAAGATATAAAAATTATAAAAATATATGTACTCAACAAAGGAGCACCTAAGTAAATAAAGCATATGTTAGCAAACATAAGGGAGAAATTGACAGTAATACAATAATAGTAGGAGCATTTAACACCCACTTACATCAATAGACAGATTATCTAGACAGAAAATATACAAGGAACCACTGGCCTTAAGTAACACATCAACCCAGAGGGAATCCATAGGTATATATATGGAACATTTTATATAAAATCAACAGACTACACATTTTTTTCAAGTGTACATGGAACATTCTCCAAGATAGATCACAAGGTTGGCCACAAAACTAGTCTCAATAAGTTTAAGAAATTGAAATCATTTCAATCACCTTTTCCAAACAGAAAGGTATGATATTAGAAATGAGCTACAAGGAAAACAAAAATACAGAAAGGCTAATCAATATGCTACTAAACAACCAGTGGATTGCTGAAGAAATCAAAGAGGAATTCACAAAATACCTGAAGAAAAATGAAAATAAAAACACAACGATCCAAAATCTATGAGATGCATGGGCTTCTCTGGTGGTGCAGTGGTTGAGAGTCCGCCTGCTGATGCAGGGGACATGGGTTCATGCCCTGGTCCAAGAAGATCCCACATGCCACGGAGTGGCTGGGCCCGTGAGCCATGGCTGCTGAGCCTGCGCGTCCAGAGCCTGTGCTCCACAACAGGAGAGGCCACAACAGTGAGAGGTCCACATACCGCAAAAAAAAAAAAAAAAAAAAAAAAAAAAAAATCTATGAGATGCAGCAAAAGCAGGTCTAAGAGGGAAGTTTATAACAATACAAACCTACTTCAGAAAACAAAGCAATCTCATTAACAATCTAACCTTGTCCATAAAGGAACCAGAAAATAAAAGAAATCCCAAAGTTAGTAGAAAGAAAAAAAAAATCAGAGCATAAGTAATAAAACAGAGACTAAAGAAAGAGAAAAGATCAATGAAACTAACGGCTTGTTCTTTAAAAGGTAAAAAAAAATTGATCAGCCTTTCACCAGAGTCAACAAAAAGAGAGAGGGCACAAATAAATAATGTCAAAAGTGAAAGAGAGGCTATAACAGACACCATAGAAACACAAAGAGTGATTACCATGAACAGAAAGAAAATACACCAATAAAGTAGACAACCTTAAGAAATGGATAAATTTCTAGAAATGTATCCTCTCCCAAGATTGAATCAGGAAGAAATTAAAAAATATGAATAGACTGATTACAAGTAATAAAAATGCATCAGTAATTTTTGAAACTCACAACAAACAAAAGTCCAGATAGACAGTTGAACAGGTGAATTCTAGCAAACATTTAAAAAAGAGTTAACACTTATTCTTTTCAAACTATTCCAGAACAATTGAAGAGGAAGAAACATTACAAAATTCATTCAATGAGGCCAGCATCACCCTGATACAAAAACCAGACTAGGACACCACAGTAAAGGAAAACTACAGGCCAATTATCTCTCATGGACATAGATACAAAAGTCCTCAACAAAATATTAGCAAACCAAATTCAATAATACATTAAAGAGATTATACACCATTATCAACTGAGGTTTATTCCAGGGATGCTAGGATGGTTCATTATCCTCAAATCAATCAATGTGATACAGCACATTATCAAACTGAAAATAAAAAAAATAGCATCATCTTAATAGATGTATAAAAATCTTTTGAAAAAATTTCACATCCATTAATGATAAAAACTCTACAGAAAGTGGGTATAGGGGGAATACACTTCAACCCAATAAAGACCACATATGATAAGCCCGACTTATCATATTAGCCCAGCTAACATCATACTCAACAGTGAAAAGCTGAAAGCATTTCCTCTAAGATCAGGAATAAGACAAGAATTTACACTCTCCTACTCTTATTCAACATAGCATTTGATGTCCTAGCCAAAACAGTCAGACAAGAAAATAAATAAAAATAATGGGAAAGGAAGAAGTAAAACTATCATTGTTTGTAGATGACATGATACTACATATAGAAAATCCTAAAGATGTTACCAAAAAACTACTAGAACTAATAAGTGAATTCAGTAAATTTGCAGGATACAATGTTAACATACAGACATCTGTTGTGTTTCTATACAGTAATGAGTAACTATTTGTAGGAGAAATTAAGAAAACAATCCCATGTATAATTGCATCAAAAGAATAAAGTACCTAGAAGTATATCTAACAAAAGAAGTAAAAGACTTGTACTCTGAAAACTATAAGACATTGATGAAAAAAATTGAAACCAACACAAATGAAAAATATACTGTGCTCATGGACTGAAATAATTAATATTGTTAAAATGACCGTACTACTCAAGGCAATCAACACAGTTAATGCAATTCCTATCAAAATACGAAAAGATTCTCTACCAAACTAGAAAAAAATAATTCTAAAATTTGTATGGAAATGCAAAGACTCCAAATAGATAAAGCACTCTTGATAAAGTAGAACAAAGCTGGAAGTATCACCCTCCCTGGTTTCAAAATATACTACAAAGACCCAGTAATCAAAACAGTATGGCACCTCTGCAAAAAAAATGTACACATAGATCAATGGAAGAGAATAGAGAGCTCAGCAGTAAACCCATGTTTGTATGGTTAATTAATCTATGACAAAGATGCAAGAATAAACAACTGAGAAAAGACAGCCTCTTCAATAAATGGTATTGGGAAAACTGGACAACTATAGGCAAAAGAGTCAAACTGGGCTATTTTCTCACATCATATACAAAAATAAACTCAAAATGGATTACAGACTCAAATGTAAGACCTGAAACCTTAAAACTCCTACAAGAAAACATAGGCAGTATACTCTTTGACATCAGCCTTAGCAATAATTTTTTGTTTTTGTTTTTGCAGTACATGGGCCTCTCACTGTTGTGGCCTCTCCTGTTGCAGAGCACAGGCTCCGGACACGCAGGCTCAGCAGCCATGGGTCACGGGCCCAGCCGCTCCACGGCATGTGGGATCCTCCCGGACCGGTACACGAACCCGTGTCCCCTGCATCGGCAGGCGGACTCTCAACCACTGCGCCACCAGGGAAGCCCCTGCAATATTTTTTTGGATCTGTCTCCTTAGGCAAGGGAAACAAAAGCAAAAATAAACAAATGGAACTACATCTAACTAAAAACTTTTGCACAGCAAAGAATGCTATCAGCAAAACAAAAAGGCAACCTACTGAATGGGAGAAGATATTTGCAAATGATGTATGTCATAAGGGGTTAATATTTAAAATATACAAAGAACTCATACAACTCAACTTCAGAAAAACCCCAAACAACCTGATTAAAAAATGGGCAGAGGTCCTGAATAAACATTTTTTCCAAAGACATACAGATGGACAACAGACCCATAAGATTTTCAAATCACTAATCATCAGGGAAATGCAAATCAAAACCACAATGAGATACCACCTCAAACCTGTCCAAATGGCTATTATCAAAAAGACAACAAATAACAAATGTAGTGAGGATGTCGAGAAAAGGGAACACTTGTGCACTGTCGGTGGGAATGTAAATTGGTGTAGTGGCTATGAAAAACAGCATAAAGTTTCCACAAAAAATTAAAAATAGAACTGCCATACAATACAGTAATTTTGCTTCTAGATATTTATCTGAAGAAAACAAAAACATTAATTTGCAAAGATATATGCACACCAATGTCCATTGCAGCATTATTTACAATAGCCAAGATATGAACGCAACCTAAGTGTCCATCAGTAGATGAATGGATAAAGAAGAAGTGATATATATATGTATATAAAATGGAATATTACTTAGTCATGGTTAATAAAATGAAATATTGCCAACTGTGACAACTTGGATGGATCTAGAAGATATTATGCTGCATGAAATAAGTCAGACAGAATAAGATAAATAGGGTATGATCTCATTTGTATGTCAAATCTAAAAATAAAGCAAACAAACAAAACAAAATGAAAATAAACTCATAGACACAGAGAACAAATGGGTGGTTGCCAGAGTGGAGGATGTTGAGGGGGAACAAAATAGCTGAAGAGGATTAAGATGTACAAACTTCCAGTTATAAAAAAAATAAATAAATAAGCCATGGTGATGTAATATACAGCCTAAGAAATATGGTCAATAATACTTTAATAACTTTGTATGGGACAGGTGGTTATTAGACTTCTCATGGTGATCATTTCATAATGTATTCAAATGTCAAATCACTATGTAGTACCCCTGAAACTAACATAATACTGTAATTCAACTATATTTCAATAATAAAAAAGAAAAATTCTACATTATAAAGCATTAGAGGAATGTAAGTCAGTGTTTAATGAGAATAAATTGTATCTATTTACAGTATTCTTCAAGATGATACAGTCCAAGGCATAATCTGTGCCTTAGACTGGGCAAGTGTACATGGTTTTGTAACATGCCATCTATGTGTACCACCCGTCCATAACCTGAAACGAGCAACAGAGTCAAAGCTTGTGATGTGACATAAAGTGGTATTTATCTTTTGTCTGATGGATGTCAATGCTGTTCTATAACATTTACTAATTGCCTCTAGTGAAAAATGACTCATATTAATAAAAAATAGGATACAAAATTGTAAGGCAAATAGTAGATATTTTATTCTATATGGTTGGAGGAGAGCAGTAATTATGATTGTAACCTTCTAATAGCAGTTAGTGCTCTTTCAGACAAAATGTTTCCCAATTTCCTACCATATATGTTAAAAGAGCTTGCAAGCATTACTAAACAAATTTTCTGTCCTCTGAGAAGTAGAGGACAAGGTGGGATTTGATGTACAAGAGATTTACTGAGGGAAATTGTGTGAAGGATAAAGGGGAGAAAGCAGGAGTCAGTTGGCAGGGAGAGCCTGCAGACCATGAGGTTAGTCTGAGCCCTGGGGAAGGAGAGGGGGAAGCAAGGAGGCTTGGGAAGAAAGGCTCTTAGGCTGCAGCACCGTCCTAAGAAGGTTTTGGCCAGGCCAGTGGAGTCCTGAGCCAAAGTTGCCCTCCAGAGGACTCTGCCTGTTTCCTGCAGCCACCTGCACATTATCCCCGCTGAGAGCAGCCTGGGGGAATGTGGCCTGAGACAAGCACTGGTTATAGATCCACAAGGGCAGCAGCGGGGTCAGTAGACTCTGCCCCCTCAGTAGGAGATCTGAGCAATTGTGTTTCCATGTTCACCACATTTTCCAAATAGGGAACTGTTTGGTTTTGAAGAACAGTTTTAAAATTCTAACCTGGCAGACAATAAATTTAACCTAGGCTGTTTAACAGATCTGAAAACCAAATCACCTTTATCTTTGCTTTCACAGCATCAACTTTCCCTACAAGTAATCTGTCCTAAAATAGGAAGTCCTCCAATGAAGGACTTCTGGTTATATGGAGAATTACATAGTTCACAGTTTCTAAAATGTTATTCGTTATGATTAACAAATAAGATTATTATCTGTTATTCTAGTAATATATATTCTAGTAATATATTTATCCATTTAACAAGTAATGGAGTGCCTGCTGAATGCTAGACAAAATAGGTATCATTTCTTTCCAACCTTTATAGTATTATTATGCACAGAACATGCACTTAGCATAGCAAGTTATTTTCAGATTCCAGAGTCTAGGAGACATAGCACCTGTAAAATATAAGGAACTCAACAAGAACTTGGTGACTGAATGTGCAATGAAATTCACAGTCACCTTGAGAAGGCATATTATGCTAGACCTTTTCAGAGGGCTCATACTCCTGTCCAATAGAATAAACTTAAACTTATCTACCCAAGAATATTTATTCAAAATAATGTATTTTTAAGTAAATAAAAAGTTGAGAACTAAAAAAATTATGAATAGTGATTCAGTCATGTTACATTTCCAAAAATTTTATGCTTTGAGAAAATATGTTTGGTTTCACTTTTATGATTGTTTATATTTGATATTTAAGGCTGTGCTTTCTGTAGTTTAATCTTTGCAGATAATATAAAACCCAGAATATAAACCACACACTTAATGATGAGATTTTCTTGAAACCAAAAATGAAATTTTTTAAAGCACGGGGCATTTTAGCCTGACTTAAAAACATCTTGATTTTTCTGTTCTCAGCTAACTATATGGCTTTATAAACTCTGTTTCCAATAAGATCATATTCTATTGTTTAACAAGAAAAATTAATAAAACAAAACCATAACTTTAGAAACAGATGGTACTATGTCCTTTTTTCCAGTCATGACATATCAAGGTGTTTTATAATAGTAACCCAAGCAGAAAACTATAGTGATATTGTGGTTTTAAAAAAAAATCTTGTTTCTTTTAGTTCTATAGACATTTAAGAGACTGAGAGAGGGTCTATTATCACAATAAAAAAAGTCAAAAGTACTAAAATTGACCCCTACATTTACACACTATTTCCTGAAATCTTATAAATCACCCATAGTACCTTTTTCATATCCCTCCTGAAAGATCACTGAGGAATTAACTACAGGGTTTTAAAAGCTGAAGGAATGTTTAAGCGCTGCAGGATTTGCACAAGCCATCAGATGCTACCCACATTTGGAAGACAGACATTTATTATGTATTTGTCGCCTGGCCTATTTTAGGTCTTCTTGTATAGCTCGATACTTTTAAAATAATAGAAAATCATTACAGGTAATAATTATGTGAGGTCTTGATTTAATTGCCAATTTGGAAACTAAGCATAAAGGGTTTTTAATTGTTATTTTGTAAGCTTTTAGCATTTCCAGTTACCCCGTCAGTTCCTAAGAAATAACAAAATACATTTTGTAGTTAAAGTGAGAATATTTCCCTGTCAAAAATTGCCTGTTTTTATTATTGTAAGAATTGGTCCACTGAACTTAGCTCAGCCTCCAAGGCCTCAGCGAGAATGCTATGATTAATGAGGTAGCCATTAATGTCAGTAGATTGAACAACCAAAATCTGATTATATTAAAGTGCTTCCCAAACATTAGGGTCACATTAACAGTTTATTGAAACAAGCTGATAAAATTTAAAATGGTCATCTAATTCCCTTGGGTTCCTAATTGTTGCATGATAAATCACTCTGTAGAGAAATCTATTACAATGTTCCAAATGAGAAAATGTGATTTACTGTACCATTACTAGGGTATATGAAGCACTTCAGTTCTTTAACAGGAAGATTTTGCTAGAATGAGAAAAAACTGTTCAGATTTTTTTTTTTTTGGAACGGTCTGGCCTTCAATAAAACCTCTTAATGATAAATCTTCCAACTATGAATTGGGAAGAAAAATGATGCATTTTATGATCCTGCATTATGTAAAAACAAGTTACATTAAAGTTCCTTATGTGTCGATTACTGAAAGTTCAGCGTGAATGAGCCTTTGTTGACGCTCATCTACTCTTCAGGAGGAAATCACTGCAGAAATCAACTGCACCCTATAAACTAGCTGAAATATTTCTCCACTGTGGAAATATGGTCAAATTCTCTCCAGAGACTAATGTCTCTGCTTTGAAAGATAATTTTTAGGGGTACAAGTGGAACAAGTGAAATCTTTTGCCTGTTCAGGCTTCAGATCACATGTCAATCCCTGAATGCAGCATTTCCAAGAATGGCCCCATAGTTTCATGTACGGTTAAGCAGTTAAGACCATGTCATCATTTATTCCTGGAAAAACCACTGGCCAAGAGATGGCAGGAGGAAGTAAGCATTTCTGAGAATGGCTGGAAAAGGCGGTAAACCCCATTGTTTTGGTGTAACTGATGACAAAGTTAAAGGAAAGTCACATAAGCATGTGCAAATAATGGGAAACTGTTAATCTATGCAGTGTTTATGGTGAAGGAATATTCTGGGCTTTGATACACTAAATTATTAGAATGATTATTCAAATTCAAAGAAAAAAGTATATCCAGGCAGATTTCTTTGACATTCTCTTCTCCCCAACACAGAGTGGAATTTGAGCCTCCCTTTCTACAGTCTAAGTTGACTGCATAAACCTTTAACAAAGCACTCACCAAATTGTATTGTAATAATTTATGTGTTTATGTCACCTACTAGCTCTTCAAGGACAGTGATCATATTACAAAATAACTGTTCAATTCTGGACACTATTAAAAAGTCGATGGACAGTAAATGTTCACAAAATGTTTGTTGAATAAATAATGAAGTGAATGAATGAATTTAAAAAAACGAATGGCTCTCCAAATGGTTCATTTGCCATTTTATTTCCCAAGTATTCTGTGGCTATTTTACATGTTTAACTTATGATCAGGTTATCTTTAAAAATTCCTTCTGTGCCTTGTTTTTAATCATATTTTTCATACCAGAAATGATTGCATTGGTATCAATTCTCTTTCAATTGCCCACATGTCCCACCAGGAAAGACTATGTGAGATGAGTAATGCTTGGTGTGAGTACATCCAGTATATTTTAGAAACTCAGAAGACAGAGTGGTTCCAGAGTGGACTATGTGTTTAGGTGGCTGGGTAGGGGACGGAGAGAGACCTGTCAGTGCCTGGAGTGGTGGTTGCACTTGTAGCTGAGGTCAGCCTATACTCAGCCCCTGAGAAAGCAGGGTTATTGGAAAGGCTGGTTGGGTTACCTGGAAAATTGTGACAACAAATCCTGTAATTACCACTGGTATTTTAAATGTCCCCAGGAAAGTTCAGATACACTTATCACATTTTGCTTACCTAATTTATAGTGGAAAACTCTTTAAAGAGATTTTCAAGAGTGTCCACATGCTTCTTGGTAATCTTTTCAGAATCTTGACTTGAGGAAGGGATTGTGTGGAAAGATAATATGTAGAGCAGAGAGAAAGCTTAGAACTACCTTAGGTAAAAATGGGTGGGTCACATAGATGCCTTCAATCAAATATCAGACCCTTTCATTTTCTATAGCAAAACTTTTATAAGAATAAGAATAAAATGTATCTGTATTGAATCAAAGAAGTTAAATGTTTCTGTGTTTCAAGGCTTACAGAATTCGTAATACAACTAGCAGGAGAGTGTGCAGAATTTCAAAAAACTGTATCACTTTCTCTTTACCCCAGAGAAAGTATTATTCTTTGATATAGTGTATTTAAAATATTATTCTTATTTAGTTGCTAGAATCTTCCTCCTAAATTTTAGACCTTAAACTAACATAAACTAACCTTCTATTTTGTTTCTGTTGTTGACAAATACAGAGCGCACTCATTTTTTGATAACACATGACTTACATCCTTATTTCCCTCAAGCATTTATTCAAATTTCTTCTTATCCGGATTTTTTTTTTTTTTACCAAAATACCTAAAATAGTACTTTCCATCACCATGCCCCCTGATCCTTAAAAAAAAAGTCTTCAGAACACTAGACATATTAACATATTATATATTTCTTTTTTAAACTTATTGTCTACTTTCATCCACTTAAACATAAGCTCCATAAAATTGAGAGTTTTTTTTTTATTCATAGGTAAAACCCCAGTGCCTGGAACAATGTCTGGAACATTATAGGTGCTCAATAAATATTTGCTGAATAAAAAAAGTAGAGGAATCAGATTGTATTCATTACAAAGCATCTTCAGTTTGCAGAAGAGCAAGTCATTTATAAAAATTGGAATTCGTGGGGGAGAGTTTTTGACAAATTTGAATTACATCATTTCTGATGGGATTTCAGTAAGCATTAAGTTGAAATGGATATTAATTGAGCATCAGGAAGGAAAATAGGAAACAAAGGTACTGGGTCATACAAAAATTGAATTTCTTTCCTTAAGTAATTAGACAACAGTTTGGCTCGGTGGCATTTCAAGTTCCCTCAGTTCACAAATACCATTCTCCCTCATTTTTCTAACTTCAAAGACCTCAAAACTTGGAGGAAAAGACTTGTATTTACTAAAAATGTTAGGGGAGACATGGTTGGTGTTATGCTCAAGGGGACAATACAGGGTTCAGTTGGTCCCTAGATCTGTGCTCATCTCCACTGTAATCCAAAAGCACACATCATGATTCTGAAGGTAGGTAGACAAGCTGTCAAATTCAAAACAGTATTACTAACTATACAATCCCAGCAACCATTTATGGTCATACCCATCTGAATGAAAGCTTTCTTTTGAATCTAAACTAATCTGATTAAAAAAGTAAATACTAAATTAAAAACCGCTGTGGATTGAATTCACATTTTCCTTGGTATCATTCACTTTTTTTCCCCATAGGTTTAGTCATAATTTGGGTTTCTTCTCCTGTGAATTGCATATTCATATCCTTTGTCTATATTTTTCCTAATAATTGTTCAAATTTTACTTATTATTTTGTAGAATTTCTTTTGATACTATTCTGGATGCTAATCCCTGGGTGATTATATGAATTGCAAATATCTTTTCACTTTCTTTTTACTTTATGCTTTTGATGCATAAACGTTTCTGTTCTAATGTAGTCAAATTAATCAAGCATTTCTTTTTTTAAAAAAAATTTTAACATCTTTCTTGGAGTATAATTGCTTTACAATGCTGTGTTAGTTTCTGCTGTATAACAAAATGATGTCAAAATGATGTCTATACATATACATACATCACTGTATCTCCTCCCTCTTGTGTCTCCCTCCCACCCTCCCTATGCCAACCTCTAGGTGGACACAAAGCACCGAGCTGATCTCCCAGTGCTATGTGGCTGCTTCCCACTAGCTATCTATTTTACATTTGGTACTGTATATATGTCCATGTCACTCTCTCACTTCATCGCAGCTTACACTTCCCCCTCTCTGTGTCCTCAAGTCCATATTCTATGCCTGCGTTTTTATTCCTGTCCTGCCCTAGGTTCTTTAGAACCTTTTTTTTTTTTAGCATACAGTATTTGTTTTACTCTTTCTGACTTACTTCACTCTGTATGAGAATCTCTAGGTCTAACCACCTAACTACAAATAACTCAATTTCGTTTCTTTTTTGGCCGAGTACTATTCCATTGTATATATGTGCCATATTTTCTTTATCCATTCATCTATTGATGGGCACTTAGGTTGCTTCCATGTCCTGGCTATTGTTAATAGAGCTGCAATGAACATTGTGGTACATGACTCTTTTTGAATTATGGTTTTCTCAGGGTATATGCCCAGTAGTGGGATTGCTGGGTGGTATGGTAATTCTAATTTTAGTTTTTGAGGGACCTCCATACTGTTCTCCATTGTGGCTGTATCAATTTACATTCCCACCAATAGTGCAAGAGGGTTCCCTTTCCTCCACACCCTCTCCAGGATTTATTATTCGTAGATTTTTTGATGTTGGCTATTCTGACTGGTATGAGGAGATACCTCATTGTAGTTTTGATTTGCATTTCTCCAATGACTAGTGATGTTGAGCATCTTTTCATGTGTTTGTTGTCAATCTGTATATCTTCTTTTGAGAAATGTATATTTAGGTCTTCTGCCCATTTTTGTATTGGGTTGTTTGGTTTTTTTGATATTGAGCTGCATGAGCTGCTTGTATATTTTGGAGATTAATCCTTTGTCAGTTGCTTCATTTGCAAAAAGTTTCTCCCATTCTGAGTGTTGTCTTTTCATCTTGTGTATGGTTTCCTTGCTGTGCAAAAACTTTGAGTTTCATTAGGTCCCATTTCCTTATTTTTGTTTTTAATTTCATTTCTCTAGGAGGTGGGTCAAAAAGATTCTTGCAGTGATTTATGTCATAGAGTGTTCTGCCTATGTTTTCCTCTAAGAAATTTATAGTGTCTGGCCTTACATTTAGGTCTTTAATCCATTACAAGTTTAATTTTGTGTATGGTGTTAAGGAGTGTTCTAATATCATTCTTTTACATGTAGCTGTCCAGTTTTCCCAGCACAACTTATTGAAGAGGCTGTCTTTTCTCCACTGTATATTCTTGCCTCCTGTATCAAAAATAAGGTGACCATATGTGTGTGACTTTATCTCTGGACTTTGTATCCTGTGCCATTTATCTATATTTCAGCTTTTGTGCCAGTACCATACTGTCTTTATTACTGTAGCTTTGTAGTATAGTCTGAAGCAAGGGAGCCTGATTCCTCAAGCTCCATTTTTCTTTCTAAAGATTCCTTTGGCTATTCATTGTCTTTTGTGTTTCCATACAAGTTGTGAAATTTTTTGTCCTAGTTCTGTGAAAAATGCCATTGGTTGTTTGATAGGGATTACTTGAATCTGTAGATTGCTTTGGGTAATATAGTCATTTTCACAATGTTGATTCTTCCAATCCAAGACATGGTATATCTCTCCATCTGTTTGTATCATTGTTAATTTCTTTCATCATTTTCTTATAGTTACCTGCATACAGGTCTTTTCTCTCCTTAGGCAGGATCATTCCTAGGTATTTTATTCCTTTTGTTGCAATGGTCAATGGGAGTGTTTCCTTAAATTATATTTCAGATATTTCATCATTAGTGTATAGGAATGCAAGATATTTCTGTGCATTAATTTTCTATTCTGCTACTTTACCAAATTCTTTTATTAGCTCTAGTAATTTTCTGGAAACATCTTTAGGATTCTCTATGTATAGTATCATGTCATCTGCAAACAGTGACAGTTTTACTGTTTCTTTTCTGATTTGGATTCCTTTTATTTTTTTTTTCTTCTCTCATCACTGTGGCTAAAACTTCCAAAGAGTGGTGAGAGTGGGCAACCTTGTCTTGTTCCTGATCTTAGTGAAAATGGTTACAGTTTTTCACTATTGAGAACAGTGTTGGTTGTGGATTTGTCATATATGGCTTTTATTATGTTGAGGTAAGTTCCCTCTATGCCTATTTTCTGGAGGGTTTTTATGATAAATGGTTGTTGAATTTTTTTGAAAGCTTTTCTGCATCTATTGAGATGATCATATGATTTTTTTCCTTCAATTTGTTAATATGGTTTATCACATTGATTGATTTGCATATATTGGAGAACCCCTGCATTCCTGGGATAAACCCCACTTGGTCATGGTGTATGATCCCTTTAATGTGTATTGGGTTCTGTTTGCTAGTATTTTGTTGAGAATTTTTGCATCTATGTTCATCAGTGATATTGTCCTGTAGATTTTTTTTTTTTGTGGCATCTTTGTCTGGTTTTGGTATCAGGGTGATGGTGGCCTCATACAATGAGCTTGGGAGTGTTCCTCCCTCTGCTATATTTTGGAAGAGTTTGAGAAGGATAGGTGTTAGCTCTTCTCTAAATATTTGATAGAATTGGCTTGTGAAGCCATCTGGTCCTGGGCTTTTGTTTGTTGGAAGATTTTTAATCACAGTCTCAATTTCAGTTCTTGTGATTGGTCTCTTATATTTTCTATTTCTTCCTGGTTCAGTCTCAGAAGTTTGTGCTTTTCTAAGAATTTGTCCATGTCTTCCAGGTTGTCCATTTTACTAGCATATTGTTGCTTGTAGTAATCTCTCATTATCCTTTGTACTTCTGCATTGTCAGTTGTTACTTCTTCTTTTTCATTTCTAATTCTATTGATTTGAGTCTTCTCCCTTTTTTTTTTTTTTTTTGGATAAGTCTGGCTAATGGTTTATCAATTTCATTTATCTTCTCAAAGAACCAGCTTTCAGTTTTATTCATCTTTGCTACTGTTTCCTTAATTTCTTTTTCATTTATTTCTGATCTGATATTTATGATTTCTTTCCTTCTACTAACTTTGAGGTTTTTTTGTTCTTCTTCTCTAATTGCTTTAGGGTAAGGTTAGGTTGTTTATTTGAGATGTCTCCTGTTTCTTGAGGTAGGATTGTATTGATATAAACTTTCCTCTTAAAACTACCTTTGCTGCATCCCATAGGTTTTGAGTTGTGTTTTCATTGTCATTTATTTCTAGGTATTTTTTTGATTTCCTCTTTGATTTCTTCAATGATCTCTTGATTATTTAGTACTGTATTGTTTAGCCACCATGTGTTTGTCTTTTTTACAGGTTTTTTTCCCTATAATTGATATCTAGTCTCATAGCTTTGTGGTAAGAAAAGATACTTGATATGATTTCAATTTTCTTAAACTTATCAAGGCTTGATTTGTGACCCAAGATATGATCTATCCTGGAGAATGTTCCATGAGCACTTGAGAAGAAAGTGTAATCCTCTGTTTTTGGATGGAATGTCTTTTAAATATCAATTAAATCCATCATGTTTAATGTATCATTTAAAGCTTGTGTGCCTTATTTATTTTCATTTTGGATGATCTGTCCATTGGTGAAAGTGGGGGGGTGTTAAAGTCCCCCACTATTATTGTGTTACTTTTGATTTCCTCTTTTAGCATTTGCCTTATGTATTGAGGTCCTCCTATGTTGGGTGCATAAATATTTACAATTGCTATATCTTCTTCTTGGATTGATCCCTTGATCATTATGTAGTGTCCTTCTTTGTCTCTTGTAATAGTCTTTATTTTAAAGTCTATTTTGTCTGATATGAGAATTTCTACTCCAGCTTTCTTTTGATTTCCATTTGCATGGAATATCTTTTTCCATCCCCTCACTGTCAGTCTGTATGCGTCCCTAGGTCTGAAGTGGGTCTCTTATAGACAGCATATGTATGGGTCGTGTTTTTGTATCTCTTCAGCCAGTCTATGTCTTTTGGTTGGCGCATTTAATCCATTTACAGTTAAGGTAGTTATCGATATGTATGCTCGTATTACCATGTTCTTAATTGTTTTGTGTTTGTTATTGTAGGTCTTTTCCTTCTCTTGTGTATCCTGCCTAGAAAAGTTCCTTTATCATTTGTTGTAGAGCTAGTTTGATACTGTTGAATTATCATAGCTTTTGCTTGTCTGTAAAGATTTTAATTTCTCCGTTGTGTCTGATTGAGCTCCTTGCTTGGTAGATTAATATTGGTTGTAGGTTTTTCCCTTTCATCACTTTAAATATGTCCTGCCACTCCTTTCTGGCTTGCAGAGTTTCTGCTGAAAGATCAGCTGTTAACTTTATAGGGATTCATTTGTAAGTTAATTGTTGCTTTTCCCTTGCTGCTTTTAATATTTTTTCTTTGTATTTAATTTTTGATAGTTTGATTAATATGTGTCTTGACATGTTTCTCCTTGGATTTATCCTGTATGGGGCTCTCTGTGCTTCCTGCCCTTGACTGACTATTTCCTAACCCATATTAGGGAAGTTTTCAAGTATAATCTCTTGAAATATTTTCTTAGTCCCTTTGTATTCTCTTTTTCTTTTGGGACCCCTCTAATTCAAATGTTGGTGTGTTTTATTTTGTCCCAGATGTCCCTGAGATTGTTCTCAATTGTTTTCATTCTGTTTTCTTTATTCTGGTCTGCAGTAGTTATTTCCACTATTTTATCTTCCAGGTCACTTATCCGTTCTTCTGCCTCAGTTATTCTGCTATTGATTCCATCTAGAGAATTTTTAATTTCATTTATTGTGTTGTTCATCCTTGTTTGTTTGCTCTTTAGCTCTTCTGGTTCCTTGGTAAATGTTTCTTGTGTTTTCTCCATTCTATTTCCAAGAATTTGGATCATCTTTACTATCATTACTCTGAATTCTTTTTCGGGTAGACTGCCTATTTCCTCTTCATTTGTTTGGTCTGGTGGGTTTTTACCTTGCTCCTTCATCTGCTGTATATTCCTCTGTCTTCTCATTTTACTTAACTTATTGTGTTTGTGGTCTCTGTTTTGCAGACTGCAGGTTCATAGTTCCAGTTGTTTTTGTTGTGTGCTTCCAGTGGGTAATGTTGTTTCAGTGGGTTGTGTAGGTTTCTTGGTGGAGGGGACTTGTGCCTGTGTTGTGGTGGATGAGGCTGGATCCTGTCTTTCTAGTGAGCAGACCATGTCTGGTGGTGTGTTTTGGGGTGTCTGTGACCTTATTATGATTTTAGGCAGTCTTTCTGCTAGTGTGTGGGTTTGTGTTCCTGTCTTGCTAGTTTGGCATAGGGTGTCCAGCACTGTAGCTTGCTGGTCACTGAGTGGAGCTGGGCCTTAGCATTGAGATGGAGATCTCTGGGAGAGCTTTTGCTATTTGATACCACATGGGGCCTGGAAGTCTCTGGTTGACCAATGTCCTGAACTCGGCTCTCTCACCTCAGATGCTCAGGCCTGACAGCCAGCCAGAGCACCAAGACTCTGTCAGCCACATGGCTGTGAAGTTAAGGGAGAACAAGAAAGAAAAAAATAAAAGTTATTAAAATAGAAAAAAATTATTAAAAATAAAAAAGTAATAAAAAAAGAGACAGAAAGAAGAGAGCAACCAAACAAAAAAAACAAATCTACCAATAATAAAAGTGCTAAAACCTATACAACAAAAAAAAAGGTCATTCAGAAACCTAGGACAGATGGCAAAAGCAAAGCTCTGCAGATAAAATCACACAAAGAAGCATACACATACACACTCACAAAAAGAGCAAAAGGACTATATATATATATATATATATATATATATATATATATATATATATATATACACAAAATTTTTAAAAAAGGAAGAGAGCAACCAAATCAATAAACAAATCTGCCAATGATAATAAGCTCTAAATACTAAACTAAGATGAACATAAAACCAGAAACAAATTAGATGCAGAAAGCCAACCCCAAGTCTACAGTTGCTCCCGAAGTCCACCGCCTCAATTTTCAGATGATTTTTTGTCTATTCATGTATTCCACAGATGAAGGGTACATCAAGTTGACTGTGAAGATTTCGTCCACTGCTCCTGAGGGTGCTGGGAGAAATTTCCCTTTCTCTTCATTGTTCACACAGCTCCTGGGGTTCAACTTTGGATTTGGCCCCACCTCTGCATGTAGGTTGCCTGATGGCATATCTTGGGAATTCTGAGGTCTTCTACCAGCATTCAGTAAGTGTTCTGTAAGAGTTGTTCCACATATAGATGTAGTTTTGATGTATTTGTGGGGAGGAAGGTGATCTCCACGTCTTACTTATCTGCCATCTTGGAGGCGCCCTCAAGCATTTCTTTTATGATTTGTGTTTTTTTAAGTCTTATTTCATAAATCCTTCCTACTCTAAGGTCCCAAAGAATTTTCTCCTGTATTCGCTGCCATCCTCTCGAGAATGGCAACCTTATCGTCTTCTCTGCAGGTGCTCTTTACCCACCCCCGTACTCCCACTGGCTTTACTTTACTCCAGCACACTTATAATTTTCTAATATATAACTTATTTGTTTATGCTTTTACTGCCTGTCTCACCACATTAAATACATGCTTCATAAGAGTAGGGATTTTTGTGTGTTATTTTTACTAATGTATCTCTAATACCTGGAAAAGTGTTTGGTATAAGTGTTTAATAAATATTCATAATTAATAAATTAGTATTTATTCTTTTGAAAGCTTTGGCATTAAATATCTTTGAATTATTTTTGTGTGTATGACATAAAACAGAGTTCTACTTTTATATGTTTTCCAAATGGAAACCAATTATCCGGAACCCATGAATTCAATAGCCTAACCCTAGCATATATGCTGCCTTTCTATATATACATGCTTTCATAGATTATATTCACCAGAATGTAAGCTCCAGTAAAGCAGGGACCCACTTTTTCTAATCTGCTCTATGCTCAGTATTTAGAACAGTGCTTATCAAATGGTATATTAGCAGAATATAAGAACAATGATTTATAACTGGATGCAACAACATGACTGAATTTCACAAATATAATATTGAACAAAAGAAGTCAAATACTAAAGAGTACTTACCATATGATTCAATTTATTTAACGTATAATACAGGCAGAACTTATATATGCTCTTAAACATCAGAATAGTGATTACTTTTGGGAAAGAGTAGTGATTGAAAAGAACCAAGAGAGAGGTTTCTGGGTTGTTGATAATGTTCTGATTCTTCATCTGGTTGGCAATTAATTCAATAAAACATTTCAAAAGTTTAATAAATATTTGTTGTGGGCTTCTTATGTCATTCTGTTGCTTCATTCCTATATGTCTCCACCAATACCAGACTGTATCTATTATTACCCTTTAAAATGAGCTTTCATACTCAAGAGAATGAGTTTTCCACTTTGTTACTATTTATCGTATTTATATTAGCTAAAGTAATCAGCATTTATACTGCTTTTCTATTCCAACAGTACTCTGGATAATTAAATAGTAGATGAAGAAATGTTTATTTTTATAGAAGCATTCTAGCTAATAACATAGAAGAATTATTATCATACCATTAGAGTATCACCATTTTGCAATTTCTTCTTTATTAATTGCTCTAGTCATTGATGACCAATGACTGCTAATATTTCAAAGAGAGAGTCATTGTGTAGAAGAATGCCAACTGGGAAGTGTCTTGTCAAATAAAATAAAACTGTAGCTGAATTTTAAGTCTCCATATACAGCTAGCAATTTCCAGGAAATACAGAAGGCAGAGATAGATATTAAATTATGAGATACAATGCAGACTGTAAGAAGTTTTACAAGACAAACAACCTGGCTTCTCCAAAAAATAAATTGCAAGAAAGAAAAAACAGTGGATTGAGGGATGGGAGGGAATATATAGATTTTCTACCAGTTGCAATGCATGGGCCTTATTTGAATCCTGAGTCAATAAAATGAACTGTAAAGTAATTATTACATTTATGAAACAATTGGAAATTTGAACATTAAGTGGTTATTTGACAATTTTAAGATATTTAGTTATGACTATGTAATGGTGGTTAGTTATGTTTTAAAAAAAAAGTAAACCCTTATCTTTTAGATATGTAAAATTATTGAATAAAATGAAAAAATATTTCATTAATCCCAGTGAGATAATTTTAAAATAGGCTTGTAAATCTCTTTACATGCATGAAAACCTGTTTGGAGTTTACTGGAAATATATTAAATTTAAAGATTAATTTGGGAAAAAGTGATATCTTTATAATATCTACTCTTCCTATCTTAACTATTTTGTAGACCAAACTCTCTCTACTTATTCTCCTTTACTCAAATTTTTTCTTCTTTTTCTTGTTTTAATTTTTGGCCATGCCACACGGCTTGTGGGATCTCAGTACACTGACCAGGTATTGAACCCAGGCCATGCCAGTGAAAGCCCAGAATCCTAACCTGTAGGCCACCAGGGAGCTCCCTCAAATATTTTTTTTTAATGCACTCTTTCAGATTAATTTTAGAATAATTTGGCCAACTTTCTCAAAAACATGATTTGAGATTTGACTGATACTTCATTCTAGCTGTATATTAATTTGGGAAGAATTGGGATGTTACAAATATTGCCTTTTATTTAAAACATGAGACATATATCTAGCCATTCAGGTGCCTTTAATAGTAAGAGCTGTGAATATCTTTTATTTGCCTTATTCCTAAGTAATGCATATTCATCCTTGTTGCTAAGAAGAATGGCAGTATAGCATAGTGTTTAGAGTACAGGCTCTAAAGTTGGACTGCCTGGCTCCATAAATTACTAGCTGTGTGCTTTGAGGCAAACTGCTTAACTTCTCTATTACTCAGTTTCTTCTCCTGCAAAATGATAATGGGAATAATAATTATTATTTCTGCCTCATAAGGTTTTGTTTCTCATTGTTGTGAGGATTAAATAAGCTAATACACTT
This sequence comes from Tursiops truncatus, assembly GCF_011762595.2. NCBI lineage: Eukaryota > Metazoa > Chordata > Mammalia > Artiodactyla > Delphinidae > Tursiops > Tursiops truncatus. The sequence continues at coordinate 36,627,071 of NC_047050.1, forward strand.
ACAACAGTGACACATAGAAAGAGGTCAAGAATATTAGTTATTAAATATTAGGTTATTTATTATGTTGAGTATTAACCTTTCATTTGTATTGTTTCAGTGTATTTATCAAGAATGAGTGTGTTAAATTTTACAAAATGACTTTTTAGTATTTATTGAGATTATCACTTTAAGTATTGATATGTGTGTATGAATAGATGACACTATAGCTGACTGCTTTTGAATAATTACAAGAATTCACTGAAGTGTTTCCATCTTCAGTGGCTCCTGTTAATTTAGGTATTTCACTTCCTCAGTAAATTTTGCTATTCCATTTTGCTGACACTACAATGAGAGAGGTCAAACAAAAGAGGAGGGAAATCTCTTGGCAATATAGTTGTCAAGTAAAAATACAGGACAGTCTATTAATTTTGGATTTTGGAAAAACAACAAATAAATTTAGTATAAGTGTATTCCAAATATTGGATGGGACATTATCATACTAAAAATTACTTTTTGTCTGAAAACTAAATTTAACTCTATGTCTTATATTTGTAGTTGCTAATTTAGTTAAGAAGCTATTGCCATTGATGACAGTAGAAATGGTGAGGAATGAAAGGCTTTGAGAAACACGATTCTGGTGTTGAGTTTTTGGACTTTCACTCACTAACTCCTTCTAAATACAGACGAAACTTACACCCAATTCTTCTCTAAAGAGAAAAGAGAGTACTCTATTTGTTTTAATCTCAGTACTAAAATGTTATGTCCCCAAAGCAGAAGTATTTCCTTCATCATTGTGTCTCTTGGATATTGGATTACTGTAGAGGTCTGCACTGAGAGTAACCATTATAGAAAACAAAGTGTGTATCAGTAGTTAGAAGAAACAGTGCCAAAAGTAGCATCAAAAACCACAAGGACCTGTTGTAGGTGTGTTTCATACATCTATTTTCAGTTCTCACATTTTAAATTTTACATAATGCATTTTGTCTTATTAAAAATGGAAACAAAGAACATGTACTTCCATACGTTAATCTCCTCCAGGTGCTTTATCCTTTTTTCTTTGTTTGCCAGCTGGTTGGTTTTGTATTGCTTTTTTTTTTTTTTTTTTTTTTTGCTTTCCAGTCCTTGCATCTTTATCTGTTCAACAGTAAAGAGAAAAAGGCATTAAACCAATGAAAGCATGGCTATGGTTGCTGATTTAAGTAGCACTTCATCTGAATTGGAGCTGTTCTCTTAAATTAATAAGATTGTTGGTTTATCAGAGGGTCTTATATATCTCTTCTCCCACTGATGGCAGGTCACAAGTTTGAATTCCAGCCAACCATATAAAGCGATACCTTGACCTTGTCTGGCCAATGAGCCATCACTTGGACTAAAATAATTTTCCATTCCATCCATTTATGCAAGTCAAGCAGGAGCTAGCAACTCAGTAGATGAGAATCACATTTATTTAAAGCAAGAGCTAGTCCTTGGTTTATAAAAAACTTTCCCTAGCAATTCTGAAAAATCATTCTGGCACAGTCAGGTACAGGTTTGAATTCCAACTCTTCCATTCACTTACTCTGACCACAAGTGGTTATTTAACATTCCTGAACTTTGCTTTCCTTCTATATAATGGGGAAAGGAATACTGAGCTTACAGGTGTTTTGTTAAGCTTGTATAAGGCAATGCCAACCTATTGGGAATGTGAAATGGTACAATCATCTGGGGAAACATTTTGAAAGTTTGCTTAAAGTTAAATATACACCTACCATATTACCTGGCCATTCCATTCCTGTGTTCACCCAAGAGAAATAAAAACATATGCTTATACTAAGATTGTACACCATGTTCATAGAGGCTTTATTGGTAAAAGATAAAGCTTAGAAACAATCCAAACATCCATTAATAGGCAAACTGATGAAAGCCTGTGGTGTACTCATGCAATGTACTACTACTAAGCAATAAAATAGAATTAACTGATGAAACATGCAACAACATGATGAATCTCAAGATAATTATGTTGGATAGAAGAACCAGAATTATACTGTATGATTCCATTCATATAAAATTCTAGGAAATGTAAATGAATGTATAGTGACAGAAAGTACATTAGTGCTTGCCTGTGGATGGGAGTGGAGGGAGAAAAGGATTATAAAGGGGGAACAAGTAAACTTTGGGGGCTAATCAAATTGTTTGTTGCTTTGATTATGGTAATGGTACAGGTGTCCATATGTCAAAATCATCAGAGCACACACTTCAGAGAGGTGTAACTTAGTGTGAAGTTATGCTTCTTTAGTACTGAATATGTTAGTTCCTTGTCTGCTGCTCTGATATCCAGAAACCTCTTCCCTAAATCACTGTTACTCCCATCTCTCATTCACCTCTTCCAGTTTACCCAACACCCTTGACCTCTCTTTACACATAATTTCATCTGCCAAATGATTCCTAACCTCTGCTCCTTCACTTCTAACAACACCATGAAGACCATGATTCCTTTTCCTTGCCCCATAAATCCTGAGCAGAATGGCTTGGTATCCCCTTTTGGCTTTTCAGCAGCACAAATCACCCAAGAGTGTGACAGAGAATGTGCGATGGGCCATTGTTTATGAATAACATAACTTTGTTCTCTTAATGAAGCTCTTTTGAGAGATGCTAAAAGTAAGTTATTAGAATAGAGGGAAAAATTAAGGGAAGAAAAGAAAAGAAAGTAGAAAAGAAAATGGGAGAAGATAAGAAAAGAGGAATGTGATCAAATCCAAATCCATGTATTTCTAAATAAACTCAGCAAGTGAGTTACTTTATGACATCAGTATCTTTCCATAGAACTGTGGTCCTAATTCTCACACCTCCTTCATTCCAGCACTCACTAAATCTATACATAGCAGTAAGAGCAATCTTCCATGAATACGTCACATCACGTACTTCTTCAGCATAAAGGCTTTCAAAAGCTTCTCATTGCGTCCCACTTGTTGTGACTTCCAGATCTGTGGATGGTCTTGTCCCTGTTTACCTCTCTAAGCCTTACTTTGCACTGACCCTCCTCTGCTTTTACTTTGTTCTGAGCAACCTCACCTTATTCTTAAGCATACATTATGCTCCCCCTGCACTTCCCCACCTCATAGCCTTCACTTACAGTCTTCGCCCCACCACTCCAATGCCTCATCTCACCAACTCCCCAGCATTCTTCAGGCAGTGGTAAACTTGACAGCCAGCTTCATGGCTTGTCCTATAATAGGGTGTACACTCCTATTTTACACCCTGGTGGAAATTGTACTTCTCCTTTCTGGCATGGATCAAATTTTTTATACTGTATTTGTTTGTATGGTTATTTGTTCAGTGTCTCTCCTTCATCATGATCCATTATGTCAAGGACTGGTAAATAATTTTTGTTAGTTTGAATTTTTGTTTTATTTTTATTCTGTTTTGTTTTTACTCTCAATTATTTAGAAAGCCCTAAATACAGTGGTGACTGGCACATGGTAGGTGTTCAGTAGAAATTTGTTTAATGAATAAATGAATGAATGGATAGATGGAAAATGATTCTGTGAAATAGATTCTTATCCCCCCATTACCTATGAGAAAACTGAGGCTTAGAGAGTTTTAAATGCCGAGGTCATGCATGTTCCATTATTCACAGAAGAGCTAATGAAGAAGATAACAAAAAGAGCCAGGTAAAACTAAGGAAAACTCCACTGAAGGGAATAAGATCCATGTCTTAAATGTAAGCTTTGATTTATTTTTAGTTGCACTGAAAATATATTTAGTTACATTTTCCACTTAAAGTGGAATCATGTGCCTGATTAGAACCAACACTGGTCCCTCAAAACTAATAGTCTCAGAACATTAGCTCAATAATCCTCTGTAGCACGTGCTTTTGTGCCGTGGGCCATTCTGCTAAGCCTACCTGTGATTTCAGCTGCAGCTGGATGGACAGCTCTGTACACACTGCCAGTCTCCTCTCTCAGATTCTCCCTCAAAACTTTTTCCAAAGTTCAGTATTTCACAAAGCCCTGGTACAGGTACATTCTGAAAGTGTGGGAAAGGTAATATTGTGGAACTTGCAGCCAACTTGTGACGGAGTGAGTGGATAAATGCCCCCATCTTCCTGTCTCTCACAGAGACAATTTGGAGGTTGTTTGCCACATTGGCCTAAAAAACTTTCCAGAGCTTCTGAACCACTACCCACAGTGGGGACTACCTCCATAACCCCTCATTCTGTTACTGAATTTCCCTCCTTCTTTGTTATATTCCTCCCTCTGCTCACTCTAGCTTCTTAGACTCACTTCATCTACACCCAAGTTCTTGCTTTAGGCTTTGCTTTGAGGGGAATCAAAGTTAAGACGCCCCCATTTATTTATTTAAGTATTTAATATGGGCATAGTTGAGCACAAATTAAATGGCATGTTCTTGAAAATTTCACTGTTTAGTGGGGTACAAAAAATGTAAAAATGACCAATTCTAATACACCATAAGTTTTGTGATAAATGAATGCAAATCAAATTGGAAAGTATGGAGCTTTTATTTTGATGGGAGAATCAGGGAACAATTGAACAGGAAATGAAGATTTGAGGAGTCTTGCAGGATCAACTGAAGTTTATTAACAAACTAAGGAGTAAAGAAAAGCAAGAAGGATCACAAGGCTAAAAATCACACAATGAATTACAGAAAGACATGCCATGTGTTGGAAACTGTGAAACTTTCAAAAAATCTGTATATAGGCACTAGAGTTGTACTGAGTACTCTAGGGTCAGCCACCAGAGGAGGAATGTTACAGGTAATGAAGTAACATAAATGCAGGGACAGGGGTTTTAAGATAAAACCCCTTATTTTACCCTGTAACAATGTGTAAGCATCAGAAGTTTTTAAACAGAGTTACAACATCAGATCTGAGTTTTGCAAGAAAATTCTGTCCGCCGTGAAGAAATGAATGAACTGAACTTGGGGAAAACTGGAGGCTGGGAAAGATTACAAAGGTGGTGTCAGTGAGAATGGAGAAAAGAGAGATATTAAAAAAAAAAAAAAGAGCTCTGAATGTCTCAGGCATCATTCCAGATGTATCAAAGGATGTTTGTTTTTAAATAGGTTCCCTCAAACCTCCAATAATTCTCTATTTTTTGCTTCTATTCAGACTAACTAACCAAATCCTATATATTAAACATGTGCCACTATTGTCTCAGGTTGATCCTTCTGGACCAGATTCGTGATGGAGATTTGCATAGAGGAAGTTGATTGGGGAGTGCCCCTTATGTCAACTGTGATGCACTCACAACAAAGGCCTCTGCCAATCCTACAGGGGAGCTCTAGAGCTGGAGTTGTCCAGAACTGCCTGGTGCTGCAGCAAGGGGACAGGTCCTTCACATCCCTTCCTCCAGAGACCAGTCTTTGGATGTGGAGCTGTCCTGAGGCAGGAGCAGTGACCTTGGGACTTAGAGGTTATCTTCTGCTCAGGGCAATCCCCAGAAAGGAATTCAGCTGACATCAGGAGGAATGGGTATCTCAGTCGTGAAGAGGGGAATCATCTGACAGCACCTCACACTGTCTACTATAGCTCCTACCTTACACCCTGTCCCATTTACCATGTTGAAGGTCTGGTGGGTTTCAACAAGGTCAGTTTTAACATAGGCCACCCTAACTTTGCTAACACCAGAGCTTGATCAACATTCTAAAGCAGAAAGACAGAATAAACTTCTTCATGAGGTTGTTTTGTTCTTGCTGTTCTTTAGAAGATGAATTCAAAATACTGTATAACACTTAAGGAACACATAATTTAAAAACACTTTTTGAAGGTTTTATCAAAAACAACTGATAAAAAGCATCTAAAATTTTCTAAGCAGTAACATTAAGAAAACTCATTTACGGAAATTTTTTCCTTTAAGTTATTGCTGTTGTCAAATAGTGACGGATTCCAGTGCTGAGAAAATAAGTTTTAAAATAAGTCAATATATCAAACTGAAACTTCATGGAGTGGCTGCTCTAATATAAATAAGTAACCAAAATTGGGTGCTTTCTTACACTCTGGTGACTGAAAAACAGTATTTTAAGTCAATATTCTACAATGTAGCAATGGAATTAAACTTCCCCTCCAAAAAAAAAAAAAAAAAATCCCCAAACAATTGCCCTAAAGAAGCACTTGATCCACTATATTTTCAAAGCATTCTGTTTGGGTTTACTAATTTTCAAAGAATTTCCACTTAAAATTTTAAGGCATGTCTTTCTTCTAAGGCATGACATCCCTCTCCAGAGACACTCTTCCTAATCCTCTTTTTAAAAGGCATTCTTTTGTAACATTTTCAAACTCTGATTCAAGGTATCAATAAATTTCTTTTAACAATTTGGTACAAAAAAGAAAAGCACATTTATGAGACTTTGTTTTCCTAAATATTTATTTCAAATACTACATTTTCATAGTGGTTTTAATCCTAATGTCATCCTTAAAATAAATCACTGTGTGTACTTCATGTGATCTTTTCAGAATGCAATAAAACAGATTGTTTTTAATGGCTGTTCTAGCAATGAAAAATATCTGTGTTAGGTGGAAACAACAAACTGATGCTTTTTCAATTCCTTTTAATGGCACGAGGATCTTTGCAACCTGCTGTGAAAAATATTCTCTTAATGATAGGCCTGTGGCACAACTTAAGGAGTCATCAAGAAATAAATGTGCCGCTGTCTGGTTGGCAGCTTGGTGTCCCTTAATTGAAGTGTTATAAGATTCTGTGTGGAGGAAAGCCTCCAGGGCTTCGTAGCTAAATGGCACGGACACCTCTGATGAGACATGCAGATGAAGATGTGTCAATACAATCTTCACCAATTTGCCGTAATAGCAGGGACTGATTAATTTTATAACAGCGAGTGCTTCTATTAGCTAACCTAAGGAATGATTTAGACTTTATTAAGCGACTTATTTCTATCTTTTTTCAAGAGAGATGACTGCAACATAGTTTTTGTCTGAGTGCTATACTGTGGCATATTTTCTAATAAGGATTCTCAATTTATTATTAAAGAAAGGATCATGAGCTTCCCTTGGCTTATACGAGGCTTAGTGGCAGCAACTTTTGGGGCTTCCAAAGATTTCAAATGCACTTCAGCGGTCTTGGAGTTTCTCAAAACTAACTTCATATTTGAAGCAATTGAATTGGCAGCTCTTAAATACATTTTTAATGTGCAAAATATTAAAGTAACTGAATCAAGAGTATGTAGCTGTATATTTGTATCTTTTTCTTGATATAAAGTTGCTTTAATATTTTATCATAATTGCCCTTGGGCATCTAACATTATTTGGTTACACATAACCAACTAATGCTCTATATTTTAGGGCTTTGTTCAAGAAAAAATTAATTATCATGCATGGGTGGGCAATGTCTTTAGATATTGAGCTACGTTATTTTATGCATAAAACAGGCTCTAGTTTATATACTGAAACCAAAATTGCTATAATGTTCACAGTGCAATAAAAATCAGATACAAAGAGTCATTTAAAACTATGGAAATGTGAGCTCAGGGACACACCTTTGTATTTTTTTAACTATAAAAAAAGTGAACCTGCATTTACTATAAGTTGAATTTCCAGTAAATTTACTAAAAAACAAACAAACAAAAACAACTCTGGGAGTCCATTAAAAGCCATTTTATTCCACAGGCAGGCTACCCAATGAGAACATTTTTAGTACTTAATACTATTATAGAGCCTGGTATTGTAAAATGCCTAGCATAAGAGATGTGATATTCAGTAAATAACAATCTGCATCTTTTTCTCAATACTGAGGATGTTTGTAAACAGCCTTTGGAGGGGAGAACAGACACCATTCTGTTCCACTCCAATGTTCTGTTCTTCTAGGCTTCTGTTAGGATGTAGAGACTAATACAGTAAATTTGAAGAGACCCATAGACTCAAATTTTATCCAACTTCCTTACAATTAGCAGAAGGATTCACCTCCAGCCAAAATATACCAAACATCCTGGATGTATCTTAGAATGGAAAATTTTCACTATTATGATGTGTCTCATTTATCCATTCAAAAATGTTATACAGTTCTAATTTAATTATGGAATTTTATATGGCCATGTTATAAGGTAAGATAAAGAGATGCCTTCTAGACTCTCACAATATACGAGAGATAAAAATCATGTAACTGCGCAATTCAGAGAATAAATCAATAAATTATAAAAGAAATATATTTCCAATTTTCACATGCTATTCTCAAACTTCTCTGAACTCCAGCCCTGGTTTAGTGGAAGAGTGTTGTGTTAGGAATTGAGAGATTGGGCTCAAGTACTAGCCTTGCTACTAGGTAGCTATGCAAACTTTAGCAAGTTCCTTAAACTATTAGAGACACATTTTCTCTATTAGCAAAAAGCCATGAGTTGGCATTAGGTCATCTTTGAGGTTGCATTTCACTGTACCATTTTATTTGCAATAAATCAGGACTAGATTATGATATGCACTTTGATATTATAAGTATGTTTAGCAAAAACCAAACCTATAATTCCAGTGATACTGGAGATTTCTATCCCTTTCAGAAAAGCACAAATTTTAGGGCATTTCTGGTCCCTGGTAAAAAGACTATCAGAGCTAAGAAAAAATGGTACTAGATATGTGATTAGTCATCTTATTTGTTTCAGGTGGGGAGTGCTGGTAAGCAATTTCTATGCAATTGCTAAAGCTGGGTAGTCATTGGAATATATTACCAATGGTGACAAAGGAGTAGTGACCATGTATAAGAATTTTGGCATTTCTGATCATTATCTTACTTAACTGTTTTGAAATTAGAATTCCAACCATCTCTAATGCTAAGTATGTATCATCTATTTTGAACATAAGGACTGAATAAAAATGTTTAAAGTATTGAATAAACATGGGATATAGATTTAAGGAAAATTCATAAAATATAATCAGTGATATCAAAACATTTTTGATATCAAAACAGTTTTGAGCAAACAAAATACAGAGAATGCAACCTCCAGAGCCAACCATGATCTTCCCATCCATGGGAGCTTAGAGTACATTTCCACTGATAATCATTTATAGACTGGATGGCTGTTCATTGTCCTCTCAGGGGTCTGCTTGTTGAACTCTGTACCAGAGAACAAGGTTGTTAATTGTGCTTACAAAGAAATATATAGGTAAATACATAAAACATGTTAATACTTTTATAAAAACTTCTGGGTCTACTAAAACACATTTGTTTTGGCAGGAATTGGTAAAGATCATCTAAGTTTTTATGGCAAGGATTCTCACCTGCCTTTGCTGGTAGAAGGAAATGTCTCTCCAACATATGGTGAAAAATTCACAATGTGGTCCCTGGGCTTAACACAGAACTTGTTAAATGTTAACAAGTTAAATGTTAAGATAAGCAGGGATTGATTTCAATTAAGCATCCTCTGCGATTTGGGGGATAATATTAGCAACATTTGTGTTTATATCATAGAGATAGTTACCTATAGACTGCTTAGTCAAGCCCTATCTAAAGCAGTATGAGATGAGGTGGTATAAAACTTAAAACTTAATAAGTTCCCTGAATACACAGGCATCCACAGGAGGAATAAAGTCATGGACATGTGACCACACTCTTACACAATTTCATAAGAGAAAACCCAGTGGTGGATGGGAAAGGGCTGTGGGAATGCAAATGAGATCATACTTTACAATTCAGTCTTTAGCACATGTGCATGGGTTCTGTACATATCTGAGTATTCTAGCTTTTCTTTTTTTTTAAGCATCTTTATTGGACTATAATTGCTTTACATGTTGTGTTAGTTTCTCCTGTATAGCAAAGTGAATCAGCTATCACATATACCCCCATATCACCTCCCTCTTGCGTCTCCCTCCCAACCTCCCTAACCCACCCCTCTGGTGGTCACAAAGCACCTAGGTGATCTCCCTGTGCTATGCAGCTGCTTCCCACTAGCTACCTATTTTACATTTGGTAGTGCATATATGTCCATGTCACTCTGTCACTTCATCCCAGCTTAACCTTCCCCATCCCTGTGTCTCAAAGTCCATTCTCTACATCTACATCTTTATAGGGGTCCTGCCTCTAGGTTCTTCAGAAACTTTTTTTTACTTTTTTTAGATTCCATATATATGTGATAGTATATGGTATTTGTTTTTCTCTTTTTGACTTACTTCATGCTATATGGACTTTAGGTCCATCCACTTCACTGAAAATAACTCAATTTTGTTTCTTTTTATGGCTGAGTAATATTCCATTATATATATGTGCGATATCTTCTTTAACCATTCATCTGTTGATGGACACTTCGGTTGCTTCCAGGTCCTGGCTATTGTAAATAGTGCTGCAATGAATACTGCGGTACACGACTCTTCGTTTTTTTCTTTTCTTTTTAAACAACCTTATTGGCGTATAATTGCTTTATGATGGTGTGTTAGTTTCTGCTTTTTAACAAAGTGAAGCAGCTATACATATATATATATCGCCATATCTCCTCCCTTTTGCGTCTCCCTCCCTCCCACTCTCCCTATCCCACCCCTCTAGGTGGTCACAAAGCACTGAGCTGATCTCCCTGTGCTATGTAGCTGCTTCCCACCAGCTATCGGTTTTACATTTGGTAGTGTATATACGTACATGCCACTCTCTCTCTTTGTCCATCTTACACTTCCCCCTCCCCATGTCCTCAAGTCCATTCTCCAGTACGTCTGTATCTTTATTCCCGTCTTGCCCCTAGGTTCTTCTGACCATTTTTCTTTTAGATTCCATATATATGTGTTAGCATACGGTATTTGTTTTTCTCTTTCTGACTGGCTTCACTCTGTATGACAACCTCTAGGTCCATCCACCTCACTACAAATAACTCCTTTTCATTTCTTTTCATGGCTGAATAATATTCCATTGTATATATGTGCCACATCTACTTTATCCATTCATCTGTCAATGGACACGTAGGTTCTTCCATGTCCTGGCTATTGTACATTGTGGTACATGACTGCAATGAACACTGTGGTGCTGCAGTGAACATTGTGGTACATGACACTTTTGGAATTATGGTTTTCTCAGGGTATATGCCCAGTAGTGGGATTGCTGGGTCAATGGTAGTTCTATTTTTAGTTTTGTAAGGAACCTCCATACTGTTCTCCATAGTGGCTCTAACAATTTATTTTCCCATCAACAGAGCAAGAGGGTTCCCTTGTCTCCACACCCTCTCCAGAATTTATTGTTTGCAGATTTTTTGATGATGGCCATTCTGACTGGTGTGAGGTGATACCTCATTGTAGTTTTGATTTGCATTTCTCTCGTAATTAGTGATGTTGAGCATCCTTTCATGTGTTTGTTGGCAATCTGTACATCTTCTTTGGAGAAATGTCTATGTAGGTCTTCTACCCATTTTTGGATTGGGTTGTTTGTTTTTTTGATACTGAGCTGCATGAGCTGCTTGTATATTTTGGAGATTAATCCTTTGTCAGTTACTTTGTTAGCAAATATTTTCTCCCATTCTGAGGGTTGTCTTTTCATCTTGTGTATAGTTTCCTTTGCTATACAAAAGCTTTTAAGTTTCATTATGGCCTATTTGTTTATTTTTGTTTTTATTTCCATTTCTCTAGGAGGTGGGTCAAAAAGGATCTTGCTGTGATTTATGTCATACAGTGTTCTGCCTATGTTTTCCTCTAAGAGTTTGATAGTGTCTGGCCTTACATTTAGGTCTTTAATCCATTTTGAGTTTATTTTTGTGTATGGTGTTATAGAGTGTTTTAATTTAATTCTTTTACATGTAGCTGTCCAGTTTTCCCAGCACCACTTATTGATGAGGCTGTCTTTTCTCCACTGTATATTCTTGCCTCCTTTATCAAAGATAAAGTAATCATATGTGCGTGGGTTTATCTCTCTGCTTCCTATCCTGTTCCATTGATCTATCTTTCTGATTTTGTTTCAGTACCATACTGTCTTAATTACTGTAGCTTTGTGGTATAATCTGAAGTCAGGGAGCCTGAATCCTCCAGCTCTGTTTTTCTTTCTCAAGATTGCTTTGGCTATTCGGGGTCTTTAGTTTTTCCATACAAATTGTGAAATTTTTTGTTCTAGTTCTGTGAAAAATACCATTGGTAGTTTGATAGGGATTGCATTGAATCTGTAGATTGCTTTGAGTAGTATAGTCATTATCACAATGTTGATTCTTCCAATCCAAGAACATGGTATATTTCTCCATCTGTTTGTATCATCATTAATTTCTTTCATCATTGTCTTATAGTTATCTGCATACAAGTCTTTGTCTCCTTAGTTAGGTTTATAATTAGGTATTTATTATTTTTGTTGCAATGCTAAATGAGAGTGTTTCCTTATTTTCTCTTTCAGATATTTCATCATTAGTGTATAGGAAAGCAAGAGATTTCTGTGTATTAATTTTGTATCCTGCTACTTTACCAAATTCACTGATTAGCTCTAGTAGTTTTCTGGTAGCATCTTTAGGATTCTTTATGTATAGTATCATGTCATCTGAAAACAGTGACAGTTTTACTGTTTCTTCCAATTTGGATTCCTTTCATTTCTTTTTCTTCTCTGATTGCTGTGGCTAAAACTTTCAAAGCTATGTTGAATAATAGTGGTGAGAGTGGGCAACCTTGTCTTGTTCCTGATCTTAGTGGAAATGGTTTCAGTTTTTCACCATTGAAAATGATGTTGGCTGTGAGTTTGTCATATATGGCCTTTATTATGTTGAGGTAGGTCCCCTCTATGCTTGCGTTCTGGAGAGTTTTTATCATAAATGGGTTTTGAAGTTTGTTGAAAGCTTTTTCTGCATCTATCGAGAGTATCATATTGTTTTTATCCTTCAATTTGATAATATGGTGTATCACATTGATTGCTTTACGTATATTGAAGAATCCTTGCATTCCTGGGGTAAACCCACTTGATCATGGTGTATGATCCTTTTATTGTGCTGTTGGATTCTGTTTGCTAGTAGTATGTTGAGGATTTTTGCATCTATGTTCATTACTGATACTGGCCTATAGTTTTCTTTTTTGGTGATATCTTTTTCTCATTTTGTTATTAAGGTGATGGTGGCCTCATACAATGAGTTTGGGAGTGTCCTTCCTTCTGTTATATGTTGGAAGAATGTGAGAAGGATAGGTGTTAGCTCTTCTCTAAATATTTGATAGAATTCGCCTGTGAAGCCATCTGGTCCTGGGAGTTTGTGTGTTGGAAGATTTTTAATCACAGTTTCAATTTCTGTGTGTGTGATTGGTCTGTTGATATTTTCTATTTCTTCATGGTTCTGTCTCAGAAGGTTGTGCTTTTCTAAGAATTTGTCCATTTCTTCCAGGTTGTCCATTTTATTGACATATAGTTGCTTGTAGTAATCTCTCATGATCCTTTGTTTTTCTGCAGTGTCAGTTGTTACTTCTCCTTTTTCATTACTAATTCTGTTGATTTGAGTCTTCTCCCTTTCTTTTCTTGCTGAGTCTGGCTAATGGTTTATCAATTTTGTTTATCTTCTCCAAGAACCACCTTTCAGTTTTATTGTTCTTTTTATCATTTCCTTCATTTCTTTTTCATTTATTTCTGATCTGATCTTTATGATTTCTTTCCTTCTCCTAACTTTGGGGTGTCTTTTTTCTTCTTTCTCTAATTGTTTTAGGTGTAAGTTTAGATTGTTTATTTTTCTTGTCTCTTAAGGTAGGATTGTAGTGCTATAAACTTTCCTCTTAGAACTGCTTTTGCTGCATCCCATAGGTTTTGGGTTGCTGTGTTTTCATTGTCAACTGTTTCTAGGTATTTTTTGATTTCCTCAGTGATCTCTTGGTTATTTTGTAATGTATTGTTTAGCCTCCATGTATTTGTATTTTTTACAGTTTTTTTTCCTGTAATTGATATCTAGTCTCATAGCATTGTGGTGGGAAATATACTTGATATGATTTCAATTATCTTATATTTACCAAGACTTGATTTGTGACCTAAGATATGATCTATCCTGTAGAATGTTCCATGAGCACTTGAGAAGAAAGTGTATTCTGTTGTTTTGGATGGAATTTCCTATAAATATCAATTAGTTTCATCTTGTTTAATGTATCATTTAAAGCTTGTGTTTCCTTATTTATTTTCATTTTGGATGATCTGTCCTTTGGTGAAAGTGGGGTGTTAAAGTCCCCTAATATGACTGTGTTACTGTCAATTTCCCCTTTTATGCCTTATGTATTGAGGTGCCCCTATTTTGGGTGCATAAATATTTACAATTGTTATATCTTCTTCTTGGATTAATCCCTTGATCATTATGTAGTATCCTTCTTTGTCTCTTGTAATAGTCTTTATTTTAAAGCTTATTTTCTCTGATATGAGAATTGCTCCTCCAGCTTTCTTCTGATTTCCATTTGCATGGAATATCTTTTTCCATCTGCCACTTACTTCAGTCTGTATGTGTACCTAGGTCTGAAGTGAGTCTCTTATAGACAGCATATATATGGGTCTTGTTTTTGTATCTATTCAGCCAGTCCAGGTCTTTTGGTTGGAGCATTTAATACATTTACATTTAAGGTAATTATTGATATGTACATTCCTATTACCATGTTCTTAATTGTTTTGGGTTTGTTATTGTACGTCTTTTCCTTCTCTTGCGTTTCCTGCCTAGAGAAGTTCCTTTAGCATTTGTTGTACAGCTGGTTTGGTGGTGCTGAATTCTATTAAGTTTTTCCTGTCTGTAAACGTTTTAATTTCTCTGTTGTAGCTGAATGAGACGCTTGCTGGGTAGAGTAATCTTTGTTGTAGGTTTTTCCCCTTCATCACTTTAAATATGTCCTGCTATTCCCTTGTGGCTTGCAGAGTTTCTGCTGAAAGATCAGCTGTTAACATTATGGGGATTCCCTTTTATGTTATTTGCTGCTTTTCCCTTGCTGCTTTTAATATTTGCTCTTTGTATTTAATTTTTGATAGTTTGATTAATATGTTTCTTGGCATGTTTCTCCTTGGATTTATCCTGTATGGGACTCTCTGTGCTTCCTGGAGTTGATTACTTCCTTCCCATATTAGGGAAGTTTTCAACTATAATCTTTTTAAATATTTTCTCAGTCCCTTTCCTTTTCTCTTCTTCTTCTGGGACCCCTATAATTCAATTGTTTGTGCATTTAATATTTTCTCAGATGTCTCTGAGACTGTCCTCAATTCTTTTCACTCTTTTTTCTTTATTCTGCTCTGTGATAGTCATTTCTACTATTTTATCTTCCAGATCACTTATCCGTTCTTCTGCCTCAGTTATTCTGCTATTGAATCCTTCTATAGAATTTTAAATTTCTTTTATTGTGTTGTTCATCATTGTTTGTTTGCTCTTTAGTTCCTCTAGGTCCTTGTTAAACATTTCTTATATTTTTTCCATTTTATTTCCAAGATTTTGGATCATCTTTACTATCAGTACTCTCAGTTCTTTTTCAGGTAGACTACCTATTTCCTCTTCATTTGTTTACTCTGGTGGGTTTTTACCTTGCTCCTTCATCTGCTGTGTATTTCTCTCTTCTCATTTTGCTTAACTTACTGTGTTTGGGGTCTCCTTTTCACAGGCTGCAGGTTCATAGTTCCCATTTTTTTTTTTTTTTTTGGTGCCCACCCCAGTGGATGAAGTTCGTTCAGTGGGTTGTATAGGCTTCCTTGTGGAGGGGACTGGTGCCTGTGTTCTGGTCAATGAGGCTGCATCTTGTCTTTCTGGTGAGCAGAACCATTTCCAGTGGTCTGTTTTGGGGTGTCTGTGAACTTATTATGATTTTAGGCAACCTCTCTGCTAATGGGTGTGGTTGTGTTCCTGTCTTGCTAGTTGTTTGGGATGTGGTGTCCAGCACTGGAGCTTGCTGATCATTGACTGGAGCTGTGTCTTAACCTTGAGATGGAGGTCTCTCAGAGAGCTCTAGCCAATTGATATTACATGGAGCCAGGAGGTCTCTGGTGGACCAGTGCCCTGAACTCGGCTCTCCCACCTCAGAGGCTCAGGACTGACCCCCGGCTAGAACACCAAGATCCAGTCAGCCACATGGCTCAGAAGAAAAGGGAGAAAAAAAAAGAAAGAAAGAAAAATAAATAAATGAATTAAAAAGAGTTATTAAAATCAAAAATTTATTAAAATAAAAAAGTAGTAAAAAAAGGAGAGCAACCAAACCAGTAAATAAATACACCAATGATAACAAGCACCAAAAACTAACCTAAGATAAACATAAAAATCAGAAACTAGTCAGTAACATACAGCAAAGCCCAAGTCTACAGTTGCTCCCAAAGTCCACTGCCTGAATTTGGGGATGTTTCGTTGTCTATTCAGGTATTTTACAGGTGCAGGGTATATCAAGTTGATTGTGGAGATTTAATCTGCTGCTCCTGAAGCTGCACGGAGAAATTTCCCTTTCTTTTCTTTGTTCACACAGCTCCTGGGTTCAGCTTTGGATTGGCCCCACCTCTGCATGTAGGTCGCCCTCTTGTGTGTGTTCTTTGCCCAGACAGGAGGGGTTTAAAGGAACGTCTGATTAGGTGGCTCTGGCTCACTCATGCCAGGGAGAGGGAGCGGTATGGAATGTGGGGCGAGCCTGCGGCGGCAGAGGCTGGCCTGATGTTGCAACAGCCTGAGGCTGTTGTGTGTTTTCCCTGGGAAGTTGTCCCTGTATCAGGGGACCCTGGCAGTGGAAGGCTGCACAGGCTCCTGGGAGGGGAGGTGTGGATAGTGACCTGTGCTTGCATACAGGCTTCTTGGTGGCTGCAACAGCAGCCTTAGCATCTCATGCCCATCTGTGGGTTCTGCAATGATAGCAGCAGATGTCACCCATCTCTGAAGCTTGTTTAGGCAGTGCTCTGAATCTTCTCTCCTTGCATACCCCGAAACAATGGTCTCTTGCCTCTTAGGCAGGTCCAGAGTTTTCCCAGACTCCCTCCCGAGTAGCTGTGGTGCACTAGCCCCCTTCAGGGTGTGTTCATGCAGCCAACCCCAGTCCTCTCCCTGGGATCTGACCTCCAAAGCCTGAGCCTCAGCCCTCAGCCTCAACCCACCCTGGTGGGTGAGCAGACAAGCCTCTCAGGCTGGTGAGTGCTCGTCGGCACTGATCCTCTGTGCAGGAATCTTTCCACTTTGCCCTCTGCACCCCTGTTGCTGCGCTCTCCTCTGTGACTCCAAAGCTTCCCCCCCGCCGCCCAACCCCTGTCTCCACCAGTGAAGGGGTTTCCTAGTGCATGAAAACTTTTCCTCCTTCACATCTCCCTTCCAGTGTTTCAGGTCCCGTCCCTATTCTTTGTTTCTGTTATTTTTCTTTTTTCCTTTTGCCCTACCCAGGTACGCGGGGAGTTTCTTGCCTTTTGGTAAGTCTGAGATTTTCTGCCAGCATTCAGTAGGTGCTCTGTAGGAGTTGTTTCACATGTAGATGTATTTTTGATATATTTGTGGGGAGGAAAGTGATCTCTACGACTTACTCCTCCACAATCTTGAAGGTCCTCTGAGTATTCTATCTTTTCTTGCATTCATTTCATATTTCTTTGGAGTATAAAAGCATGATACATGGCAGCAATTCTCAAACTCATCTCAAGAATCTTTTACTTTCTTAAACTGTTATTGTGGACACCAGTGAGATCTTTCCTATGTGTGTACATGTATTAATAATTACTGCTAAATTCTTAAAATATTTTACTCATTAATTTATTTCAGAAGAATAATAACAAGTCCAGTATATGTTAAAATGACTACATTTTCCTAAATAAGCAAACAAACAAAAAGAATGGCAACTTTAAACATTATTTTTTATTTCCTTCAATGTCTGACTCAGTAGAAGATAACTGAATTCTTATATCTTTGTCTGCATTCAAAGTGTTGAGCTATGTTGTTTAATTGAAGCATATGAAGAAAACTCAGCCTCATACAAATTTTAGAAAATGGAGAAGTATTTGAATAGTCCTTTCAGAAAATTGTATTTTCAGGAATTTTTGGACATTGTTGGTACTGTACTGAAAATCAGCAAGTAGTGATTTTTGTAAAGTTAGTTGTATTATGGAATATGAAACCCTATCAATGGATTAAATAGATTTTTTGTACCCTATTACATTAAAACTCTTTGGTCTCTCTAGTGTTTGAAAGATTCTTCTTTTAACCCATAGATGATTTTTATAGCATCCTGCATCAATAATTTGAAAAAGATTTGTTCACTAACTTCCAAATATTATCATGTTTTTTTTTTGTTTTTTTTTTTGCAGTACGTGGGCCTCTCACTGTTGTGGCCTCTCCCGTTGTGGAGCACAGGCTCCGGACGCACAGGCTCAGCGGCCATGGCTCACGGGCCCAGCTGCTCCGTGGCATGTGGGATCTTCCTGGACCGGGGCACGAACCCGCGTCCCCTGCATTGGCAGGCGGACTCTCAACCACTGCGCCACCAGGGAAGCCCCAAATATTATCATGTTTTATTTTAAAATGTCATTACGCATCCTTTAGAAAGCTTCACTGTAGCCTCATGAGAAAATGAGTGAAAAAGGCAAATAATTTTTTTGTATTATTTGAACATTGTTTTGATCTTGCAGACTCCCCAAGGGTGCCTGGACCACACTTTGAGAACCATTGATTTACAGCTACCTTCTGAGGTGTTAATGACATTGCTGTAAGCATCAATCCACATCCTACTCCATGGGAGGAAAAAGTAGTTTGTTTCCTAAGCAGCAGGTTGGGAATATCCTTGAATGTCCACTGGGGCCATGTGTCTGCCCTGGGCTCTAAGGCAGACGAGACACTTCCTGCAGAACATTCACAGTCTTTAAATAAATGCTTTGAATTTTTTCATATCAAAAACTCATTGTAAATATGTAAAAAAAAAAAGTTTTTCTTGATTTTTTAAAATAAAGATCCAGGAGATTGTTTCAATTTCTCTGAATGTGACTATGAGCAGTTTAAAAGTATATAAAGATGCAGTTACACATAAAGAAGACGGTGCTTAACCTGGTTTTAATAAGTAAATATAGTAGCCTTTACAATTAGTTATTTACTAACATTTTGATAGAATTTAGCATTGGTGCACTACTCATTGCATATGAGTAACATTTTAGGTAGCTCTGGGGAGTCCTTCAGCAGCGTGGGAAAGAATATCCTCTCTGCTGTTGGGCCAGATCATGATTATAGTTCTGTTATGTAATTAAGGTTACCTCCATCAATAATACTAAACATTTTTTTGAAAAAGTAATAAGGTCTGCTTCAACAAGTCATGTGTAAGATTACTGTATTTCTTGACTATACTTTGGGGAAAATGAAAGAAGGTACAAGTGAATGAAGAATGAATGAGAATGAAGAAAACTGTTCTTTTTGATGTACTTTGCATGACTGGACCATTGTTCCTTGATTAATTTTAACTTTTGTAATGAGTCAATATGAAGCATAAACAGGAAATAAAGTCAACCTCATATTAAGGTTTTGGAAAAAATACAATAAACTGCCTATATTAAAATAAATGAATCTTCTTATATGATTTTTTGAGACTGACAACTGACCAAAACTTATTACATACATTTCACGGTACAATAAAAATAGCTTCTCTGGCTAGTCAGAAAGTCTTTGCAGCTGCAGGGGTACTTCTTGGAAATAAAGTTTGTGTTTACACAGGTGCAGCCATATTTAACAACAAAAAAAATTTATACACTATGCAAACAGCTGCCTGTCTGTTTTCTTTGGCAGAGCTCTTTCCAACTGAAACAATTTGTATCAGGGCCATCACTCTGTGATACCTATGTAAACAATACAAAAAAATTCCTGTACAAGGAAGAGGTTTCTCATAGTGTGTCTTTTAGATAAACTATTAAAGCAAGAGCAACTTGATTGGAGCCTGCTAAGAAAACGATGTCCTTAGTGAAATATTTACCATCTAATATTATGTGCATAAGCTGTTGGAGAAGCATTAAGTTTGCAGGGAGCAACTACCAGGGGCTTTCTCTAACTCTAGTAATTTGAAGGGAATAATGACTAGCAGAGGGATTCAAAAAATTGAACATTTTCCCTTAACAACTTAGTATTCTATTCCAATTTTAGTCCCATTGTGTAGAATATTTCCCAGAATATCTAATTATAAATTTATATTTTTTATTATTTTACTACTAAAAAATTAGAAAAGTTGCATATATTTATAAAATTATATTGACACATTTGTTTTGATTTATTTTCTAAAAACAACCAACATAACATACCTTATGCAACTTATTCTTATTGAAATCAGAAATCCTGTTTTGCTGGGTTTTTTAAATTATTTTTTTATTTTATATTGGGTATAGTTGATTTAAAATGTTGTGTTAGTTTCAGGTGTACAGCAAAGTGATTCAGTTATACATAAACATATATCCATTATTTTTCAGATTCTTTTCCCACATATGTTATCACAATATATTGAGTAGACTTCCCTGTGCTATGCAGTAGGTCCTTGTTGGTTATAAAATCAGAAATTATTTATAGATAGTGTGGAGGAAAGAGTTGCTTTATTTCCAATTCCAATTTTTATGTTAAATTTTACCCATTCATTCAATGTGATAACTATGTTCCAGGCACTCACTGTTCCAGGCACTGAGAATACAGTAGTGCCAAAAACAGATAAAAACTGTTACCTTGAAGACCAGCTGGAAGTTACTGCTGTGAACCTTGTGAAAATTAGTAAAGTAGAATCAGAAATGTGAATGATCTAAAGAAGAAATGACAAGGGATGAAGTGGCAGTGATGAAAGGAATAGACCCAAACTAACAAGTTTGCACATAGTGGGTCTGTTTATTCCTTATCACTTATCTTCCCTGATTAACTGGAAAGGGAGCCAGGAATTGAAATCTCAATTTTCCCTAAACTAAGGCGATCATAAGAATAATCTCAGTAGTCAAACTAGTTGTGGGAAGAGTTTCTAAATCAATATCCTTGACGTTCTCCGAGATTTCCAGCCAGAGACCAGGTTGGAATAGAATGGCTTCTACTATAACTGAGGATCCTCTCTAGTGTAGGATCCCAATTATAGCCTCAAAAATCTCAAACACATAAGGCAGCTGAGATCCTGAATTCTATGCAATGCAAATAGAAATTTTAGCATGCTGAAATGTTTTGTGCTGTAGAATATATTTCTATAAATATCTCTTAAATGTTTTCTGTAAATGTATAATTGCTTAATAGTAGAAGAATATGTATTATTAAATGCATTATAATAATAAATATTAAGACAATATTTAAACCTTTAAAAAATGTTTTTTAGCTGTTTAGAACATGTCTTGTTTTAAGTATGTTAATTCATTAGATTGAAATTTCTACTTATGCAGTTTTGCAATGTAGTTTAAGCTCTACACATACCAAATCAATACTTTAGCTGAAAGTTATATGTATTCTTGGGTACTTCAGGGTGTTACAGCATTATCAGAGTGGTCCTGGCTAATCCTAAACAAACAAAACTTTCTTTAATGTGATGAAGGCAAACGAATGAATAGGCAGAAAGTTCTTCATTTTGTGCCGTATCCTAAGATCATGGAGGAATGAATTCAAAAGACTATGCTGCTAGCTGACCTGTTTAAATGAAGTGTCAGTCAGGAAATCCAGAACACTCACTGGCCTACAAAATATCCAAGACATACTAACTGTGTCCTGAGGCTAATATGGGAATTCAGGTAGGATTTTTTTTAATCACAATAATAAATCATCATATCACTCTCAACAACACACATGCTAAAACATGCCTGATTTTCCTAGGTCTCTAGAAGCTGAACACAAGGGAAGCTACTGGAATATCTTTCCAGAGACTTTCAAGTTTAAACAATGAGGAAAACAGAGCTAAAATCCTACAAAGAGACTTCCCTCATTACCCTTCTTCAGAATGACTCTTCTATGATATATAGCTACACTCTCAGGAGTAGGCCACAAAAATAACTCAAGGGAATGTGCTATGATCCTTGTATTGTTAATTACTTTTCAAAGTGTGATTTCTTGCCTGGATCTTCCTTTTTCTTAGAAATATTATTATTTTCCCCATAATGAGTATATCTCTGATTTGTGAAGAAAATGGGTGAGGTTTCCATGTAGAAGAAAAAGCCAGTTAAGGATATCCTCCTTCTATCTTTTATTCTTCCCTCTACTTCTTTTCCTATTGCCTTATTACTTTATATTGTTTGTCCTGTTAATAAATGCTTTTTGTGAAAAGTATTTAAAAGTGCAAAAATGTATAAAGAGTATAATTAAAATCCCGAAGAATTCTACAATCCAGGGATGAATACTTCTAAATTTTTGTGTATTTCTCCCTGTATTTTCATGGTGAATTTTTTACATTACCAGTATTAATAAGTAGCCTTTCTGGGCTAAAGAGAATGAACTTTGTTTGGGGTTCTTAATGGATTCCACTTTTATTTTTCATACAGAAACTGACTCACATTTCTATCATGTGTAAAAGTGCCCATCTCATTGCAATCTTGCCAGTAGTGTGTGTTTTTAATCTTTTTTCTGTATTTAAAGTTATTTTAACTAGTATATCTTGATTACTAGAAAGTTAGTTTTGTCACTTATTTAGTTCAGTAAATATTTATGTTATATAGTTTTTCTCATTGATTTGCATGTTTATATTTTAATACTAACTCTTGATTTTCATAATGGTGGCAAATATTTCCCATTTTTCCATTTGCCTTTTAGTTGTAATAATTTGTTTAGGGGATAGAAGTTGTTAATGTTATATAGTCTAATGGGTTGATCTTTGTATTTGTGGGCTTTTTATTTGCTTTTATGTTTGTAAAAGCTTTATACATTCAAAGATAAAAAGAAATTCACCTGCATTTTATAGGTTTTCTCTTACAGTTTTCTATTTGTAAAATTTAATTGCTTAATTCATCTGGAATTAATTGGGGGTCCGTGAGTTGAGGATTTGTCATTTCTTATCTCTTTACCCTGATTTATTTTTCCTCAGAGTGCTTATCACTGGCTGCTATTATATTATTCACTTTCTCTTGTTGTCACCAGAATGTTTGATACTGGAGGCAGAACTTTTGTCTGTTTTGCCCACTGCTATATGCACAGTGACTGAACAGTGCTTAGTCACATAGTTGGTCCCGAAAAAATATTTGTGGAATGGATGAATATTATATAAAATAATTATTTTGTAAAAATAGCTTACTTACCCTGAAATTTCCCACTGAAAACAAAATTTCATAATTATGGCTATCATAGTTGAGCTGGACCAAGTTTTTGAAAGTATTTTTTCATTAGTATGACTCAAATCATCAGAATTGACAATAATCTCATTTTGTAGATGAGGTGACAAAGTCAGGAAATGAGGAGCCACTAGTCACACTTGAACCCAGAATTCACATTTAAACAGGACTTATTTTTATTTAGCAACTTCAATCATTTTTAGAAGAGACAAAAGAGTATCAGAAAGCAAATGATCTTGTGAAAAAAATTAGAGCCATTTATTTTTACTTTTCACTTCAAATTTCTATTGAGAGTAATAAATTTTATATGCCAAGTGTTTATCCCCATTAGAGTCTTTGAAACCAACACTCAAAATATATTTTTCATGCCTCATAAAAGAATTTTCAAATTTTGTGTAAAAATAACTTAATTATACCAATTAAAACTTAATTATATGATTAAAGCTTAATTATGCCAATTTTATTCATAACTGTACATAAACTCAACAAATTTGTGAGTTTTTCCCCCTCCTCTGGAGGATGAAAAATTACATATATTTCATTCAAAGTACCAAAGCAGTTTCTCTAATACAAAGCATATCACCAAGCCTTAAAATAATGGGGTAAAATAAATATTTCTCCATCAGATTGCTAAAGGAGTCTATGCTTCTATGAGAAAATTAATCCACTTTTGCAAGTGATACAGGCACTTTGTATTACAATAAACGGAGTCATCTGATCCAGAAGAGAATCAAGTATGAACTTTGGATTTCTAAATCTTTCAAAATTACTCTCCAAATTCACATTCTCCTAGGAATCTTGATTCATTTTCACCAAATATTAAGTAAAGTTGTAATTCTGTGGGAAGAATGCATGGTGATGAACTTATTGTAAAGAATTACTTAAAAAGCAAGTTAAAGACAAATAAAAGCCCTCTGTATTTCCTTAATCACTTTTAAACAAGTTTTATTTTATTTAATGTTGTAAAAATTGTTTTCTTGGAGACCAAAATACAAGCTTTTGTTTTTTTTTTGCGGTACGCGGGCCTCTCGCTGCTGTGGCCTCTCCCGTTGCGGAGCACAGGCTCCGGACGCGCAGGCTCAGCGGCCATGGCTCATGGGCCTAGCCGCTCCGCGGCATGTGGGATCTTCCCGGACCGGGGCACAAACCCGTGTGCCCTGCATCGGCAGGCGGACTCTCAACCACTGTGCCACCAGGGAAGCCCTAAGCTCTTGTTAAAAGACAAATAAACATTGTTTTACTCTGTGGTATGACTTAGCGTTCTTTCTGAATAATGCATTTATATCTGTCACCCAAGTCACTGCACATTACTTCAAGACGTCCGTTTCTTAGAATATTGTTATATATTTTATATCCCCACATCCATGCCCCTTTCTTTCCTTATTTGAAAGTGCATGTATATCCTGAGAAGAAAATGAAAAGCCTTACTTTCCCCGAAATAAACTTCTTAACTTTATCTTTCCTTTGGATGAGCCATAATGCCGAAAATTTTTGTTTGTTTATTTGTTTGTTTGTCTGTTGAGGCACATAGGAAAAAAACACTAATGCAGAGTAGAAAGATCTGCATTCTAGCTAAAAGGTTCTACTGCTATCACTACCACTACTTTCAACCTCTGTATTTATTGAACATTTGCTATATGCCAGTTGCTGTGGTAAATTCTTCCCTTAAATTCTTTCATCAAATCCTTTCAGAAACCATTTTACAGATAAGGAGGCTGAAGTTCCAAGAAATTAAGTAACTTTTCCAGGGTCACATGCTTGGCAAGCAGTAGTGCTGGGATTAGAATTCAAGTCTTTCTGCTGTAGACTCTCAACATCATGCTCATCTGTGTTACCTTTTCTGTGCCTCAGTGGCTCATCTATAAATGAGAGGGTCGGTCAAGGTTTAGGCCTGGGTTTTGTTAAGTCCCCAAATTCCTTTTTCCAAGGAACAAAAACATGAGATAAAAGCTTAGTATTCTGGCTGAAGCAGGGGTGGCAGTCCCAAAGTTTTCCCTGTCAATCACTGCTCACCCTTCCCCTGAGGTCCAAAAGCCAACTCTCTAGAACCCCTAGGACTCCATAGAACATTATTTGAAGACACTGGCTACTCTAGCTACCTTTAGAGTATTTTCTGGCTCTACAAGTTGCTAGTCAAGTGAAGAAACACCTAAATTTTTAAAATTAGAACTGGCAACAGATTCACTTAAAGAAGTCTGTTTGGCTCTTCTGTCTCCCTTAGATTTCCCCCTTTTGAGCGGATACAGTGTTTTAATGCATTTACACACATATGAAGCGACTAAACTATTATTTTAGGTAGCAGCTTCCCATTCCTCTTTCTTAGAACAGAAGAAACATAAATATCATTCATGTATCGTAAAAGGTAAGGATATAGTCGAGTATAAATATGAACTTTTAATCATTAGTAAGTAATTAGTACCTCCTATTTCTCTCATTGCTTTACTTAGGTTCATGTTTGCTGGAGACATCACTTTTCAATAATATAAGAAATTAAAACTAAATAAGTAGGGCTTCCCTGGTGGCGCAGTGGTTAAGAATCTGCCTGCCAATGCAGGGGTCATGGGTTTGAGCCCTGGTCCGGGAAGATCCCACATGCCGCAGAGCAACTAAGCCCGTGCGCCACAACTACTGAGCCTGCGCTCTAGAGCCCACGAGCCACAACTACTGAAGCCCACGCACCTAAAGCTTGTGCTCCGCAACAAGAGAAGCCACCCAACGAGAAGCCCGCGCACCACAATGAAGAGTAGCCCCTGCTCGCCGCAACTAGAGATAAAGCCTGCACGCAGCAACAAAGACCCAAGGCAGCCAAAAAAAAAAAAAAAAAACTAAATGAGTAGATGAAATCCTTTAATTTATTTACAACTTATCCTACTCCTGACATTATCTTAAGCAACATCACATCTGTCACAGTCCTGAGTTTTAGTTCTCTGCTCATTAACCTCCTGGATAGAAAAACAAGGCAAAGAACAAGATGCTTCTGAAACAGCTGCGGATACATGTGCTGTGAGTAGACATGAAAAATTCAATCCAGCAAGCATGAGCTGAGCACCTATTATGTGCAGTCACTGGGCTAGGAGCTTGCTAGGGCCAGGAGATCCAAAGACAAGGTCTCTGCTCCCAGGGGAAATGCCACATGCTATGGCGGCAGCCACATTAAATACTAATAGATAATCAAAGTGCATGCCAAAAACGATAGACAGGAGGTCGAGAAGGTGATCAGCTCTGAATGGCAGAATCCTAGATTGCATTTGAACTGGACCTGAAGGTCAAGTGAATGTGGGAAGGGTCCCTAGGTTTGGTGTTTATTAGGCCTTTCTAAGTTTGGCCACAGTCTTGGTTTTCATTGCAGTGCAATGCAATCTTGTTTCCAATGTGCCTCTCAAAAGCTTCAAGAGGTCACTCAACACCCAAGAGAGAAAGAAGTAACAATGACATGGGAGTAGCAATAAGACAAGGGTGTCTCAGAATCTTTGTTTCCTCCTTTTTCGTCATGTACCATTCTAATCATTCCTACAAATGTTGTCCCTTGAGATGGCTCAAATATGCCTTCTCTCCTCCACCCATACCACTCCTATCTGTGTGTTCACATTCCTTCCCATTTGAATGACCAAAATAGTGCCCTAGATGTTTTTACCACTTCTAGGTCTTCCTGCTTATTTCCAAATATATTCTCCCCAGCAAAGAGTCACTTAAGGGATTTTCAAAATGTGAAAATCTGATTATATCATCCTTCAGATTAATTTTTCAATGGCTTTTCATTGCCCTCATGAAAAAACCCAAACCCTGGATGGCATAGCTTCTCTGGTCTTTCACCCCATCCCTAGGTAACTTTCTAAACTTATCTCTTGCAATTCCTCTACTTACACTAAATATTAAAATTACACTACACTGCTTTCAAGTCTTTCAATGATTCATGCTTGCTCTGGACTCTGTTCCTTTGAGTTAAACCTTTGCCTAGAAACTTTGCTCTTTCACTCCATTCCTTTACTGGTTAATTCACTTGTCTCTTGGGTCCCTGTTTAGATGTTGCTTATTCTTAGAGGCCTTCTCTGACCTCACACCTATATTAAATTCCCTTCCTATCAACTCCTACAGACCCCTATAATTATCCCTGTTGCAGTCATTTTGCTCTGTATTATATTTGCTTGTTTACTTATCTATACCAGACTAGGACTGTATTTTGTGAAGGAAGAAAGGAAGGCAGGAAAGAAGGAAGGGAAGAAGAAAGGAAAAGAAGAAGTTAGGGCAGTAGAAATGAGATCCACCCCTCCTTGTCCAGAGGGCAATGCCAGAACAACATAGCAGCAGTAGACACGGGGTGAATGCACATCTGATAAAAAACACTCTTCTGCAGAGAATTATATTTCATTGGAAATTAGTTGTCAGGTCAGCCTTCTCTACATTCAAGGGTAAAGAGTGAAATGAGTGTGGATACATCTCTACATATAGCAGTAAAGATTTGCTTTAAATGTCTTATCTAGACCTTGTATTGTAACAGAGTATATTCCACCCCCAAAGAGTAATGTAAATTTCCTAGCCCTTGTAGAGAGATAACTGGATAAATATTTCTAGGTTCTGAATACTGCACAAATTGTAGAAAAAGATATTTGTTTTTGGAGTATGTGTTGACATTAGATAGAGTTGTTAGAGAAAATGGGGTATTTACGCTCAAGAGAGAAAGAAACTTGAAATTTAGATTAAGACCTGTCCTCAATGAAGCTCAAATCCCTAATTGGGCTATGTGGTACTTTGTCCAAAGTGCTAATATTTTAGAAAAATATTGAGAAACATTCACCCTCTGAGCTTTATTCACTGAGTAGGACTGAATTTAGTAGAGTTTATGATCACCCATCAATCAGATATTATTTTTTAAAGAATCTTTCCTTTGAGATATTTGAACATCATCTTGGCTCTTTTCTTCATAGCATTTGCCTAAATTCTATCTTTTAGCATCTAGGATTTAGCATCTAGGATTCTAGGCCTACATTAACAAGAGGTTTGTGCTAGCTCTTGGCAGATTTTATTATATAACTTTTCTTTACTCAGTGGCTTCAGCTTGACTAGAGTCTCAGCAACTCCTCACTGTCTCAATTGGCAATGCGTTTCATCAAGAATAAGGACATTAAAGTAGAAAAAAATAAAAAAATAAAATGAAACATGTGTTTTAAGAGATTTGAATAAGATATTTTAGTAAGTCAATTTCATGTCACCATCTTGAAAATTTACAGCAGTCAGCAATGTAAACATGCACTTCACAAACGCCAGCAGCTTGCAGACTGCAAAGTTCATCTACTCATTCAGTGAGGCAGATGTTTCATTTAATACTCTTCATACTATAGATTAGGATTATTTTTTTCTTTTCCTCTTTTTTTTTTTTTGAAAGGAGTGGGGGAAAAAATCCCTGACATGCTACTAATATCATCTCACACTGCGGGCCAGATGGCGAAAAATGCAAAGGCTGCAGCTCAGTTTATGTACTATATTGTGGGGAGAAAGGAATTTGGTTTCAGAATGAGTTTCAGCTTGATCATTTGTTACTCTAATCTAAACATGAGTCAATGAGTAAAGTAGTACCAGCCAAACTTCAAAAAGTTCCTGAGAGTAAGTGCTTTAAAATGCAATGCATCTGGAAGAAGCTCCTTACAGCATCCCGACCTACCACATCTAGAAGAAACAGCATAAGACTTGGGTGGCTGCTTTAGCATAGAACCCTTTACAGAGACATTGGGCCAAAAAAATATTATGCTATATTTTGGTCACTTTTTTTTTTCCTTTTTCTTCTTTTTTTTTGGCCGTGTCCCGAGGCTTGTGGGATCTTATTTGCCCAACCAGGGATGGAACCCGTGCCCCCTGCAGTGGAAGCGTAGAGCCCTAAACACTGGACTGCCAGGGAATTCCCTCTGTCAATTTTTTTGATGGAGGATTGAGAAATGCTTTTTCCTTCTGCTTATAACATTGTTTGCATCATTTGTATCTAGTATGATGGCTAGCTTTTGAGCTACATCCATTTATCCACATCTTTGGGTTAAAAACTATTATTAATTTTAAAGAATAAGAAGCTAGCTGTTAAGCTCCTAGTTCATTAAAAATTGGTATTTGCAGGGACTAGCTCCATTTCCTCATCTGAGTAGGCAATGGAAGCCTAGGAAGGATAAAAGTCTTGTCAGTATGTGCCATTTCTGGCAGATTGGAAAATAAAAGAGACAGTAACAAATCTTTATCCTGTATCTGTGGTCTGTTATGCCCCTGAAATTCCATAGCTTTTCATCAGATTTTTTTTTTTTTTTTTTTTTTTTTTTTTTTGCGGTAAGCAGGCCTCTGTTGTGACCTCTCCCGTTGCGGAGCGCAGTCTCCGGACGCGCAGGCTCAGCGGCCATGGCTCACGGGCCCAGCCGCTCCGCGGCATGCGGGATCTTCCCGTACCGGGGCACGAACCCGTGTCTCCTGCATCGGCAGGCGGACTCTCAACCACTGAGCCACCAGGGAAGCCCGCATCAGCTTTTTAAGTGGACCCATGACCCTAACAAGCTTGAGAATAAACAAGAGTCTACCTTCATTGTTTCTCTAAGTATTCATTATGCCCATCCTGTAGCTTTCCATGTGTGCTTTCATCACCCATAGAATAGGAAATAAACAGGGATATGGCAAAGGGAACACTATATTTTTTCTAACTGAAGGTTTGGTTTAATTGGGGAGGTAGAGGGTATTTCCAGCCTTTAAACACAATGAGACAAATCTTTCTTCTGGGAACAGGCTTCTCTACTGGGCCCTTACATACATATGTGTCAGAGCCGCATCATTCATTGATGGAGAAGGCTGACGTTCTGCCTTGATAACCATAAACCCTAAACTACCAGTGCTTTTGTACTTTCTTTCGTTTTATTGTTCACATCTTTATTATGATCTGGGCAACTTTTAATAACATGCTGCCAGCCTTTCCCAGTTTTCCCCCTCCCAGTCCTAGTTACAGAAAATTGTGTCTTCTGTTACTCAACATCCCCACTCGCCTTTTTCTCTAAGGAGAGTTTTGGATTTCCTGGGCTGATTCTTGGACAGTTTGTGATGCCAAGTCATGAGAACGGGGAAAGAGGTATAGAAACAGAGAGAAAATTGAAAAGGGTAAGAATTCTAGATGCTGAGTCTGGTCTAGACTTTCTTCTATTGAAAAGGATCTGAAGCATTGGAAAGTAGAGAGGAAATTTTGAAGAATTCCTGGAGGCTAAAATGCCTTACATATGAAAGAGCTGGAGTGGGGAGAGATAGAACCATGGCAAGGTGCTCCAGAGAAATTGACAAGAGATTCCCAGGTGAGACTAAGGAGCAGCTATGAAAGGTAAGAGAACTGGGGAGGAAAAGAAGGTAGTTGTGATAAATGCTACTATAATTTTGCAGTGTTTTTTTTTTTTTTTTTTTTGCAGCACGCGGGCCTCTCACTGTTGTGGCCTCTCCCATTGCGGAGCACAGGCTCCGGACGCGCAGGCTCAGCGGCCGTGGCTCACGGGCCCAGCCGCTTCGCGGCATGTGGGATCTTCCCGGAGCAGGGCACGAACCCGTGTCCCCTGCATCGGCAGGCGGACGCTCAACCACTGCACCACCAGGGAAGCCCCTGCAGTGTATTATATATAACAATTTTAAGCAGAAGTAAGTAAAAATTGGAATCATTTTTAAGAAAGTTTCCTGTGGTTCCTGGACTCTGAATACAGCTCAGTACAGATACTAGGACACATGGAATCCCACATCTAATGAAGATTGCAATTGTTCTCTTTTCCTCTTTGGCTTTATTATCAGCACTGTGCGTTAGAGAGAGATAATGTATAGGTGTCTTAAAAACAATGAAAGCCTGGTACAAATTCACAGTGTTATTATCAGCATCAATGCTAACTTTTAACTGAAGCATATATTCTTTTGAAATAATTACTCACCTTAAATTCAACTCCCTTCACTGATAAGCATATATGCAAGCATTACAGCAATTTTACCAGTGGTTAGGAGCAGTAAGTCCCTTTCAAACCAGTTGAAAACTTTTTGAAAATGTATCTATTTCCTAATATTTCACACATTCAGTCCTGTTACACAAAGTCAGAAGCATGGGGATCATTTAGGGCAGCAGTTTTCAAAGACTAGTCCATAATAAAATTTTTACTGGCTTACAGTAAAATGTAAAAAATATGGGACAATGTAGCAAATGTATCCAAAAGCTAAGTGCATTCAGTTTAAAGAACCATATTCCTATAGTTTTTATATTAAAATATTATTTCTTCTATGAATGACAGTATTAGTAGGTGGTAATATTATTAGAGCAAAATATATGTTAATCACCCTCTTTTAAGTGGCTCACTTTCTTTGAAGCTTTTTCTGATGTATGAATCCCAGAAAGAAGCCAGGAATTACTGATTCAGGGCTCTGAGGCTGCAACTTCCTAAATGCACCCTATAGACACAAAAGAACTGAACTCTGTATTAGTATAACTTCTAGTCATTAGTAAGGCTCTGGTTCAACAAATCACATTAGCAAAAGTACACAAAGATAAGGAAACTATTTTTGGTAGAAGGATGGTGGCTTTTCTAAGTAAAGTGGCTATTTTTGGGCATAGGAAAATGCTAAAAAATGGTAAAAAGTTTTTATATATTCAGTAGTTCATTAGCTAAACTGGAAGTCCATTGAAGGCATCTTCTTTGATTATCTAGAATGTAGCTCAGTGCTCGAAGAAGTAAGTTGTTCAGTGAATGTTTATTCTTTCAATAAGAGAGAATGAACAAATGAAAATACTTGAACTGGAGAACATACTGGTGGTGAATGTATAGAAAAAGATGTAACCTGTGCATTTCATTTATAAGGTACTTTAGTATCAAAAATATTTAAAACATAAAGGAAACTGCAGACAGTAATTTAACAAATATCCATGCCATTACAAGAAAGAATTGCAAATATTAATATTGTGTCTTATTTCCTAGAGAACTGGTTTTCTTTAAGAAATAAACATTAAAATGTTGTTGAAATTCCTTTATCCTTATGAATCACGTCATCTCCTTCCTGAGAACTAACCATTATTCTGAAATTAGGATGTATCATTCCAGGTATGTATCATTCCAAGCTCTTTTAAAAAATATGTGTCCACAAATATATTTCTATTTTGCATGGCTTAAAAAGTTAACTAAATAGTATTTCTATTGCAGTGATCTTTCTGCATTGTGTTTTTTTGCATGTTATTTTAAAATCTATTAATGTTGAAATGTGTAAATCTAGTTAATTTATTTTAACTTATAGAGAATATTCGATAGTGTGTATATCTTTAGTCATATTACATATTGCCAAATTACTCTCCAAAATGTTTTACAAATTTAAATTTCAAACAATGATACATCTGAGTTTATATTTCCCTACATCTTCATCACCATTTATTATTGTTAAACTTTTTGCAAATCTAATGAGTATGAATTTTTTTAAAGTTGTTTCAAAAGGTGGATAGATTTTTACAGCATAACTGAGTCCTATTCTTGCTCATTTTTCTCAACTCCATAAAGTAAAATACCACCCCCAAACTACTTGTGAATCAAAACAGTTGTCAGAGCTCTCAATTATTTAGTTTACTTGATTTTAACAACTTTCAGATACACACTAAATAATAACTTTTATACTGTCTTGTTCTTTGTTGAAGCTGTTAGAAACAGAATGGGAGCACTTTATTATGTGGAAAGTGTAGACCACAGATAACAAAAGGACTATTTTCTGTATGATTGTAAGACAAGCCCCTAACATCTCTTTATATTACTTGATTAAGATATAAAGGGTCAGATTACTCAAAGCAATAATAGGTTGTTTTCAGATTTTAATAAATAGAGTTATCTTAATAATGATTACTAAATTTTATATTTGTACAAGAAAATAACTCATAAATATCAAATTGTACTATTATTAACATACGCTTCAGTTTTCTACCAATGTAAAAATCTAATAATTATCAGTAGAACCATTCTCTGAAATTAAGAAGTACTGTAGATAAATAAAGAATAAGAATGCCATTTATTTCTTAACATTCTAAAGGCACATATATCTACCTATTACCCTTTTCAATAACCTGACACAATGACAATGGAATAGAAGGTTGTCACAGCATAATAGTACTTGGCTGAGAAATTAATACTGAGGTGAAGCTGGAGCATTTATCAAAAATAAATGTTGAAGTGAAGGGGAAATGGTTATTTTTTCAAAGTGGGAGACATTGATCCTGTGATAATGTTCTATTAAAATAGCTGTATTGCTGTTACACCAATTGACTGATTTTGACATAATTATTTTTTAAAATAGAATTTGATGTGCTATGGTCCAATTCCTTTCGCAGGGATTTATTTACCAACATGCACTTCTCTTTAGGACTTTGACATGCATCTTCAATGCCTTGCATGAAATAAGAACACAACATTCCTATACATTCCTCACTCTTCTTCTCATCTCATCTCTGAACTTTAATCTCCCTTTATGCATGTTACTGAGTTACACTGAGGAGCACTAGGTCAGTGATGCTTTCCATTAGGGACACCAGCCTTTGCATTTCCTTCCCTTTTAGATATTTAACTCAATTTTCAATGAATGAGGTCTTGGAAAGGATCAGGAGTTCCCCACCACCATTCATGGTTGTCTCACTGGGGTCTAGAGAAAGTGCAGTACTCCTCAGCTTCATTCACCCCTATTGAATTGTACAGCTGAAAATGTAACATTTAAACATAATAGTTGAGGGCAGCTTCCCATTGGCCAGCTGAAGCCTCTGTGATTTGTCTTTTCTACAAATCAATAGTTAGCAGTTTCGGGCTTCCCTGGTGGCACAGGGGTTGAGAGTCTGCCTACCGATGCAGGGGACGCGGGTTCATGCCCCGGTCCGGGAAGATCCCGCATGCCGCGGAGCGGCTGGGCCCGTGAGCCATGGCAGCTGAGCCTGCGCGTCCGGAGCCTGTGCTCCACAACGGGAAAGGCCACAACAGTGAGAGGCCCTAGTTAGCAGTTTCCACACTTGGAATATTATAGATGTCTACAAGTAATTTTTATACAAAGCACTGCTAGATTAATAGAGTGTAAAAATATAAAAAATAATGTGCAAATTATAAAGCATGGTAATTTAGGAAATCACATTGAAGGCAGGATAGGTGTTTGAGCTGCCTTTGCATTCCCATAGACTTTGGGACTTGTATATGGTATGTTTTCAATAAATAGCCCTTCAATGAGTTACTAAAAGAACCATGTTCACAAAAATATAAAAATTCTATTATTTTATATGAGATCTGAGCAAGTTGCCTAGGGCTCTGATCACTTCAGATTCTCCTTCCCACAGGGGCATTATGCTAAGTGAGAAGAAACAAACATTTCTTCAGTTTGGGAATCTAGCCTAGGAATATCTCTGGGTAAGACAGAAATATGTCAAAGGTATGGTCTGTACTTGGATAATCCTTGGAAATACTCTCATGGAAGTCTCAATTTAAAATGGCCTTTGTAGAAAAGAGGAATTTCAACTCTACAGAAGAACTTCATTTTTTATGTTATAAAAGGCAATTTTCTGAACATATGAATAGTTCATCATTATATTTGGATCATTCTTTCTACATTTTCAATTTTTAAAAGAATACTTGCTGATCTTATCAATGAGGTAAAAAGAATAGAATTCATTTTTAAATGATGTAACAAAATTAGCATTGTCCCAATAAATCTTGATCTAAGTTTTACGTTTTATGCTTTACACTGACCTACACACACACACACACACACACACACACACAAGCAAATGACACAGAAAAGTACTTCTAGAATTCCAATTCCAATCCTTGCCTGCTTTCACATGAGTGGCATCTTAGCACAAACCATACAAAAGAGACATTCACTTGGTCCTATGAAAATATAATAAAAAGTATGCAAAGCATAGTTTACAGTAAGACATTTGTTGTATGATAGCCTACCAGCCCTTCTATAACATGTACCCAGTGGGTGCTCAATAAATATTAATTGATGATAATGATAGTTTGAAAAAGCCATTGAACTTGCTTCAAAAAATGAAACTATAATGATTAATTTGTATGTAAATTGTATTTCACCTGAGGGAGAAACTGGTAAACAGAGGCAATACACATTGCTTACAGGTGATCATCCGTTTTCTGTGGCTCATAAGGTGGTTTTCTTCCTTTGCACCATGGGGCTTTATATCTTGAGCCTCACACACTGCCCACCTCCTGCGTAAAATTTACACAAGCATTGAAAGATTGTGGAATACCCAAGGAAATCATTTTTCAGTCGATTGAGTTCTTAATGGAAAAAGCTCTCTGAATGCTATCTTACAAATTAGAAGATCCCCTGCTTTCTAAATAGTTCAATTGAAACCAGCTTTGTATTTATCCTTCAGGTCATTCAGGCTGAAAAGTTGTTAAGTCTTAAGACCAAAAGTCAGACTTTAAAAGGTAAAATGTCAAGTCCTTTTAGGCTTCAACTGACCTTTTAAACCAGATTAGGGATTTGAAGCATTACACATGGATTTCTACACTTTATATCCCCATATTTAACAAATGATCAAATATAACTCCCAAGAATACTATTTTTACAAGTTTGACATTTCAGGTCTGAGAGGTGGCTCTCTGACTCTTTTTACATAAATTTACTGGTGGTGGAATATTTTGGTTTCAGTGAACACTTTCGTTTATTCCACTTCCATTTCTTTGAAGACACTTTGTGTATTTTACAGTGTGGTGGAGAAAAACCAATGCCTTAAAATAGTCAGTAAAAGATGCACAATGACCAAGTCTTTGTATCTCTTTAACTCAAGACCTAAAGCAGTGATAATAGACACTTAATACATTCTTTATACTGATGATTAAGGTGAAAACACTAAAACAAATCTCCAATTATAAATTTCTTGGGGCTTTACTTATCTGTGTGTTGTCCGCAGGGTTTGCCTACAAATAGTTTAAAATATTGAATTCTGTTGTTCATTTATCCTGGAACCATTTGCCATTGTTGCTTTTCTATATTGGTTCTCAACCTTGGCAGAACATCAGACTCATGGGAAGAATAAACACACTCACACACAAAACCGATGGCCAATATGAACTAAATCAGAATCCCTGATCAACTAAATTAGGACCTCTGGGCTCAGATCTAGGCACCATTGTTGCTTATTTATTTTTTTAATTAATTAATTTATTTTTGGCTCTGTTGGATCTTCGTTGCTGCACGCGGGCTTTCTCTAGTTGCGACGAGAGGGGGCTACTCTTTGTTGCGGTGCGAGGGCTTCTTACTTGCGGTGGCTTCTCTTGTTGCGGATCACAGGATCTAGGCACGTGGGGTTCAGTAGTTGTGGCTCACGTGCTCAGTAGTTGTGGCGCACGGGCTTAGTTGCTCCGTGGCGTATAGGATCTTCCCACAGCACAGCTCGAACCCCTATCCCCTGCATTGGCAGGTGGATTCCTAACCACTGTGCCACCAGGGAAGTCCCAGCACCAGTGGTTTTTAAAGCTCTCCAGGTAATTCTTTTGTGTGACCAAGGTTGTGTACCGCCTCATAGGACTCTAAGAACCATGTAGTAATAAGTATTTATACATGTGATTAGAAATAATTTGATTGTGAAAACAAGGAGTAGGAGAATTTATTTAAGTACTTTGTCTTTCTTTAGCTTCTAATATGTGAAGGAGAGAAGGCCCCAGTATCTATTTATTTATCAAACACTGAAATCTTTCCATATTCAGGACAGCACAGGCAATACAAGCTTCCTTACTTGGAAGCATAGAGTCAGTAAGAGACGTAGGACATGGACATATCTATAGCACAAGGTCACCTTGCACATTTCAGACTCAAAAATGTTTGCATAGGCTGAGATTAGTGAGATTCACAATTTCAAATAAGTAAAATAAGGAGAAACAAACTAACACTTTCCTCCTGACCCCTACATGGCTCCATGCAACTCTCTACTCACTCCTTCATCTTTTCATGATGTCAAGACAACGATCATAGTGATGGATTAACCTTTTTCAAGACTACAGTGTCTTTTTGCAGACTCTCTTTTTACCCAATACCCCAGAAGAGCTCCATAATGCAGATGTGCTTCTGAATCTCCACAAAAATCTCTCTCCCATAAAATGGTGGTTGTTTTAATGAGGGAGACTTCTGTGTAAAGCATCATGGCCAGAGCAGTGTTTAAGGGCAGGAAATCAGCGGCGGCAAGTGTGAGAAGACTGAATTAATCACAAATGACATCATTCCTTATAAAGGGAAATCAATATAAAAGGGCCAATGGAGGCATCCTTTGACTGTGGATCATTTTCCATGGCTATAGCCAGACTTCTGTTCTGGGGGTTACTGTGAACCCAAAAAAATAAAATAAAATAAAATAAATTGTTGGGAATCCAAATCATCTGACTTTCATTTAGTGAGACTTTGAAAGGCTTTGGTTATGTGTTGACTTCCTGTCTTGAATCTCTATGATCTAGAGTATTGTGGATTTTTGCTGGGAATACCAAGGTACACCTCAAAATTCTTTTTGAAATGGGTCATTCATAGTCTGTTAAATGGAAAAAATTCAGATATTCAAGTTTAAAAGAGAGCATATTTGACCTGTATTTTGAATAATAAATATGGATTCCAGAGTAACATGGAGAACTGTTCCTTTAAGGTTGAGGGCATGGCATAAGTGAAGATATTTAGAAGTAAAGTAGAGGAAAAATTTAAGAAATGAGAAAACATCCATCTGTGGTGATATGACTTAACATGGTGACATTAACAAACTGGAAGCTACAGAAGAGTTTTGCTTTATCTTGTTGGACAATGTTGAACAAGTGTGAATTACTCTCTGTACATACTACAATATCTTTAGAAAGGACTGAAGAGGTAATTTAGTTTAACATCATGTTTTTTGTGAATAAAAATAATGCCAAAAATAATAATAAAGGAAAGAAATACATATTGAGAATACTAGTTGGTGACAAAACCAAAGGCAAAACATAGATGTCCTGAGTTTTTTCATTGTAATACCCAATCTCAGAAACCCAAGGTTGGCTATTAAATGCTACCTATTTCTAGGTCCGGCTAAAGAAACATGCTTAAAAAAATGCATATCTGTCAGAAAACAATTTTTAAACAGTCATTTAAAATGAGTATTATAGTTGGAAAATATCACAAAATCTTAATTTCCAGCAATAACAAAATGATGACAACTCAACTCACATAACTTAGAGAAGTGGTTTCAGGTCAATAATTACCCCTCATTTTGGAAGCAATTCTCTTGCAACATTACTGGTCTGTCTCTGAGGAATGCAGCCACTTCCATTTTTCCTAGCTGATATTCTTCTACAATAACAATAATTTGCTCATTTGAATTGTACTAAAGGATTATTATCATACTCAAAAGAATATATATACACACATATATGTATATATATACAGGCCAGTTACGTTTCCTTCTTTCTCAGTTTACCTACTACTATTTGTTGTTGTTGAAATTATTGTTTTTGCCAGATTCTTTCATAAACCCGAAGAAAAATTGATATTTCACAAAAAAATTACACTTCCGAAACAAAATACACTATAGGATGCACACAGATGGGAATTTTGAATTGTTGTTAATGATCTATTTTTAATGGATGTTCAAAACCAAAAGATAGTTCAGGAAACATTCATTTGCTTCCGTAGAACATGAAAATGGAAATTATAGGTTAAACCTAAATAGTAACTTTCTGAAAGTTGGAGATAAACCAAAGGTCTGAGGGATTTTGCGGAAATTTCTCTGTTAATCAGCTGCACCCTCATCTTTCCAGGATGATTTATATGTGATTTTGTCTGATAGAAGATAAGAGCTTGAACTCTTGAGGTCTCTCTCAGAATGGAATTAGAATAATAGACGGTTCAATACTGTCATGAACTTCTACCTCCTTTGTTTTCTTTGGCGAGTATTAAAGTCTTTTTAGAGGAAAGAAGAAAGATGTTGAGATTGCTATCAAGAATGAATAGTGTTATATTATTTTCAAATAATCCATGCAAAAGATAAAAGATTTCAGTATCATATAAAAATAACGTTGAGTGTCTCTATGTGGAAGAATTAACTGAGAATTATCAGTATATCGCTTCCAGTACTGAATTAAGATATATGGTGGACAAATAATGGCAAGGAAGGGAAATAACTCTTCCTAGCTCTCTACTTGGATTTGATATAGTAGTCACTAGGTAAATAACTATGCCTTTTACAGAAAAAGGAACAGAAAATGGGAAGAATAGCTAAGAAATATAATCTATGCTCTTTTGGTAAAAAGTATGAAACAGTAAACAGAGCCTTACTTTTTAGTTTAAATGAAATTAAGCAGTACAGTGTAGGAGCTAGCACTGTGCTGAGGCCTGAGAACACTAAGATATATAAGCTACAGCTGAACCTATTGTGATAAATATTTCACAATATATATAAATCAAACCATCATGGTGTATGCCTTAAACTTATACAGTGATGGATACTAATTATTTTTCAATAAAAATGGGAAAAACAATTGAAATACTTAAGTTACATTCCCTGTCCTTAAGAAACTTAATTCTAATAATTGTAATTTATTAGGGGCTACCAACAACTAGAATTAATGTGATATTAGAAGCCCAGAATTTGAAGTTGGAAAGGAATGGCTCCTCTATTCACCACACCAATGGCCATGGGCAAATGACTTAACAACCCTGAAGCCCAGTGCCCTCATTTGTACTATAGTTAATATGTATTGAGACCTTTACCACGTATCAGGTACTCTTCTAAGGATCTCCTGTGTATTAATCATTTAATACTCACAATAACCTTTTAATCACCCTAATTTTGTGGATGAGGAACACTCTAAATTTTAAGTAACTCATTCCAGGTAAGAGAGCTAGTAAGTGGTATAATTAAGATTTGAACAAAAGCAGTTTACTTATTAGCAATAATACCTGCCCCCTAGGTAAGGATAAAAGGAGAAGATGAGAACTCTGAAATGCTTAGCACAGAGCTTGGCACAGAATAAATACTAAATTTGACCTGTTTGTACCAATATTGTTACTGTTCTTGGGGTTATTGACATTACCATGATTGCTTTCACTAATACTCCAACTTACTTGAATGTAGAAGAAAATTATGAGAGATAAGTTACATATTAATAATACAATTGACTTAACTGAGAACACACAATAAATTTTCTTATTAACTAGTGTGACATTAATTTCTAACAATAGCAACTAATATTTCAAAAGTTGATTTTCTTTTCAGAAATTTTATTGTCCTTTAACCACAATGCATCCCTCTGTTTGGAGGCATTTTTATTTTAATAGCACTTCCATGAAAAAAAAAATTTTTTTTAAGGGGGAGCTTGAATCAAGCAAGGATTGAATTGTCGAGTGGTCAAGACATAGCAAAAATTGGATACATAAAGAACAAACCCAGGCATGTGAAAGGGTTTTCTGATGTTTTCCAGCCTTCAGAATAACTAACCATAAATGGAAAATATCTGTGCTATGTAAAAAATATCACCAGGGCTTCCCTGGTGGCGCAGTGGTTGAGAGTCCGCCTGCCGATGCAGGGGACATGGGTACGTGCCCTGGTCTGGGAAGATCCCACATGCCGCGGAGCGGCTGGGCCCGTGAACCATGGCCGCTGGGCCTGCACATCTGGAGCCTGTGCTCCACGACGGAAGAGGCCACAACAGTGAAAAGCCCACGTACAGAAAAAAAAAAAAAAAAAAAAAAAAAAAATCACCGAAGTATCTGATCAATTCAATGAAGAAGGAAGAATAATCCCTTCCCCAAATCCAACATGAGTAATTTTGTGTCAGTAGACTCAAAAAATTGCTTATTTTACATTTTAATTTCTTTTTTTTTTTGGCTGTGCCATGCAGCATGTGGGATCTTAGTTCCCTGACCAGGGATTGAACCCATACCTCTTACAGTGGAAGCATGGAGTCTTAACCACGAGACCTCCAGGGAAGTGCCTATATTTTAATTTCTTAGTTTAGTGAAACTTATTTAGACAGAGAAAGAAGGCAATGGTGTTTATTTCAGTTTAAAACCATAAAAACTTGTGTGGTCAAGTTGTTCAATCTTTCTGAAAAGCAATTTTTCATCTATAAAATATAGCAATTCTCTCCCTCAGATATAGAAGTAGTATGAATTTTAATTACTATTGGATAAAATATCCTGAGATCCATGGATGAAGGATGTTTCAGAGAGCCAATAATTATTTTTTAATTATTATGTCCATCCTGGAAGACATAAGAGGGTTGATTTCTTTCACTTCATAAGTCCCATTCTTTCCAGATAATTGTTAGTTCAAACATGCTGGCACCACAGGAAAATGTTACAGCCAGCTGGGAACTCTGCTTGACACTTAATGTCTCCTCTTTCTTTAGTCTTTAAGCTTCAGTCTATACATTCCCTGCTGTTTGGGTATGTGATTTAGCAATAAGAATTAAATATTTTCATTTTCTCTCTCTCTCCTTAATTAACATCCTACTTCACTTATTATCCTGACTATTTTTTTTAGAAAACAAAGAAATTGCATTTAAATTACATATTTATGAAGTTTGCAGGAATAGAGATGATGACGTTTCTGTGAACTCCGAAGTTCCAGCTCTATAAATATGTGAGACTCTGTGAAAATGGGAGCAAAGGGAAAGGGTTGTGTGCGACACACAGGTGTGTTGGTTTGGGTGGTTCCTGGTGGTAGAGGCTGTGGGCTCACAGTGTCTTCTGCACAAACTTGGGAACCAGATTCTTGAGAATGAGATTTCCCTAAAAAATTAGAAATCATTTCATTGGCTGGATTTTCAAACTATTATTTTTTTTGAGATATTCATAAATTTAAGACATTTGCAGGCCAAAAGGGATAACCAAAAAGTAGAGGTTTCAGGCGACGCTATACATCAGACTGATTTAAATTTAAGATTTCAAAAAAAAAAATGGTTGTATTCATTTTTTTTCTGATAAATTTTAAAGGCAGGTAATTCCAGTTATTGAATTTTGTATTCAGTGTTTCTTATGCTCAAGACATCTTTCCCTCTATTGCTCTCTTTTGCTCTTTCAAATCCATCCCTAATCCCCCACCTATCCCCATATGCATTCCCATCCCCACTCCACCCACTTTTGTTAAATACACACCCAAGACCCTAAGTCCATCTCCATTATTACTATGGAGAAGAGAAGACAAACTTTTCCTCCAAACTCAGTGTTAAAAATGCCCTGCAATTCCACGGTTAAATTCCGATACCATCAAAACAATTTACAACTTGAAAGCCCCAGCACAATGGGACACACAGTAACATAAAGAAAAATTTCCTTGTAAAGAAATTATTGTGAAAAGAACAAAGTGGTTCTAATAGACCAAGAAAAGAACTTAAGTTACTTAGGAAATTTGTCTGGAATAGCAAGTTTATTGAGTATTTACTCAAATGAATTATGCATTCAGAGAATCACAGATAGGGGAAATGCTATCACAGAGATTTGAGACTGTAATCTGATGAGCCAAGTCCTTGTTCTACCCAATTTTCTATCATAGTTTTGTCTTCTTGAATGTTTACAAGAACTGAATGCCTATGCTTGACCAAAGAACACAAGACATCTCCCATAATGGGCCATATCATCATGGCTGCATGCCATGGTTCTAATTTTATACCCTTGAACATCTGTTTTCTGATCTCATGTGAAACCTGAACATTTTTCTCTGCCTTATTTTTCATGTAGCTGTACCCTTCCTCACTTGGGTTTCTCTGTACAACTTTGATGCGAGAATGCTGATCAAAAAATGGCAATAATCCTTCAGTTAGCAAGGAACTGAGGCAAAACTGCAGGGACTGCAATCAGGAAACCGTTAAAAGAGAGGAGAATCTCCTGCCAAGGCTGCTGTGACTTCCATTGTTTGGATGGATGTCTCTTCATCCATAACAACAATGATAACACATATTCTAACTTAGGTAGTGTTGTCAACTTAGACCAACTCTACATTTCACTGGGTAATAACCACCATTGAAGTACTAGTTCTCTCTGCTGTTACGGTAATTCAGTGGACACATTTGAGGAGATTTCTAATTGTATCTGATTTCATTTTTTACCAGAAACCACTCAAAGAAATTATGTTCATAATTATGACTCATGATTTATAATATAAATTAGTGAGATGGTTTTCATATATACATAAATATATATGTGTTCTATATATGTGTATATAATTCAAGAACATTTAAAAAAAATGAAACAATGAGATCTATATTACCAAGAGATTTACCTGAGTGTTTTATATGCACTGAATAAACACACTTTCAGTGAAGTTTTATGCCAATAAAAATGAATCCTTTAAGTAACTCTGGAAGTTTGAGGTTATAATTATTACCTGCTTCAGAAAACTGAAAGTTTCATTTTTACATCTCACTTAACTACATGTGTTTCCTAAGACATGTAAAAGCTTTGTTCCCTCAGTGCTTCATATTTTAATACTAGCATAATGAAGGTGTCCAAAGAATTGACATACAGTCATAAATATCTGAAACTAAAACAACAAAAAAATTTGGAAGAGATAATTTGTAGAATGGGCTCCGACAGCCACTGATATGTCATAGTAGTTCTATCAATAATATTTGTACCAGAAAAGCACAAATATTAATCAAAAAATATAAATAGTCACAATATACAAATTTCTAAATTTGACTTTAGCAATCTGACTTTGCCATGTCACTCAGGGTAAACTTCGATTTCGGATAAGTAGATGAATGATGTTGTCATGTGAATTAGGTAACAAACATCACTCTAAACGTTCCACAATCTGGACTCATCTTAGTATTTTTTAATCACTCAAATAAAAGCAAGACAAAATGTAAAAAAAACAGGAATTGTTGAAATAAGGCACGCATTGCAAAACAGCATACATAACTTGTAGTAATGGTGTTAGTAAAATTCAAAAACTATGACACTTTCAGGAAGATTGGCTGTAATCGGTGGCTCAACAGCGTGGCAATGACATTGACTATAGAAATGGGGAGGTGGAAGAGGTGAAAACATAAACTCCGTGAGGCAGGAGTTCTATCTTGCGGATCACTATGTCCCCTGAGCTTAGGATAGTGGTGCTTAATAACTATTTGTTTAATTAATATATAAAAATATTCACATCAAATTCAGGCAACGCTTCTTGTTTTAGATTTGGAGTTGTACCATGGTTATGTAAAATGTGAAATTAGGGGAAGTTGGGTAAAGAATATATAAGAACTCCCTGTGTTACCTTTGCAACTCTTCTGTAAATTAAAAA
Source organism: Tursiops truncatus (assembly GCF_011762595.2). Taxonomy (NCBI): domain Eukaryota; kingdom Metazoa; phylum Chordata; class Mammalia; order Artiodactyla; family Delphinidae; genus Tursiops; species Tursiops truncatus. The sequence continues at coordinate 36,671,384 of NC_047050.1, forward strand.
CTGTTTCAAACTAAAAAGTTTTTTTTAAAGTTTCTCTATGGAAAATCATGAGATGGGATGGGAGAGTGAGGGAAGGGCTACCTGCCCTGGACCCTTCTCTGAAGCCTTTGTGATAGTGGTAGCATCTTTTCAAGAAAATCCCAGAAGCAGCCACAGGAGCAATAAGAAGTGAAAGTAAAAAGAAATGTCAATAAACTGTGTTCATTCTCTGAGGATGTTCAGAATATGAAGGGAAAGGTTTAGTTTTTGAGGTGAAATAAGATGGTGGATTCAACTACTTTATTATTTATTAATATATTTGGGTATTAATGTAAAGATGGCTCTGAAAGGCTAAGAAATCAGAGATACTCAGGTTATATCGTAATTGGTAATTTGGGCTCTACTCTGTAGTGTAGAGTGTGGCTTTTTGTTTTACTAAATGTAGGAAGAGTCAGCTTTATTTACAAAAAAAGGAAAAAAGGAAGGCAGAGAAGGAGGGAGAGAGAGAGAAAGAGAGGAAGGGTGGGAGAAAGGAAAGAAAGAGGGAAAGAGGGAGAGGGGAGAGAAACACAATAGACAGAAGTTATCTCCCTAATAAATGATACACTCAGTCCTTAAATCAGAGTTGAGGAGATCACAGAAGTGGTCACCTAGAGGTGGATGGACCTAGAGTCTGTCATACAGAATGAAGTAAGTCAGAAAGAGAAAAACAAATACTGTATGCTAACACATATATATGGAATCTAAGGGGAAAAAAAAGGTCATGAAGAACCTAGGGGTAAGACGGGAATAAAGACACAGACCTACTAGAGAATGGACTTGAGGACACGGGGAGGGGGAAGGGTAAGCTGTGGCAAAGTGAGAGAGTGGCATGGACATATATACACTACCAAACGTAAAATAGGTAGCTTGTGGGAAGCAGCCGCATAGCACAGAGAGATCATCTCGGTGGTTTGTGACCACCTAGAGGGGTGGGATAGGGAGGGTGTGAGGGAGGGAGACGCAAGAGGGAAGAGATATGGGAACATATGTATATGTATAACTGATTCACTTTGTTATAAAGGAGAAACTAACACACCATTGTAAAGCAATTATACTGCAATATAGATGTTTAAAAAATAAAAACAATAAAAGGTCTTGGGCTATAGGCCATTCATATAAAGACTTTACATCTAAATGTGGCTTCAAAAATAATGTTCTAAAAGCAATGATTTTTAAATCATGTAAACATGTGTATGACTTTACAAATATGGTCTGTGGGACTAAGGACGGAGCGTTCTTTGTTGTTAGGAAGTACTGATGTAAGTGATACTAATACCACTGTAGAAGACACTGATGTACTTAGAGCACTGGGCTGCCAGCTTTTATGTTTAAATACTATTTTACAGGCATAGAAATAATTCAATATTTGGACTTACTTGCTTTGTTCACTCTGAAGCATCGTTTTCCACAGTAGTAAGTGCCTTAACCTTAAAAACCAAAGGGGTTTGCTTAATAAACAAAAAATCTACAATGTCATTTTTTAACACATAACATGCTGTTTTTTCCATCAAATCAGTTGCTCTTTCCTTGATGAATGAAATCCCTTTAGGGCTTGATGACACTGACATTTAGAGAATCAGTTTTCAAAGACAATTTACTTCTAGAGATATGAGTTTAGTCCACACTTTACTAGTCTTCCAATTTGTCTAATATTTTCCATTATTATCTGTACTTTACTTTCACCATATCCTCAGACTGCTTCATGTACATAACAAATATGTCTGTGTATGTTAAAAGTTCTTCTAAACTTTATCCTGATTATACTGATTGTTTGGGGTGTTTTTGCCGGTTTCTATTTCATTTAAAGCAACATTTATATTATTGTTCAAAAACCTTAGGCTGCACTGATAATACAGAAACTTAATCACTTCAGGGAAATACCTCAGTGTCTCTTAAACAGAGCAGATGAGCTTTTCTAAACAATGGAAGGTAACCCCAAATAAGAAAAGCTTGGCAGCCAAAAAAAAAAAAAAAAAAGAAAGACAAACAAACAGAACAGGAAGAAAAACAAACAAAATGTTCCCAATGTACAGGATGGCAAATATTAAGCAAATCTGAAGAGGGCAGAAGGGATGATTGGAGCTAGTCTACTGTGGAACTGACTTCCCTGGAATGGAAAATTGCTTCACTTACTCTTCCAGGTTATAGGTCTGTACTCAGCTTCTACCTCCCCCACCTCTCCTATTCCTTGCCATCCAAATCACAGTGCGGGTGGGTGGATTTTCCTTGTGGAGACATTGACAATTCCATAAATAAGGAGTAGGAATCTTCGTTGGTGTGACAGAGACTGAAGAGAAGGTAGGAGCTTCCACCAATGGGATTTACTCTGTATTAGTTCTATCTCACTGTGTAACCATTACCCCTAAAACCCAATAGCTGCAAACAATGAACGTTCCTTTTCTCACAATATCTGTGAGTCTTGAATCAGGGTCTGACCTCACTGAGTCCCTGTGGCTCAGGCTTTCTCACAGGGAGCAATCCAGATGTCTGCCCTAGCTGTGTTCGTTTCAGGCCTTGAGGAGGAGGTGATCCACGTCCAGGCTCATGAGTGGCTGTTAGGTGAATTCAGCTCCTTGCTGGTTGTTGGACTGAGGGTTTCAGTTCAGTGCTGACTACTGACCTTCCCACACGAGGATCTCCACGGGGCAGCTCCCAATGTGACAGCTGCCTTCATCATAGAGGAGGAGGAGGGGACGTACAAGCAAGACACAACACAAATTGGCCTTTTCCGAAATTATAAGTTAATTTCAGAAGTGACATCCTGTCACCTTACCACACTCTGTTCAAGATTCTCTAGAATTATCACTGCCCTGGCAATAAGTTTTATATTGATATATCAGCTTGGAAGACATCTAAGTTCGTAGTTAATGCAAATTTGAAATCCAAAGTTGAAAAATTCTCAGAGTAGACTTTTATTTTCTACCCAGAGCTCCAACCAAGAAAGTCTGGTATTTTTTCACCTCTACGATTATGGACAGATTCTTTCTGGTTCTTTCTTCTTCAGACTTTTAAGTGTCCAGGCTTTATGTCTGAGTGTCGGTTCTAACTCCCTGCCTTGCATGGGCCTAAGGCTTGATCTTCCATTCATTCCCACAAAGATTAAAACCTGACCTTCTGGATTTCTAAAATCGATACCTGCATTCTCATCCCCACTCCCATCTCCCAGCAGCCGTAGCCCAGCTCTGACTTCCAGATCACTTTTTTGCTGATTAGTCCCTAGGGATTTCTTTTGTTTTCAGTTAGAGAGATGTTTGTTATGTTTAGCTACCATTTCTAATTGTATCAGGAGTGTTTTCAGATTTTAATGCACCAAAACCTCACTGTAGTAATTTTATCTCCTCGGTAACCAAACTTTTCATTCTGTTTCTCTTTTACTGCTGTTATAAATTCCAAAATGTTCCCATATATTTTGTATCCAAATGTCCCAAAAGGAAAAAGTTCATTCTGTTCAATATAGAATTCAATATAGAATGTTCTGTGGGGCAGAGTTCATGCCAGGCTCCTCACAATCTGCTTCCATGGGTGTTTCATTTTATTTTATTATTATTATTTTTTTTGGTACAGGTATTTTATTTGCGAGTACATTCCAGAAAGCTGTTACAGGGAAATGTGACATGAAGTAGAAAAAGCCAATAAAAGGCACATTCTCGAGGTCACAGATCTAGGCAACAGGGACTCAAGTCAGCCAGGTCCTCTGATAAATATAAAGAATGCCTCCAAACAGTGTCCATAGAGAGGATGGCTAAGGTACTTATGCTTCAGATCCCAGACTCTCCAACGTGAACGCTCCTGCACCACCAGGTAATGCCAGCATGTGAGCTGAGTTAGCTTCTGCGTCTTTGTCCAGTGCTGTAACTGTTCTAGGTATTTGTCCAGTCGGATGATGGAGAGCTTCTCCCTTGAGGAGTCTGAGACTTTAGTTGCCGTTTTCATATCGAAGTTTGGTTTCTGACAAATGATCTATTACGTCTCCGTGTTCTAGATGGCCTGATTCAGATCTTTATTCCTGAGGGCTGTTAGCATGTGTCTGTTTTGCTTTTGTCAAGCTGTGGAAGATGTAATTTTCCTTTCACTCTTATCAGGCATGGACGGTCCAAGAGATGCTTCAATAGGTCTCCAAGATCTCCTCACCATTCTGATTATGTAGCAGTGAGTCTAGCTCCTCTCGATAATCAGAGTTAATTTTTCTCTCACTGGCATAGTAACTATTTTCTTTGTCTGCTAGTCTACTGACATATGATGCCCCAAATGACCATGCAGCTATAATAGCTTCAGTTTCAGTGAAAACATTATTGTGTCCAGTGGTGGAATTGTTCCTCTCCTGGGAAATAAGGACTTCTAATTCAGTAGAGACTAAAGTTATAGGGATGGGAAAGACACATTTCCAAGTGGGTCTCTGGGAGTAATGGCAAGAGGACTAATTCTATGCCTACCCCTTGATTCCACACCCATGTATTATAACTATTTGGGACACAACAGTCTTGTGTCGGTGTTTTGGGGCACATCTCAAAGAATAGCACCACCACGCTACATCCCCAAGCTGGCACCTTCAATAAGCTGTGCAAGGATCCCTTCAACGCTCTATGGGGCTAGCTACCACAGGTGATACACTGTACAGTAGAACCAGTGGATCCCATGGACATGCATCCATTGTTGCCCAACTTTTGCCACAAAATGGGCCGGATGTTGATAGCACAAGCTGGGCAACAAGTCCTTCCTTAAAGGGAAATTGAGCAGCACATGTGCACAGTCCAGCACTAAGTTACTCAAACTCTGGACCCTGCATGAACAAATTTCATGATCTCTTCCAACTTACATTTCCAAACTGAACTCCCACTACTCTGATTTATCCACTGATAATTTTTCCAGCTGGACCATAATACATTTTGTTGCCAGTATACATCTCATTTGTTAAAGATTCCAGGGTCATGCTGTTTCCACTGTTTGGGCTGCCTTTGCTTTCAACTCCGCGTGGTGAAATAAAATATGTCTTACAAGGACTGGTGAAATGCTATCTCACCTGCCAAGCTTTTTCTAATCCCTCTGTCCCAAATCATTCTTCTGTACTTTCCCACAGACCTCCCCACGCCAAAAAGTTGCATTATTTATCTTCTCTGAAAATCCATAGCTCCTTATCTATACCTCTGCAATACCACCACCTGTTACTGTTAGCTGTGTAACCCAATTAAAACGTTGGCCCATGGGTGTTTCATTTTAGTCTGTAGCCTTTGGCTTAGATAGAGACTTTTGGCCCAATCTGTTGTAGACCAGCTGAGCCAGACATAAAGAATGATGCACTGTAGACAGGGAATCACTTTTTTTTTTTCTTTACATCTTTATTGGAGTATAATTTCTTTACAATGGTGTGTTATTTTCTGCTTTATAACAAAGTGAATCAATTATACATATACATATGTTCCCATATCTCTTCCCTCTTGCATCTCCCTCCCCCACCTCTCCCTATCTCACCCAGCTAGGTGGTCACAAAGCACCGATCTGATCTCCCTGTGCTATGGGGCTGCTTCCCACTAGCTATCTATTTTACCTTTGGTACTGTATATATGTCCATGCCTCTCTCTCACTTTGTCACAGCTTACCTCTCCCCCTTCCCATATCCTAGTAGGATATGGGAAGTCCATTCTCTAGTAGGTCTGTGTCTTTATTCCTGTCTTACCCCTAGGTTCTTCATGACATTTTTTTCCTTAAATTCCATATATATGTGTTAGCATACGGTATTTGTCTTTCTCTTTCTGACTTACTTCACTCTCTATGACAGACTTTAGGTCTATCCACCTCATTACAAATAGCTCAATTTCGTTTCTTTTTATGGCTGAGTAATACTCCATTGTATATATGTGCCACATCTTCTTTATCCATTCATCCGATGATGGACACTTAGGTTGTTTTCATCTCCGGGCTCTTGTAAATAGAGCTGCAATGAACATTTTGGTACATGACTCTTTTTGAATTATGGTTTTCTCAGGGTATATGCCCAGTAGTGGGATTGCTCAGTCATATGGTAGTTCTTTTTATAGTTTTCTAAGGAACTTTGATATTGTTCTCCATAGTGGCTGTACCAATTCACATTCCCACCAGCAGTGCAAGAGTGTTTCCTTTTCTCCACACCCTCTCCAGCATTTATTGTTTCTAGATTTTTTGATGATGGCCATTCTGACTGGTGTGAGATGATATCTCATTGTAGTTTTGATTTGCATTTCTCTAATGATTAATGATGTTGAGCATTCTTTCATGTGTTTGTTGTCAGTCTGTATATCTTCTTTGGAGAAATGTCTGTTTACGTTTTTTGCCCAAGGATTGGGTTGTTTGTTTTTTTGTTGTTGAGCTGCATGAGCTGCTTATAAATTTTGGAGATTAATCCTTTGTCAGTTGCTTCATTTGCAAATATTTTCTCCCGTTCTGAGGGTTGTCTTTTGGTCTTCTTTATGGTTTCCTTTGCTGTGCAAAAGCTTTGAAGTTTCATTAGGTCCCATTTGTTTAGTTTTGTTTCTATTTCCATTTCTCTAGGAGGTGGGTCAAAAAGGATCTTGCTGTGATTTATGTCCTAGAGTGTTCTGCCTATGTTTTCCTCTAAGAGTTTGATAGTGTCTGGCCTTACATTTAGGTCTTTAATCCATTTTGAGCTTATTTTTGTGTATGGTGTTAGGGAGTGATCTAATCTCATACTTCTACATGTACCTGTCCAGTTTTCCCAGCACCACTTTTTGAAGAGGCTGTCCTTTCTCCACTGTACATTCCTGCCTCCTTTATCAAAGATAAGGTGACCATATGTGTATGGGTTTATCTCTGGGTTTTCTATCCTGTTCCATTGATCTATCTTTCTGTTTTTGTGCCAGTACCCTACTGTCTTGATTACTGTAGCTTTGTAGTATAGTCTGAAGTCAGGGAGCCTGATTCCTCAAGCTCCATTTTTCGTTCTCAAGATTGCTTTGGCTATTCGGGGTCTTTTGTGTTTCCATACAAATTGTGAAATTTTTTGTTCTAATTCTGTGATAAATGCCAGTGGTACTTTGATAGGGATTGCATTGAATCTGTAGATTGCTTTGGGTAGTAGAGTCATTTTCACAGTGTTGATTCTTCCAATCCAAGAACATGGTATATCTCTCCATCTATTTGTATCATCATTAATTTCTTTCATCAGTGTCTTATAATTTTCTGCAAACAGGTCTTTTGTCTCCTTAAGTAGGTTTATTCCTAGATATTTTATTATTTTTATTTCAATGGTAAATGGGAGTGTTTTCTTGATTTCACTTTCAGATTTTTCATCATTGGTGTATAGGAGTGCCAGAGATTTCTGTGCATTAATTTTGTATCCTGCTACTTTACCAAATTCATTGATTAGCTCTAGTAGTTTTCTGGTAGCATCTTTAGGATTCTCTATGGATAGTATCATGTCATCTGAAAACAGTGACAGCTTTACTTCTTCTTTTCTGATTTGGATTCCTTTTATTTCCTTTTCTTCTCTGATTGCTGTGGCTAAAACTTCCAAAACTATGTTGAATAAGAGTGGTGAGAGTGGGCAACTGTGTCTCGTTCTTGATCTTAGTGGAAATGGTTTCAGTTTTTCACCATTGAGGACAATGTTGGCTGTCGGTTTGTCATATATGGCCTTTATTATGTTGAGGAAAGTTCCCTCTATGCCTACTTTCTGCATGGTTTTTATCATAAATGGGTGTTGAATTTTGTCAAAAGCTTTCTCTGCATCTATTGTGATAATCATATGGTTTTTCTCCTTCAATTTGTTAATATGGTGTATCACATTGATTGACTTGCATATATTGAAGAATCCTTGCATTCCTGGAATAAACCCCACTTGATCATGGTGTATGATCCTTTTAATGTGCTGTTAGGGAATCACTTTTAAACAACTTTTCTAGAAAGGGAATCTTGGTACAACAAACATTGAGACTCTCTGAGAATTTCCACTATAATTTAGTGCTTATTTAACTGATGCTCTTTAATTAATTAGTGTGTATTTTTCTTATCTCAATAAGCAGGATTTTGCCAGGAGTTATCTTTTATCCACATCATTACATTAATTGTTGATAGGCATATTTTTATGGACTGACCAAATAGGTAGGAAGAATATAAGGGAGTGTAATGAGTTCAAGACAAGTTAAAATGGGTTGTGTAAAGACAATAGGGCTTGGAGAAGTTGAAGCTGGGTTATTTAAGCAAAAGGGTACACAATTATAAGAAGATGGAAGGAGGAAGGAGAGAAAAATACTAAATGTATAGGAAAAATATGGTCTTATGTTAAAAATAAGAAGAAGAAGAAAATTCCAATCAATTATCTGAAGGGGATTACAGGAAATAATCATATAAAAATGCACTACAGAAAGAAAAAGAGGGGGAAAAAATTGCTTGAATAAGGAGGTAAAGGAGTACATATGATTTACACCCCCAAAATGCATCAAGTCCTAATGCAAAATATTTTGTAGAGAAAAATAATTGGATATAAAATAATTTTTATAAATATTTTATCTGGAAAAAGTAAATATCCTTGATAAATGAAGTAGAGGATCCCCCAATTAAATTTTCTATGAAGCTAGAAAAAAATGCCTAAAACTATTCTGCATAAATTAAGTATGATGGTGGATTGGAGAGTACTGATGATAATAGTTTGTGATTAACTTTTAATCATAAATCCTAAACTCAAAAGTTCAAAGTATGCCCCATTTTAGAAAGAAAAACACTTAGGTTTTCAAATCTGAGAGCACAGGCACATCAATTTTAGTAACTAACATCATTAACAATATTCAGTTTAGTTACACTTTCTAATTTTGCATTTATTTTTCCAGATGGTTGTAGAATATTTATATCACAAAAGTTTTCCTCTTAATACTAATATGAACTTATTATTTTGTTATAATTCTCTGTGAAAAAGTAAAGAATTTAAATGGAAGAAATTTCAAAATGAATGCAAACTTCAAGACCACCTTGGAGGAAAAAATAAAAGTTTTATTACAATGAGTTTCTTAAGAAGGATGTTGTCAAGGAGCCTCTGTGTTTAAATATGGTTTGATGTCACCTAAGCAATAAAATTCAATTTGCTTTTGTGCCTTAGTACAGCACTGGAGGATTGGAAAACTTCCCAGACTCACTAGGCTGGATATGAATTCTCACCTCCCTGAAACTTCTGTGTTTAGGGAGTGCCTTTCCCAATTATAGCTGCGTTCTGACAGTAACTAACCATTACCCTGAGTGACAGGCAAAGAAAGCCAAGAGCCTTGAGGCTAAAAGAGATAAGTGAACATGATCTCCAATTACACACTCAGTCAAAGAGGATTCCACCTAGACTCATTCTAATGTTTTCTATATCAGGGACCAATCGGTGTGTGTAATTTGCACAGATGCATTATCAGAACATAGTAAATACATAGCTATGAGGTGATGCAAATTTGGTGATCCCCGTTTATTTTGCTGTTATATCAAAATAGCAACAAATAATCTAACAATAATAAGTAATTTACTTTATTAATATAGTGGTAAATTTCTCCATAATGAGAGCAAATTAGTGATTATGAAGGAAAGGTCTACCTCTATTTTATTGATGGCTTTCTTTAATAATAATACTTCTAAGCAGTTAATTTTTCTAAACTTTTTTTTCTTAAGAGTAGAGAAGAAGCTGAGGATTTTTGATTTGAATGTTAACTTTTGCACTTTAGGAAACATTGTTATTTACAAGTGAGAAATCTGGAAAAGCAAAAATACTGTACATATCCAAACTGAAAAATTCACAAAAAATGTTAAAACAAAATGTACACTCAACTCTACTTCATCATAAGAAATTGCCTTTAAGCATTAAAAAGCTGTGATTTTTCCATCACACTCACACAACACACATGCACACACACACACACACACACACACAAATTATCATTAACGAACAACACCTAATTATCTGATCTATGAGTTAATTGAGCCATTAATAGATTTTGGAAATATAATTGCATTTGATGTGTGAATCTGAGCTTTAAAAGCACCTGCATTTCTATATCAAATTTAAAAAGCATTTAAAAAGCACCTGCATTTCTATATCAAATTCTTTAGTATTAGTTATTAGCTTTTTTAATTGCTTAAATATTTTAAAAACTAAGGAAAACCAATCTAAGTGAACCATTTTTCCATTTTAAATTCTTTGTAAGTTTATTTCCGAGATAATTATATCTTCTTTGAAGCTTTTTTATCATGGTGTTTCACCTGCTGACTTGTGATGTTGAAATCCAACAAAAGGGGACTCTTCTCAACGAGTTTTTCCCAAAATGTGTTTCACAGAATATTTGTTCCACAAGATGGTATTAGATGTTCTGAATTTAACTATGAAGCAGAAAAGTTGGACTAAATAGTGTTAACTAGGTTTCTTTACTCCATTGTTCTTTAGAATTTTTATTATTATAAATGCTTCTAATGAATGTCCAAGAAGTGAGTACTTTATATGATGTTTCCCAAGGATATTGGTTATGGAACATTTTTTTTAATTGAACATTTTAAAGGATTGGATTTTTTGAGAAACCCATTAGGTTCAGGAATTTTTTTAAGTGACATCTTAGATAACCAGAACTGTCTAACTATGGGAGAGCCTTGTGCCCAGTTAATAGGAACAGAGGAAACACCCAAATACAGATCATAGTAACTTAGTGAAAGAGTGTGTGGGAAAATTTAGTTTTTTTTCTTTCTTTCAATTTTAGTACAAGCATTTCACAGAAGAATATATTCAAACAGCAAATCAGCATATGAAAAAGTTCAGAATGGAAATGCCCATCAAGAGTAGCATCGAGAAAAAACAAAACAAAACTGTGGTATGTTCAAATATTGAAATACTATAAAGTAATAAAAACAAATCAACCACAGCTTTATAAAACACTTTGGATAAATCTCAAAAACTTAATCTTAAAAACTTAATAGTGAGTGAAAAAAGCCAGACACAAAATATCAAAAATCAGGAAAACTAACCTTTTTTTTGGAGGGGGGATGCTTACTTAGGTGTTAAAACATAAATAAAAGCAAAAAAAAAAAATAGTTACCATGACAAACAGAATTGTGATCAGCTGTGGTGGGGAGGAAAAGAAGGGAGGGTAACTGGAAGGAACCCCGTTAGGTGTCAGGGGAGGGGATCTGGGATGCTGGAAATGTTCTATATCTTTTCCTGGGTTATAACTGGGTGTTTGCATTGATATAAATCTTAGAGTTGTACATTTGTGTTTTGTACTTTTTTCTAAGTGAAAAGGAAAGAGTAGTTTGGGTTGTTTTGAGGTCAGTGGGTTCAAAACTTAGGTCCAAAGAAGTTACTTTTTTCCAAAACCAGTTTTGGAAAATCTACGGTATCTCTGTGTATGACCATGCTACAGGAGCAAGAGGGAAATACAGCACCTTCACAAGTCAGGCTGTTCAATTTCAGTTCCCTTCATAAAAGATTAATATATATAGTGACACTTAGGAAACTGCAAATTATACAAACAGAAATGGTTGCTCTCCATCAACATCTCTTCTGTCTCTAACATTACTACCTTCCAAGTACTGATAATGAGCAGCTTCTACAAAAAGGATATCAAGTTGTCAACACAGTTTCCAAAGCCACCCCAAAGGAAGGATGGTCACAGTCGTGGAAGGTTAACATCTGCCTTTGCACTCGGCTGCTCTCTGAAATATCATACATTGCAATAAAGGGGAAAATGTCATGAGAAGTTATCAATAACTGAATAAAATAATAAAAATTAAAAGGCGAGATCATAAGAAGACTTTAGGGTTTGCTGATGCAACAATATCTAAGAACAATCTTTCTCTGCTCCAGAAGGCTACCCCCAACAATTTCACTAGACTCTCCTACAACTGAAATCACATTTCTTCATTCATCCTTTTTAAAGATTTAGGTCACGTCTACTCTCCATCTTGGATATAAGAAATTAGAGGCCCCTAAGTAATTTTCAGAGTCAAATGGCATGTCATTTATGGTGTGGCAGCCAGGATTAATGACCTTTAATTTGAGCCCAGATAACCTTAACTCCCCATGGGGGTAAAGGAAACAGAAAATCTGGACAATCAGTTTCCTAAACACATTTTGGCGATTCCATGCTGATGTGCTTGCTGTTGCTGCTAATGATATTGCTGATAAGATATTTTAATGAAAAATATTTTAAAACTATTTATTAAGTGCCTACAGAATTCTAGGCACTTTACTGATCCCTTTGCTTAAATTATCCAATCATCCTTATAAAAACCTAGTGAAGGGGTTTTATATCCCCATTTTACAAGAAAACTGTTTTATCTAACCTGTGCCATTAACATGGAAAAGTTCTAAGATGCTAGCAATAAAGAGACAAACATGCATAATTGAGTTCATGTAACTGTTATCTAAGGTTGAGGTGGCTAAAATGTGTTGCTTCTCAAACTGTGGTCCTTCGATCACTTGCATTAGAATTATCTGGGGAAGCTAGGAACACACAGATTCTAAGGTTCTATCCTAGACTTACTAAAGCAGAGGCTCTGGAGTATCAGCGAAGCACCTGCATTTTTAGCCACTTTCCTGGGTGATTCATATACAAGCTGAAATCTGAGTACATTTTTTTTAACAATTTTATTAGAGTATAATTGCTTTACAATGGTGTGTTAGTTTCTGCTTTATAACAAAGTGAATCAGCTATATGCACACATATATCCCCATATTCCCTTCCCTCTTGCATCTCCCTCCCACCCTCCCTATCCCACCCCTCTAGGTGGTCACAAAGCACCAAGCTGATCTCCCTCTGCTATGTGGCTGCTTCCTAGTAGTCTGCACAAAAGGGGCAGTGAAATGGTTAAACAGTCAAACCCTGAACAGCTGATGTAAAGAAGGGACGTTTAGTATTGCTTCACAGAGAGCATTATAACTTCTTTCACTGGAGCAATGGAAGAGGGTTGTTGATTTTAATATCAGATTCAATCTAAAAGACTTTCTTCCAGTCCAAAGCTGATTCCCATTGCTGCACTAGGGTTCAGGAGGAAAATGAAAGAAATACAGACAGAGCTAATGCATCATTCAAAAAGAGACTGGAGCAAGATTTTTGCAGAGTGTATTGAAATACAACATAGGGGCACTTAATGGAGATACCTCCCATTAAAGTAGAATCTGTGATCAAATACTGGCTGCTCTTAGGTTAAAGTCCCCAGCCACTATGGGATACAGACAATTACAGTGTTCAGCTAGTTCCCTTGAGCACACCCGGGTAAAACTTCCACTTATTCCTAACAGTGAAGTTCGGCAGTTAATTTCAGAGCCACACTAGTTTTTGTATCTGCTGTGCATTATTAATTATACTGAAGCTCAACGTGTACGAAATTGTACAGAGTTCTTATTCTAATGTAGGTTATGGGAATCCACAATCATTTTTGTCAACATCCTACAGTCCACAGTTGGAGACCCCTTTAAATGATCCTGGTGAAGATAACTGGACCACAGTCAGCTCCCACAGCTGCATCCAGGCCCTGAGGGTCGAGCAGACAGATTAAGTCACCAGCACCCAGTGAGATCAAGTCCTAAACCATATTATTTCTCCCAATATTATCCTCTTTTTTTGCCAACAGATCTCAACAGAATACTATTTAATATGATAGAGTGAAAGGAGTAGCTTTTTCAAATTTAGTGAAAAGTTCTGTGATTGATTCATTTCCATATATTTCTTAAGCCCTGGATTGTATTTGTGGAACATTTGATTCCCCAACACCGAATGGAACAAAACAGCTGTGTTATAAACTCCAGAAACATTGTGCTATTCTGGAACTAGATGGTGGTGATATTTGCACAACATTGTGAATGTGCTTAATGTCACTGAATTATACACTTTAAAATGATTAAATTGGTGGACTTTATGATATGGATATTTTACACAGTAAAAAATAATTAATTTAAAAAAATTGTGTTAACATTCAGGCATGAAAAGGCAAATTGGAACCTGCTTCTCATAGTTTCCAGCTTGACCTCCACATGCTGGAACAGTTACCTAGTTATGCATCATTGTTTTCTTGATTTTTATCAGATGACACTATAAAACTGATACTTATATGTATCACGACAAATAACTAAATGTCTGTATAACTTTCTTTTTATTCATAAAACAAATATTCATTGAGACTTACTGTAAATGAGACGCTGTACTAGACACTGCTGTAAAGGCAAAGATGAGTCAACAAGAGCCCTGCCCTCCTGGGATTTGCCATCTAACAATGGAGTAGTGAGAAAATATCTGAGTGCTTTCAATAGGCCAGGCACTGCCCAGATGCAGGGAATCATAAAAGTGTAGGAAGACACAGTCCACGTCTTTTTGGTGAGTTCAGAGTCTAGTGTGGGAAGACAATGTAGTACATATTTCACCAGAGCAGGAGAGAAGGCATTTGAGAACACAGGTGTTAGAGGGAAAAATCATGAATAAGACTGGTTTCAAGGCATCACAACCTTTATTGGGAAGTACATTTAATATAAAAACATTCACGGCTTTAGGTGAACCTGGACTTCAGCAGTTCTAGGCACTACTGTCCTCACACAGGACTAACTTACACAGACCCTGGTAAAATATAAGCACTATGCTCAGATCTTTGTCCCCAAATTACAGTTCTAATTAATCCAGTTAGCACAGCACCAGTTTTCTGACTTCTCTAAATATTCGGTAATGAAACCCCAGAGGTTAGGCTAATCTAGGACTTCTACATGCCCAGCCATTAATAGGACTAGCTCTGTCATCTTGGACGAGTCATTTCACTTTTCTGAGTTCTAAAACGATAGAATTAAGTACTGCAAAGATGTCTATCTCTGTAGTGATTTATTTTTTTCTTTCCATATGACCCAATACTTTAGATATGAGAACTTAGAAAAATGTTTGATAAAGCTAAATGTTTCTTTAAGATTAATAATGAGGAAAAAATCAGCACTGCTGCATCTGGAAACTTGAGTGCCAAGGGATAAGTGGTATCTAATAATTAATAAAAAGTGGTTGTAAAGCATTTTGCAAATATAAAATGCTAGATAATTTATAAATATTTAAATAGTTATTAAATTTAATATGAATATTACATAAATTCCATTTTGATTTCCTATGCCACTTTATTGACTCAGAGTACTTCATTGATATTAATTATGTTACTGTTGGTGTTATTGCTGTTAATTGTTTGGTTTCTGGAGGGGTATATCCCAGGTAAAGAGGAGAGAGGAAATAGGGGTGAATAAATTAGTTGTAGGGTTTTATTACTGGAAGGAGCTATTCTTTTCTGTTACAGTGTATTTGAGGTTTGTCAATTAAGTGCCTGGTTCATAAGTTTCTGTTGTTACTTAGATCTGGTTTTGACTTTGCTTCTTCTGATCTTATTTGCTGAGTTACAAACTCCTCCAAGTCACACGCCATTTTATTCAGCTTTGCATTCTTCCAAAGTTTCTTAGTGCAATGTCTACCCGACTGCTTCAAAAATACTTGCTAAAACTTGAAGGGGAAGAAAGTTAACACGGTATATGCTCCCAGGTCTCAGTGGTTCCACTTCATAGTTCAGGCAATGTTCATACCCTCACAAGGAGGAAAATCATCCTATTTAAGAGATGAAGAAACTGGTACCATGGCTGACTAAGGACAGAACAAAGTGTATCCATCTAGGAATGATGGATACAACTCTATTTGATCTCAAAGTGCCTGCCTTTTCTCATTACATAAAACCATCTCCACAGAAATTTATCAATTAATGAAAAAGTGGAGTTGTTTGGAACAGGAATTCATAAGGAATTATTGCATTTAAAAAATCATTCTTAATTGAGGGTAGAAAGTGTTTTGGAAACTTGACAAGGGAGAAGGGAAGAAAGAGTAAGAGGAAGCAGCAATGAAGGAGGAGAGCGGGAAACAATAGATAGACCCAGAAAAGCAAGAAAACATTGAAATAAAAGGAATGCTGTGAACACTTCTTTGTAGAAAAGAAGACAGACCAGAACTCACAGACCACCTCAAGGTAGTAACTTGTGTAGGGTGGGGAGGGAGGCTCCGGCATAGGATTTAGCTAATATCCCCTGGGCTTAGTTGTGGAGGTGTGGTGGAGTCTTTAAGCAAAAACCACAAAGCAAGCACAGGAGAAAGTAATTGGCTTTGCTGATAAGAGGTGAGGAAGAGAGCTGGCTGCAGGTGGGTCCAGTGATAAGCAGAATATATGGTGCTGTGAAGCCTTGATTGGAATAGTTTAATAAAAGCATGTGACTGTTGCCAGTTAGAAGCTAGAGGTAAAATATGATTTTGCTGCTAATTTTGTATCCAAGTAGAATTATCCTGTGATTAGCCTAATAGAATGGCATTGGAAATCTGTAGGCACTGCATGGGAGACCCACTATCTAACAAGCAGCTGAACAGAAGCAGTAAAGCATCACTATCTCCACCTTACCTGGCCCATGAGTGGCTCATGCAGAAACAAGCTTGTGCAGAGGCAGCTTGAAAAGGAGAACAGAGGATTCCCAATGTGCACAGGAAGAGGGTGCAAGCTTCAAGACGCAGTCCCCAAAGGGTCCTTAGTCTGCTGGGAATTGTGTACCTCTGGATGTGCAATACCTAAAGGGGCTTTTAAGGGAGTCTAAGAGTAATTCTTCCACAACCTGTCAAGTGTCTTGCCCTGAAGGAATCCTGTGCCTATCGGAGGCCCCTCTGTGAGATGAAGTCCTAGTGTTTTAGACCAGGAAGGTCCTGCTGGGGATTTCTCTAACTAGGACCACCTTTCACTCCAACTCCAGTAAGTAAGAAGGACAGCATTTAACAATGTAGAGATAAATTAATGTCTGAGAGTACATACAAATGGTCCAACCTGATAAGAAAAAAAAAAAAAAAACAGGATATTCTCTTCTATTCTTTGCATGGGTTATGGTTCTCTTTTTCCCCTGACTCCCACCACTTCTGTCCTCTGCACTGTCCACACTGGGACTTGGATTGAAGGCTGATTTACATCTGTTGTGCATCCTAATTTCCCAAGAGTGTATGAATGAATTTACAACAAAGGAGCTCTCCTTTTATTTCCATGAAATGTGATGCACGGTGTCACTCAGCAGCTAGTGACATGTGTGCTGGCAATAATAAGGTCTTGCCTTTTGAAATAATCTGTGAACAATCCATATTTAACTGTTCTTCCTATTCAAATTAATTCAGATATTGAAATCATGATGTAGAGCATTTGAATTCTTAAAGCACCATGCAACTTAAGGTGCTAACCTGGTAGAGGAACCAATGCCTTTTCTTTGAAACAAAAAACTATTTAGCTTGTACTGAAAGTAAGATTAACATGATACAAACCATCCCCAATCCACAGGTCTCCTGAGGTTTTGTACTGATAGCTGCTTTTCCAGCCTAATTTCCACTCCAGTATTCAAATCCAAGCAGGTAAATTAACGCTGCTGTTCTTTCCCCAGAAGTGATAATGCTTGCTCGATTTGGAAATATCAAAGTAAAGACCTTCTCATCCAGTAAACAAAAAGATTGAATTTCTTCCACTTTCGCATCTCAAGAAAACTGAAAATAGAAAACTTTCTATTTTTTTAAATCAGAGAGTATGATGATTGGCTCAAATTTTTTTAGCTCAAATGCATTTACTAGCAACAGAGATGTAGAACATAGGAGGACCATACTCAAGCCCTTGAAGTGTTTTGACAAGGTACTAAATCTTTGAGTCATTATAATAGTCTGATGCTGATGTTGTAGGAAAATGGGGTACGAGAGGATGGTCATGTCCCAGGTCTCAACCCAGTTCTTGGGAGGGGCCGCCAAGTGAGGGTCCTTGGCTTTACACAGGAAAGAATTCAAGAGCAAGCCATAGCAAAGTAAAAGCAAGTTTGTTTAGAGAGATACACATTCCATAGACAGAATGTGGACTGTCTCAGAAGGTGAGAG
Organism: Tursiops truncatus; assembly: GCF_011762595.2. Taxonomy (NCBI): domain Eukaryota; kingdom Metazoa; phylum Chordata; class Mammalia; order Artiodactyla; family Delphinidae; genus Tursiops; species Tursiops truncatus. The sequence continues at coordinate 36,689,299 of NC_047050.1, forward strand.
TGGCCCCGAAATATAGGGTGGTTAGTTTTTATGCGCTGGGTAATTTTATAGGATAATGAGTGGGAGGAATGTTCTAACTATCTTGGAGAAGTGGTGGGAATTTCCAGGAATTGGGCCACTGTCCACTTTTTGGCCTTTTGTGGTTGGCCTCAGAACTGTCATGGTGCCTGTGGGTGTGTCATTTAGCATATGCTAATGTATTACAATGAGCATATAATGAGCCTTGAGGTCTACTGGAAATTGAATCTCCCACTTCCTTGGGCCTAGTAGGTTCTAACCAGTATTTTTGTCCTCTCTTCAACAGCTATGTCATTCTTTTAAAGGTTGTGCCCTGCCCCCTTACCTCCTGTCTCACTGATTTGTATTTTATTGATTCTGTAATATAACTGACAAGAAAGCTAATCTGGTTAAGTCAAGAGGTCTAGTTGCTTTCTAAATGTTTACTGAATGAGTGAGTGAATGAATGAATGGCAGTAATGCATGCACATAATAAATGTTAAAATAATACAAATTCAAATGAGTACTGTTCTACTTAATTGTCCCTTTTCTATCCCATGGAAGTAATAATTGTAACAGTTACCACTCTTGATAACTGATAATTCTTGATAACATGAGCATTCTTCATACATCTTTTCTGATATATATGGTAGGCAGAATAATGGTCTCCCAAAGACATTCATGTCTTAATCCCTGGAACCTGTGAATATGTTACCTTACATGGTAATAGGGATTTTGCAAATGTGATTAAGTTAAGGATTTTTTAGATGAGGAGATTATCCCTGATTATTCCAGATTATCTGGGTCTACCAAATTAATCACAAGGGTCCTTTTAAGTGCAAGAAGGAGGCAGGAGAGCCAGAGCCAGAAAGAAACTTGAAGATGCTACACTGGTGTTTTTGAAGGCAGAGGAAGGGACCACAAGTCAAGGAATGCAGGCAGCCTCAAGGAACCATAATAGGCAAAGAAATTGATTCTTCCCTAGAGCCTCCAGAAGGAACACAGAACTGCCAACACCTTAATTAAGGCCCAGTGAGATGTCTTTCAGATTTCTGACCTCTGGAACTATGAGATAATACATATGTATTGTTTTAAGCCACTAAGTTTGTGCTAATTTGTTACAGCAGCAATAGGAAAGTAATACAATGCATATAGAACAGTCTAAATTATCCATCATAAGGATAATTCAATTGACCATCATCTACCATACAAGTCAGGCCAGTTAATGCAATAATAATTGCAGAATGGGGGGGAGATAATAATATTTATAATACTTACTCTGTGGAACATAATAAGTCCTTTTCTGGCATTAACCCACTTAACTCTAAATATCATATACATTTTACAGATGAAGAAACTGATGTATAGCTGGGTTAAATGACTTGCCCAGGATTACACTGGTAATAGGTGGCAGAGCTAGATGTCTGCCTCCAGAAATGACACTCTTAACCTGTCATATATTAACCTCTAATGTATGACGTGTGACCCGTTGTGCTAACATTCTTTATCGGGAGTGGTTATGTTACTGAACTCAGGTTCGGCTGCTCACTGCTGTAAAGCCAATAATCGAGAGGCAAGTGTCAATAGAAAGGAAAGATGCTTTAATCAGAAAGGCCAGCAATCTGGGGAGAAGGTGGACTCATGTCCAGAGACCATCTTTGAAGATTCTGTTCAGTAATGACAGTTTTTAAAGGGGAGGCAGGGGAGGAGAATCTCAGTGAATCATTGAGGCAGGAGGTTGGGTTCTGCATCACTGTCTACTGTGTGCAGACTGGCTGGCTCTCTCTTCAGATGTTCTCTTCCCTATGTGATCTGCCGGCAAGATTGTTTAGGGGGGGCTTCTGGGGGGTAGAAAGCTAGTCATTCTTTAACTACTTTATTCTTCATTCTTACTTCTTTTTATCTAGGAAAAGAATCAACAGGTTAGTCAAGGCAAGATGTGCATTCAAGAGAGCATAAGTCAAGAGTTAAATTGCCTAAAGATCTCATTTCTATAATTAGGTTCTTTCAAGGTTAGAGGGGAGCAGAAATGGGCAAACAGGAAAGGGGCGGAAGAGCTGCTTTCAGTTAATCAACCACAACTAGTTGTATGGCATTTGGGTTGCTTGTTCTTATTAAGGTTCTCTCCATTCTGTCCCAATCGTCCCTCTGAAACTTTCTCACTGATGACAATCATTCATGTCCTAATCTCTATGCCAGAGATGGTACATCTACAGCCATGAAGAAAAATAGGGGGCAGAGTCAGGGTTCTATATTTTCCATATAGTGCAGAACGTCTGCTGCAAGCTGTCATACCAAGAATGACTTTGTAAAGTCCTAATTCAGGCTGAGTTAGAAGGCTGGGGGCACAGTTACTGAAGCAAAAGTTACTGTGGACAAAATTAGGTTGCAGACACAAGTTTGAGTTAGAACGTAACAAACATTAAAGAACAAACAAAAAACAATAGGTTAGAAAAATTAGAATGAGCTTTCAATTAATTCTTCACTTGATTATAAGATCCTTCACTGTAAGGATTATGTTTAAATTTAAAGTTCTCAGAATCTAGTGCAGTTTACTGAACTTAGTAAAAGTTGATTAAATGTTCATTGACTGACTATACCATCAAAAATATGTCTCTTACGGACATTGTTTTATTGCTTATCAGCCTCTTTTGAAGGCTCTGGGATTTTTCTCATTAGTTTTGAAAATATAGCTCTATGACTCTCTCAACTGACATTTTCAAGGCCAGAAAACTTATTTCCACAATTTTCTTTCTTACAAGAGAATATTAGCATGTCTCCATGGCTTCATGTTTCATCAGAATCTTCTAGAACATAGCAAATTATTCACTTTGCTTTTAAAAGAACAATAAAAAAATTAGGAAAAAATATCCATGAAAGATATGGCTACTGTCCCAGGATCCAGAATAAAAAAACAGCCCCAGCATACTGCACCAGAAATGACAAAAAGAATGGCCATCTGAAATATAAGCTCTTTCTTACAAATACTTATAAATCAACAGAACTTACAGAAAATTATTAGAGCTGTCTAGCATAAAACTTCTTTAGGTAAAATAGCCATAACATTTAAACCTTCAAATGTACAAAAAGTATTAAAGAGGGCTTCCCTGGTGGCGCAGTGGTTGGGAGTCCGCCTGCCGATGCGGGGGACGCGGGTTCGTGCCCCGGTCCGGGAGGATCCCACGTGCCGCGGAGTGGCTGGGCCCGTGGGCCGTGGCCGCTGGGCCTGCGTGTCCGGAGCCTGTGCTCCGCAGCGGAGGAGGCCACGGCGGTGAGAGGCCCGCATACCGCCAAAAAAAAAAAAAAAAAAAAAAAAAAAAAAAAAAAAAAAGTATTAAAGAATTAGCAGCTCTTAGCTGAATTTTATGTCAACCGAGCAAATTTTCTAAAAGTAAATGTCTATTAACTATTCCTGATTTAATATCAGCAAAATCAACTTGTGTGAACAGCTGGAAAGGAAAAAGTTCCATAAGTAAGACATAGAGCTTAGGTCAGATCTCTGAAATGTCTTCCTCCTGTCCACATTTCACTTGGAGTCCCTCCCATGCGGCTGGACACAGGTTAAGACTGAGCAAACCGGAGGCTTGAGAAATTCTGAAGATGAAGAGTATGATGTCTCAGAGAGGATCCACCAGTTGCACAGAGAGATGACAAACCAGATTCAAGAGCGGGGGCTGCAGAGAGTGGGATTAAGGCGGTGAAGGTCCACTGAATTCTTCCGGCCCTGTGATACTCTCTTCTTCCTCCTAGCGTTTCTCTCCCAGTTTGAGTCCTATTGTCTTTCTTCCTTGGTTCTACTTTTCTAATCCACTCCCCTTCTTTTCATCCTTTTTCTAACTCTCCTTTATTTTCACATATAAATTTTTTCTGTCTGCTTTTTTCTTCGTATTTAACTGACCAGGTGTTGATGTATATTTTTATGACTTTATGTTCATGAAATACAGGTTTAAATTCTTTGCTTTTCATCTTGTTAATGGGCAAGTTGGACATTTTATGTATATTTTTCCTCTCTAAAAAATTATTTCATTTTAAATTCTTCCACATTGATAATTTTCTGTATGTTGCCCTTCAAAGACTGGGTTGCCATCCTGCAGTTGACAAATCCTCCAGTCTGCAAGCTTTTCTTCACTTCCCTCACCAGTAGAGATGCAGCCCAAGTGGCCCGGTATTTCAGAGGGAGAAGCAGAACATGGCAGAGAGAGAATACTGCTTTTCTAAAAGGAGCAGTTGTTATGCTAAAATGCACAAAGAGCCATTGTGAATTTTTGTTTAGGGATCTAGATTTCTCACTGCTACGCTGATGGAGCTTCAATGTGAGAGGTACTTTACTGGTGCGTTTTTCTCTAAAATAAGTTTCAGTGTGTAGTGCTAATATAAAAACATGATACACATTTTCAACTGCATTTAGATTTTTGTTACTGACAAAAATAGGAAAATTGTTGATGCCCTAAAATACCTCCCTGTTGTTCAGGCAATATCATTTAAAATAAGTTTTTCAGTATGAATTTCAAACTCTTGAAAGCATTAAAGACAAAGGCCCCTCTATTCCAATGGGAATGCAGAAAATATGAATAAATCATAATGTTCTCACGTTAAGGTATTACTAGAGGTCAAGTGGACTTCAAGCTATGTGGCAATTTCTTATCTGGATATTTTAATAGAATTTCATTTCCCTTAAGAAGGATAAAAATTTTGCATCTTGTATTATTTTCAGATGAGGGATACTCATTTAAATTAATATCAAGATGCATCCCACGCAGAATTTTAAAAAAATCATCAATCTGCCATCTTATCCACATTATTTTTTACCTTCGGGCTCTTGATGTAGTTTTTATGAACAGGATTCAAATAAATTGGCTCTTTTTCCTTGGTGGTTTCTTTAATTACTTTGTTATTATCCAAGGAACTGGTTTAATTTAAATGAACACTGTGTTCCTGCTACTACTATCCAGAGAAAACACAGACTCAGAACATGCTGTTTTGTAGTTAAAGTGTATTTCTCTGCATGGGGATGCCAGAATCCGGCAGTTCAACAGCATCTTCCTGTTTTATATAAAGAGCAAATCCAACCCATCTTGTGAAATCAATGACTTCCCCCAAACTCCTATTCATTTCACTAGATACAATGAATAAGTAGTAAATATATAAAGCAATGACTTGCTTTAAGTAAATCTGATAGCATTTCATTCAAAACAAGCAATCCAGCAAGTCTATATAGTTCTTTCCCCAAAAAAATCTGTATAGGAGGTACATTTTAAAGCCAATTATGAGCAGATGTTGTCATGAGTGATCCAATGCCCCTCCCCCCAACTTCCCAGATTTTGACATTACACAGAGTCTTATTGAATATTTATTTGGAACAAAGATGTTTGCAAAGGTGCAGGATTCCCTCTCTTCTTTGTAGCTTCTATCCAATGAAAGTATAGAACAAATTTCAAAGGAATCTAAAAAAATGTATATGTATATAAACATTAAGATGCTATAAGTATTTTACAGACACCATGAAAATATAAAGTTGTATTTCATTTACTGAAATAGTTACAGTTTTCAACCCAGATCCATCTCTTTAAGTAAAGCCATGTGTGAGAAAAGCAAGTTTAACCTTTGGAAACATTTAATCTGGGGCTATTGACTGAGTCCCTACAGAAATCATGGCATTTCTCCTGTTGCAGGTAGAATGGAGACCAGACTTGCACATCTACTAGGAGGAGAGCCGGAAATGGAGCAATGTGGGGAGAGTTCCCTGCCTGTGCACATACAACAGGCTCATACTGTGTTTCATTTTATATCTTTCACCTGAGAATTTACATATCTGTCATACAATGGAGAATGGAGTCTTCCTATTTTTTAATGTGCAAACAAGTAAACTAAAACATGATCCTTTGCCGCAGGTGGTGCCTGTGGCACCAGGAGAGCTGGTAGATGCCATTCAGATGGTGACATAAAATATATATAGCTATTGGAGGGAAGAAACAATGTCACTAATTGTATGCTTCAAGGTCAAACTAGAATTATAGTAAAAGCTCACCTTCTGAAATCAAATACACCTAAATTTAAATGTTGTTATGTGATCTTAACTCCCTTAAGCCTTAGTTTCCCCATTTCTGAAATGGGGATATGAACAGTGCCTACCTCTTTGGGTGGTATTGTGGAAATTCAAGCTGAAAAAGCACCTGAGAATCTTAGCGTGGCTCCTGGTATATAAAGTTCAATATCATCATCATTACTAAAGCAGGCTCAGAAAATTCTCATCATCCCCTGAAGCAGACTGTTTGCTATTACCCCAGGCATTCACCCCCCTAGCTAGTGGTTCTTAAAATGTAGTTCTAGGACTACCTATATTAGATCCTCTTAGGGAGCTTGTAAACAGTGCAAATTCCTGGCCTCTGCTCCAGACACCAGATTCTCTGGGTGTCAGGTTGGGACTCTCCATCTTTTTTTTTTTTTTTTTTTTTTTTTTTGCGATATGCGGGCCTCTCCCTGCTGCAGCCTCTCCTGTTGCGGAGCACAGGCCCCGGATGCACAGAACCAGCGGCCATGGCCCACGGGCCCAGCTGCTCCGCGGCATGCGGGATCCTCCCGGACCGGGACACGAACCCTTGTGCCCCGCATCGGCAGGCGGACTCTCAACCACTGCGCCACCAGGGAAGCCCCAGGGGCTCTCCACTTTTAACAAGCTTACTAAACTTGAAAACCACTGCCCTAAATGAGGTCACCTCTCAGCCTGTTCTCCAAAGCTTGTGAACCTGACACCAAGTGCACTTGACTCAGACAGCTAGTCATTATGGATACCTGCTGAGTCTCTTTTCACACAAGTACTTATTCAGGTACAGAGTTAATGAGAAAGTGATGTTAATGGAACAAACTCTACTAAAGTGCTGTGCCCAGAACCCCCTGTATCTTTCTTTCCCAACCTTCTGTAGCTAGGTCATTTTATGTACCCACCTCTCTTTCCTTCTCTCTGCCAGTAAATCCTGCAAATCCTTCACTTCTAGCTCAGAGCCATTTCTTCAGGGAAAACTGCCTGACCGCATTCCTTTCTTCCATTTTTGTATTTCTACACCAAATAGCAGCTGTAAAAGTCTTCTGGCTATTAACCACGTGGTCCCGCGTTTGTACTGTTTTCTAAAGCTCGCATTGTTACTTGTTCACATCTCCTGCATATCTGTGTCTCTCTCCCTCTCTCATGGGGGTATAAATCTCTTAAAGGCAAATGCTGTGTTAGACTTCTTAGACTTCTCAATTGTCCTTGAGAACTGCGCATAAGCCTCAGAAGTTCATTTTCTGAAAATATCTTTTGAATGGGTGGGTGCGGATCATCATGTACACACTTTAGGTTTTCTTTGCAAATTATGAGAAATGGAGGACTTGATGTTTCCTCTGATTAATCTTAGCAACAATAAGTCGGACAACCAGGTATCACACGCCCCCTGATACAAGGACGTAGGAATTCTACAGCATCACCTGCAAAACAAGCTTGCTTAAAAAACTGAACATGAGTCTAAAAAAGTCTCTAGATTTAGCAGTTTACAGAAAATATGGGGAGTGGAGTAATAAGGTAAACTCCACCATTCAAAGTCATTAGTCAGATTCAGAGGGTGGGAGGTGCTGCTGGACAAGTGATGAATCAGTGACATAGAAAAGAATCAGGGAGGGCCACCAATAACCAACAAAAGGGACTTTAGAGATGTACTATTTGCAATATGTCGAACTTTAAGATAATGAGGGAAGTTTGAATGTGGACTGGGCATCTCAACGAAATGAATAATTGCTATTAAACTTTTAGGTGTGAAAATGGCATGGTGGCTATATTTTTATATGCTTTTATCAGTTAGATATGCATACTAAAATATTTACAGGTTAAATGGACTAGTGTGCTTTAAAATATTCCAAGAAAAATATGGGGGGACAGATGAAACATGGTTGGCAAAGTGATGATAACTGTAGAAGCTTGATGATGGATACATGGGGGTTCATTTTTCTAGTTTCTCTACTGCTGTATATGTTTAAATAACAAAAGCTTAAAAATACTTAGGCAGAAAAATACCTCATATTCACCTCTTCAAATGGAATGAAAATAAAAATGCTTGTTTTAAATGTAAAAGGTCTTGCTTTCAAAGCAGAGAGAATTTTTCAAAGCTACCATTCAGAATATTTTAAATTTATTATTTATGTATATATTTATATGCTGACTTGTTCCACAAAGGATTTGAGGAGGAAAGTTTTTGGAATGGATATAATTGCTACAGAAAACATTGTTTATGCATTCATTCATTTAGGTCACTTGGAGGAGGCTGCAGCACCAGGAGTCTCTGGTTGCAAGTACAAAGAGAGGAAGATAATAATCTAAGGGACCCCCTCACCTGGATGATTCTCCCACGTCAATCAGGCAAAAGCTTGATTGAACAGATGGGCCTTAAGCTGTGCCCCGAAGGCCAGCCGACTGTGTCAGAGCAGAGGGTAAAACAAACGAAGTCATATGCCTTCCGTGCAAGATCTTTTCATCCTGGCAGAAGCAAGTCAGTGAAGTACAGGCATTAAAGCCCTGGTTGGCTGATTAAAAATTTATTCCATTGCTACTTCCAAAGAGGATTTGAAGTGGTGTCATGGAAATATATTTTCTGGGCCTCCTGCCCCAAATCTGGGGGCGGGGGGTGGGAGGAGTGAGATACATGGCCACAGGAATGCCTGAACTACATGGGCACAGCTAGAAAGCCAAGGTCTTTCTCTGCGCTCCAAAGCACCAGAAAATGCTTCAAATATTGAGAGTCAAGACAAGGTTGAGCTGTTTCTTAAAGGCCTAAAATCTAAACGTTATTAATTTCGCAGAAATTGAAGAAGACAGCTCTGAGCAGCTACTGTATTAGAATGAACCAGTAGAAATTCCACTATTTGACCAGGTTACCAAAGAATGACAGTTTCATAGGGTTCTACTTAATAACTCAATTGTCAGATGAATATGGTGTGGTTGTTAGAAAGGAGGAGAAAGAAAGAGAAGAAAAGACACAAAGAAGAACTAATAGGAAATACTGACTGACAGTAAGAGAGAAAGGGACTAAGTTGACGGTTTTCTCTTTTTGTTTTGAGGCTAGATACTTGGGAATATGATTAAATCATTAATAGAAATCAGAAGAAGCCAGGACTGAGTTGAATGTGATGATAAATTGATCATAGACATGTTGGATTTGAGATGATAGCAAAATATTTAGGTTGAAATGTCCATTAGGCAGCTGGAGAGATAAAAGGTAATAATTTGAGAAAGAGATCAGAGCCAGAAATAAAGCCAACTGCCAAAGGTATAGATAGTTGAATGTGAGTGAGTGTGTATGTTCACCAAGGGAAAGAGTCTAAGAGAAGAACCGAATCCCGTTCTGAAAACCTGTTGGGTTAGAAGAGGAATTCAGAGAAGGAGATTAAGAAAGAGGATTCAAAGAATCAAGAAAAGACCATGTCATTGTGACTGTTGAATCCACAGTTCATAACACACAATATGTGCAGAGAATCCAAGTAGTTTGAATAATGCAGTTCAAGGTCAGTGTTGCCCCCATGACTCTGACCCTCTTACCTTCACAGTTAGTGATTGTTTGTTTGTTTGTTCATGTGAGGACAATAGTATATTCAAAATATTTCTGCTATGGCACTGGAGGTTTCTAGAATCACTCTTAAAGTAGCAATAAAAGGTATTCGCTCTTTCCCTCTCTCTTTCTCTCTCAGTTTCTCTCTCTGTCTCTTTAATTTTTACATTCTGTCTGGATGTTAAATGCTATGCTTTTTTTTTTTTTTTTTTGAGTATCTTAAATCATGGCAAGTAGCAAGGTAGCAAACTGAATTGCCAAGACAGGTGATTGCAGCCCCTGCCTGACCTACAGTTCACATGACGTGGTTGGCTCGGAGCCTGTCTCAGCTGTGTGCTGAGCAGAGCCACTACAGTCTCTTCAACATCCTGACCCCTTCATCATCTGTCTATGTGTATAGCTAGGTCTCAGCAGAACTTCTGTGATCATGATAGCCCTCATTTTCAAGGACAGTTTCTGTAAGTTAGAACAAGGCTGTGGGGTTAGTACATTTTTTTTTTCCAGCCGTAAGAACTAAATACTTGAGTCCCAGAAAAGATACACATTTTGAAGATTCCTAGGGTTTAATAATGATTTGGAGGGATCCCATTGTTTACATTGTTACCAATAATCTAAAGTTTTCTCTTGTTAGACTCTTGCTGCCAGGTCACAGGAGGAGGAGAGAAAACAGAGGGCAAAGACTTTGCTTGCATTTAACTTGACCTCCAATCACAAAAAGTCTCAGCATGTCTTTCTGAACAACTCAAGCTGGCTTCTCATTCCATCTGACCTCCCAGCAAGAAAGGCTTCTTGTTGAACACCTTGGCCTGGCCCCAACAGTTCTAGGCCCAGTCCCAGCCCTGGCACACCTCTCAGCAGCACATGTCCTGAGTTCTGTTCTCCTTTATATAAATATAACCATCCAAACTGGAGAGAGTGGCTGGGATAAGAGGGATCTAATGGGCCCTTCGGGGTCTGTGGTCCTCGGGATGCCTGGAGATTGTGTTTGCCTAATTAGTTCTGCCCCACTATCAGCATGGATAACCCCGGGAGCATCATGATTGGTTTGACAAATTTAATGGATGATCTGCAGTGAAAGCTTGATCACTGAGATGCTAGCCGCAGCTCCAGCTGGAGGCTGAGTCCCAGCTTCAGTCTTTCCACACTTCATCTGACACTTCTTGTGTCTGTGCAGTAACCCCTCTTACAGGAGCCTTGAGCTTCTTTGCTCCACAAAATATAAGCAGTCCTCGTTTTTCTCCCTTATGCTGAGGTCCAGTAGCCTATAGCTAGCTAAATTGGGAACACACATTTTATCTGAGGGTATTTCAAGATCCTGAAAGAGAAAAACCTTTAGACACCCCCATTGCCAGACAGACAACAGAGAGTTAAACATCGTCTCGCTTCAGGCCATGAGTCTGGGATTTGTTCATTACATTAGTGGCTGACACAGGGAGACCCAGGGCCTCTCAGACCAATAGCACCTCAGGATCCTATGAACAGGGGTGGCTTAGGAAGTTCACTTCTGTGTATTCTGGACTTTGCTGGAATCTTGCTACCCTGGCTCCTCTGGAGTTGCTTGTAGTTGTGAGTGTGACTGATAAGCATATCACACAAATACCACACAGGTCCTGGGGCAGCTGGTTTGGTAGCAAGATGACAGAGGAAAAACAATAGAGCAACGGATGTCTACCAGCAGCACTATTTTAGACACTTTCTGCTTATTAGGTCAGCCAACATTTATGGAATACCTGCCCTGTGCCAGGTACTAGTCTACTTTCTAGGAATAAAATAGTAAACTAGTAGAAGCACTTTTCCTGGAAGAGGCTTTATGGTCTAATGGAAAAAGCAGGCCCATGTCTTATATTTTCTGCCATCCCCTTTCCATTGTTCCAGACATACCATTTATGGGAAATGAAAGTAGGATAAGAAGTGGCTCTTGTTTCTCAACACACAAAGGAAAAAAAGATTCTCTGCTTAGTTTTTCTCTGACAGACTGCCTGCAGCATTCGTCCCTGGGATAATTCATCTTACAATGATAGCAGCCAGCCTGTGACTTGCATTTCCACCCTACATCTCTAGCTTTGATGTGACTGAATAGGAAGTCCAAGCATGGTGTAACAACTGTAAGAAGAGACTATCACTGTATCATCAGGCATGAGGAAAATAGACCTGAAATAGTCAATGGTCTTTAGGTATCTGGAAACGTGACTCAAATTGACAAGGACAAAAATAATGAGCTGAAAAGAACTGAGGTGGTATGGTCTAGTCATGGTCGGGATATAGGAACTCAGATGATGTCGGCAGGCCTCAGAATATCTATATCCCTTTGTCCTGTAGTCCTTTATGTTTGTTCCATTCTCGGGCAAGGTCCCTAAACCACTTGAGGCAAGATGGCTTCCAACAGCTCCCACCTTACACCCTTCCAGTGCCAAGTCCAGTAAAAAAAGCTCCCCCTCACCCACCCTCAGCAGTGCTTTGAACAAAAGTTCTGACTCTTATTGGCCTAAATTTGGTCACGTTCCCAAACCTGAACCAATCATTTTGGCCAGGAAGTTGGCTATATTCATTATACTGGGTCACATGACCAGTATGGAGGCAGAACTGGTCTTGGCACCATCCAAAGGCACATTAAATGAGCAGCTAGAGTGAGATGGTCTCCCAGAGGAAAGTGAGGGAACCATTTTCAGAAGAAAGAAGGGAAAATATTTGCTGGGTGGACAAAAACAAAAACAAACAAGCCCACAAATGTCAACCCCAAGAATTTTGATTAGATATATGTCAAAGTGAGTTTTCTGTGCTTATTTTATTTCCAAAAAGCAGAAAAGTACATAGGATATTTGTGTAAACGGACCAAACTCATCAAAAGAGAAACTAGAAATAGCTAATATTCCAAACTTCATAATAGACTTTTAGAAACACAAAACCTAAGGACAAAAGAGAAGATGTACACTGAGAGCAGAAGCCCTCAGTCCTAGGAAGACCTGAGGCAGGTCACTAAGGCAGGCTCAAAGAATGGATCCAGTAAACAGAACTGGAATGCCAGTGAGGCTGGGTCTTAGACTCAGCCTAAATATCAAAATTAGAGCATTGCATTGACACCGACATAAGCAAGAGTGTGAAGAGGGGCTGAGAATCAAAGGGTGAAGTTAGACTTCCTGAACTCCCCTATGAAAAGGTCAAGGGCAGTTCTGGAGACATCAGAAGGTCTCAAATGACTTATAGTTGACAGTTGCATTTCACAGACTGATTTGATGCACATCTACTGGAAGAAAAAATATAATTCAAAACATATATTTCTTATATAACTTTACATTCAGATATTCTTAACCTTATAGTTCCAGCTGGGAATCAGATGTTTGGGTCTCTGCAATCGTTGAGACATCGACTCATGAGTACGAGTCCAAGTCTATGAAATTTTTCTGGTGGGAAAATATCACTCTTTCTTCTCAGTGAGAATACAATTAGAAGCAATTATCTGTATCTGAAATCAAGGATGACCTATCAGGTATGTCAGAGAAGTGCAGAGAGCTAGTTTCAGGCAAACACTATATAAGCTTCAGTAAGAAGAAACTTCCTGTGTGGCCTCAGGAACGTTGTTCTTGAGGGCAGTTGGCACTTGATCTGATAATAATTCTTAGACATTGTCCTACCAGAAGTGGAGGCAGCCATCTGTCCCAGAATCTTCAGCAGCCACGGTTTTCTTCTGTTAGCAGAATTTGAATTGTCCCTGGCTCTTTCGTATCTCCTTCAACTCAGAATAGCATCTAGTCTTCAACTGCCCATTCTCCTCTCAGGCTCTAAGCCACCTCTGAGAAAGGCTGAGTCCATTTCCCTCAGAGTTCTCATAGCTGCAGCCCCCAATTCTATGTAGCACGGGGACCCAAGTCAAATCAAGATGTTGCACTAATCTTGGGTACGCCATACCATCTAAGGCATAGCTTTAAGCTAAATTATAAAAGAGTACCTTCAGGTTAATTAGGGTATTATATGGTGTTGTAAAGTCATTTGGAAAATATATCCTCAGTAAAGAACAACTAATGACAAAATTACTGATAATTTTCACAGGATTTTTCTCTTTCTCTCTTTCTCAGTCTCCTGCCCTCCCACACAAATATTATTCCCTCATTTCCACCAAAACAGCCTACACGACATCAGGGAGCAGAAACACAGCTTCCACTGCCATTTTGATGTCACCTCTTGGACAAAAGCTCTGATGTGAGTTGCCACCCATTCAACCCAGGAAACATCACAATTCTCCAACCTCATAAAAATATAAAGCTGGCAGCAAATTTGAACCTGCTTGAGCAGATCAGCCAATGAGCTCTTGCTACAGTTACTTTCTGAAGCTTTGACTCGGCCACTAGTCTGGATTCCTCTTTAAGGTCCATGCCGTGGATTACCTTGAAGAATTCTTCCCCCCACCCCCCACCCCACAGATATAATCTAAAATGAAAAATAAAGTGCATTTTGGATCTGTATGCCTATAAAATTATTTTTTTTTCATTTATAATTCAGGGAAAAGTCTTTTCTAAAGTTAGTTCGAGAAATATTTTTGGTAGTAAGTTGCCTGTGAAACTCTCCCCAGCAACCAAGTTCCTTCTTGATTTACGTAGTCACTGGATGAAGAACAAGGATAAGGGCTCTCAGCAGTGCCGGGACTGACAGCCACTAAGGGCTTTGTTATCCAGCTTCGGAAATTGTCAACTATGTTGGCAGAGTTGGAGAAGTTTTTTTTTTTTAATTTTTGATTTGTTCAGCAACTTCTAGGTAATGACAATTCAAATGTGGTTTACTAATTTAAATGGATAAGTGCCAGAGTAATTGTGTAATCTATTAAATGAGATCATATATTTCTTCTTTTCTCTTTATAAAGAAGTTATAAAATTGATATTCTCTAAATCTCTTTTTTTCTTACTTTTGATTGAAAAGTGAGAGTATTATTTTGCCCTCAGTGAAATTAAAGCATCGATGGTTTGGTGGGATAGAATGAGCAAGTGTAAGAATGGACAGACAACTTGCCGTTGTGGTCTAATTATTTCTATCTTATCTACCCTCAATCACCACCATACTTTAGTACTTGTGACCAACACATTAAAATAAAATCCACCATTTTCTTAAACAGTAGACACCTCCAAAGTAAATAGATGGGTTTCCAAAGTGTAACAAGCGATCCAGATTAAACCCATGTCATAGTCACTAAGAGACGTTCCTCAAGTTAACACAATTTCTAACACTGAGTGGGTATTTGGCAAATGTCCGTTGAATAGATGAACTGATCTGCAGCAGTCTCAATGTCTAGTGAGCTGTGGAGGAACTGTTAAGAGTATATTCTTCTCAGCGAGGCACTTCAGAGGGTGCTTGATGAAAGCTGTTTGCAGAGGAAGACTTGGAATCATTTGGGGAGAATCAGAAGCTGAAAGTCCCATAATGGCAAGCATTTATTACTGTTCAGTGGCTCTAATTTTACCCCGGATGGTGTGGCCTTAGAAATTATGGGCTGCAAAAGTAAAAAGATAGAATAGACCTTTCTTCCTCCTTACCAGTTGAGGTTTGTCAAAGATACTTTCTGTTGTATAAAAAAATGAGGTAGATCTGTGTCTGCCTCTTCCCCTGAAACACCAGAGTAACCGGTGCCCTCCCAGCCCTACCCAGGTAGCAAAGACTGGGATGAGAGCCATTTGGGACTATGAAATACCATAATGGCTTCTTCCATTCAGCAATCTTCCTTTTATGTTCTTATCTATACCTACCAAAAAGTAAAAACCCACCAAAAAATAAAGGTCTGTTATAAAAATGCACCCAATTTAAAATCTGCCCTATGAGAACTGCTATGCCTTAAATATTCCAGAAAAAAATGCAATTAACCATTTGTTAACATTTTGAGCATTTAATTTTCTACTGAGGCATAAACCCTTAATGAGCAAAGCTTTTGATTCTAATAATCAATGAGTAGAGGCATATCAGCTACTGATGTTCCTAAGTCCTACGTGGCATGTTACAAAAAGCAGATACAGTTCTCCTGAAACCGTAATCTGACTTCCAAGCTCACTAAAGAATGAGCTCGGCAAATGAAAGTTATATAGAAACCTATAGAGTAAGAGGAGAGAAATCATAGCATCATTCTCACTGGACATAATCTGGGGCAGAAACATTTTCCCATACAAACCTGGAGAAAATACTTCACTTAACAGCCTCAAACTGTTGTCACAGACACATAGATTAAGATTCTAGTTTGCATTGCCTCTATTTTCAGATCATTTGTCCAATAGCCTGCTTTCGGATAGACCTAGCTTCTCAGAAAAAGGATTTTACATCTGCCTGCTTAAGCTGTTCCAGCATTAAAGAAATAATAGTCATAAAATTTTGATTTAGGTGTAACTTAGGCAAAGTTGGAGAGGGTGGATGTGTGTGGGTGAGCAGGGAGGGAATGAGAGGCAGGTGGTAGTGCAAAATGAACCTTAAAGGACTGAAACCTCAGGAGATGTCCATCTCAGACGCATGCTGTACCAGATTAGTGATGTGTGGGCCACTCAGGAAGGGTGGAAAGACTCCCAGGGAATCACCACAATGGCATAAACAAAACCCTGTGACCTTCTGTGATGCTCCTACCACCCTCTAGTGATATTTCCTGGCCTGAAAGGGGGCTGATAAAGGGCAAGCTTTGAAAATCATACCTTTATTGTAGCGAGAAAACTGTGGACAGTAAATGTTAGAGCTGTGGATGGAGAGGCAGAGGAAAGAACACCTGGGGGCCATACCTGACACCATGGCAGATTTATTCCTCACCAAGCCTGCTGTTGTATCGTTTCACTTTGGAGACAAAGTGCTCACTCATTATACCTTACCAGGGGAAGCTTCATACACTAATGTAAAATACTTTGAAAATGTCACATAAAATCTATTATAGAAATACAAGATGTTATTAGAGATTTTTCACTGGCAGGATATACTAGAGGGGAATAGTCTCCAACAGGAATGGAACTGTAGTTTCTAGCCCCCCTTGCTGGACAAGCAATGGAAAAACACCAGTTCCTTCACCTTCCAGCTGCACAGCAGATGTCAGTGGGAGAGAAGAAGGTTGGAGCAGAGCAACTGGTCTGGTTCAGTGTTAGAATTCTCATTCACAGCCTTATTTCTAGAGCTCTAACTGAGTCCCCATTTCTGCTGTGGATACTTAGGTGGGAAGACGGCCTTGTCTTCCTCCAAGCAAAAAGAAGAGAAATAATTAAGCTCATTGATAAACAATAATACATTCTCACTTTTTTTTAATGTGTCATGGTATTTTCCCCCCGTGGCATTTTTACAACTTGTCTGTGAAATTTTGTAACCACGTTCAGGAAAACAGCCTCTACTGGGGTGGCAGCTTTAACACAGTACAAAGAAAGGGATGGAAGGCAATCACGTCTAACCAAAAACAAAGGGGAGCATTGCAGTCAGCAGGATGTAATTACTGGGATGGAAATGTGTGACTAGGATGTTGGGCTTTAACAACCCATGTGATCTTAGGAGCCCTAGCATCCTATCTTTGATGATGACACAGTCACGTTCAGAAAGAAACCAGTCTAGGATGCTTTTAACAGGGCCTCTCCTCTCTTCTCTTCCACCTTCTCACATGTCTAAAAGAGGTTAGTGAACCAAACTTTTGAAGGACATTTGGAAGGCAGCAGACGCAGCTTGAATGTTGGGTTGTTGTTTTTTAATGGACTTGTCAGCAGCCATTCTCATTTGCAATAGAATTCCTTTTCTCTCTTACCCTTTTGCAGGTTTGAGTTTTCCCAGTGCTG
This sequence comes from Tursiops truncatus, assembly GCF_011762595.2. NCBI lineage: Eukaryota > Metazoa > Chordata > Mammalia > Artiodactyla > Delphinidae > Tursiops > Tursiops truncatus. Next base: position 36,706,637 of record NC_047050.1, read on the forward strand.
TGCCAATGCTGAATAATTTACAAGGGTAGAAAAAGAAAACTGTCACCATCACAGTCCCAGGGCTCTCCACTCACTCATCTGTCACATGGTCAAATGTCACTGGTGCCATTATTTGTGAGGGGTGAGATTAACGCCGCTGAGCTCTTTGCCTTCTTTCTTTATCTGTTGTTAATGGTACTGAACTCCAATGTGTTTTGTTTTTTTTTTTTTAAAGAGCTGGTTGCCATTTATGCAACAAATGTCCCACCTAAGGAAATCCAAATAACAGACCTCCTCATTCCATCTCATCCTTGCATCTGCCTTCATCTATCTCTTCTTATCTGGTATTTCCACTCACAGCATAAAAATACAAATCTAGTTAGAAGTGTATTCAGAAGAAATGCCATTGTTCAAAGTGATCCCGGTCGTGTTGATTCTGTTCCTTATTAGGAAAGAGAGAAGAGAAAAAGGCCATCCGGTTGCAGTAATCAGGAGTCACAGTGAATCATACAAGGAGCCAAGGAAAGATCCCCTGCACTTTGCAGAAGGGGAATCAGGGCCACGGCTCTCTGAGAAATTACCAAACTGCAGAAATAAGAGGATTAACATTTTTTTCCTTACAAAGACGGTAAAATACCAGTATTAATTATATACTAGAAAAGGAAAAGAAATTGTGAAATTATAACAAGCAAACATCTAATTTTAATGTAACAGAGAAAATAAATGCCATAGGGTTAGAGGCTGATGGTTACCCATAAATAGTTATTGCTCTGCGCTAAGCATGGTTAGGAGAATACCCATCCCTGCTTGAAGACAGGTTCTGAAAAGAATGAATTAATAATTCCTATCTTCCTAATTATTAATTAATTAATAAGAATGAATAAGAGTAATTAATAAGAATGAATTAATAACTCCTATCTTTCAGTGTCTCGAATGTGAATATACAGAAATAATAATGATAGCTAATATCAATTGAGTACTTAACCAATGCTCTAAATGTATTATTTCTCTTAATTCTTATAAATATTGCTACTAATGTTATCCCCATTTTATGGATAAGACAACTATGGCACATAAAGTTTAAGTAAATAGTTAAATCACATCAGTGGTGGTGGACCTGAGATTAACCCAGAGAAGAGGACACGAAACTTACATCTGAAAATGTGTATCTATACAAGGCTGAAAATATTAATTTACTCTTATAAGCTTGGGTCACATTAACAACCTTACAAAGACTACACCATTTGTTTCTGCCTCTCCTCGTTTGAGTGCCAATGGACTGAATTAAATGCTTAAGAATTAACTTGCTCCTGACCTTGTTTGAGTGAGCTAATCTGAAGTGACTACAATTTATCTGCTTCCTGCTCTTATTCATAACATATGATTGGATCCTGGCTCTGGTTAATTAACAGGTAGGCTATAGGCACAAGTTATCCTGTCCCAAGTTGTCCTCTCATCCTTCAGCACTTCTTTGTGTTGCCTTTTGGTTTGCTTTGGGAGAAACCCTGATATCCTATCTCATGTAGATAAAAACACAGTACAGCTCTGATCTCATTAGCTGCCTTGGAAGGGCAGAGAGGAATTGAGGAGATCTGCTATCTCATTCACTGCCAGCAGATAAGTGCTCTCAAAGAGCTACAAGGGCAAAATCCCCAAGGAACCTACAATAAAGAAACTTGGGTCATCTTGTGGAGAGACTCAAGCTGAAACTCAGGAGCTCTTTTTATGAACACATAAAGTGATCTGGAGAATCAGGCTTGACCCTGAACACACAGGTCACTTTTTCCAAATGCCAAATAAAAACCTGGAGTCTCAGGGTAAAGCTCTGGAGCTTTCTATCTCTTCCTTAAAGGAACAGAGATTGACAGCAATGCAATCATTTAGGATGTTATCAGGCCTATGAGCAAACAGTTGCTGCATGCTGAAAGGGAGAGCTGCAGGGGACAGACAGCACATAGACAGGGCCACCCCAGAATCAGGCATTTGCTCCAACTGATCTCGCTGTACTGAGGGAGACACGATGTCACCAAATCTGATGGGAAGTTAGCATTGTAGAGACACAACTTGGGATGGATACAGGTGTGTGGGAATGAAACAAAGGCTGCAGATTTGTTGTTTCTTCACACTGAACCAATATTTTCTAATTCCAGATACTCAGAGCACCAACACAAGCTTGGAAAATGTGGTTGTGCGAAGTCACTGTAGGAAACCACTAATGGTTGCCCTTAAAGATATTAATGCAGGTAGGGGTTCTCAGAGGGAAAATGAGCCCATTCTTACACAACTGACAACAGCTGAAAACAGTTTTCAAAGTCCCATTGTGTGCCCCCAGCCCCTTGAAGAACAAAGATGGGCCACATGGGGCTTCTTGGGTAGGTTCACTAAAGAGTGATTCTTTGCAATGCCTTGTCCAACAAAACATCACTGTTGTTAAAACCCAGCCAGAAAACTCAAGAAATCTGAAAGGGCTCTTGGGAGTGGAAATTCTGAGATCACAGAATTCTGCCGTCTTGCTCCAACTTCTACAATTTGTTTTTGCTCGTGACTTGAGGAAGTTTCTCTGGCTTTCTTCATGGGACTAACTTTTCTGTTTTCTAAACCAATAAATATGAACTGATAGGGCACCAGTTCTTTGAGGACACATTTTAAAGAATCTGTGTTGAAATCATTTCAGATGATACATTAACTGGCTTCATTATCCAGCAGAATCTTAACCTTCTGATCCCTGTAGTGTGCGGTAATAATTCTTTACCCCACTGAGAAAATCCATGAAAATTGCTGGTGAAAGCCAACACACTGATTCGTACAACAAATGATTATTGTTGCAGACATTACATGCGAGGCACTGTGTGATGAGCTGGTGACTACAAGAACAAGACCCATCTCTAACCTCATGAAGACTGACGTCGACTAGGGAGAAAAAGACTCACAAGCTGATAAATAAAATATTGATATGTTACATAAAATGATGGAGATAGACCCAGGCTATTATGGGAAACACCAGAATAGAGATTTTCTGTGATTTTTGGGGGTAGGGGGGAGACTGAGCTACTTGCCCCTGCACCCTGTAACCAAGGGTATCATTTTCAAAATAAATATAAGAATTTCTGTAAAACATCTACTTCATAGAGAAAGTATTTTAAAGTACCTTAGTATATTCATGTTGGCAATGAATGTGGCTTATTAGCAGTTAAATTTATAATTCATTGAAGCAAACTTGAAAAGAATGCTAATTTAATAAAGTACTGTAATTTATTACATAAAATAGCTCATACTCTTTCATTAATTCAAACACATCTCCCTACAAATTAGTGAAGTTGTAATACATGCTTGATTTCTTAATTCAGACATCAGTGAGCTAGGCTCAGCCTACTCAGGTGTGCAAACATTTCTGATCAAAGGAGCTCTTAAAAATAGGCTTTTGAAGGTAATTGTATCACTGTGAAATAACTGGGAACAACTGAATTATAAATTTTGTATGGTTCTTACAAAAGGTTAATCTGTATTTATAAACACATATGTGTAATATATATGTGTTTCACTCTGATCCTACAAATGATAAAGCTCAATTTTTTTATGTGCTATGTCACCATAGCGCTCAGATCCTTCATTCTATGTATTCTTTCCCACTGTCAGACTCTGAGCCAGCTAATGTGACCATAATTGGAGTTGCATATGTATACCTGACTTTGTTTTACAAAATATTATTGGTTTCCAATTATTGTTACTCGAACAATAGACATACCAAGAAAGCAAATTTTAGTTGTATAGGCATGAATTGTGCAATAGGACTATGTGGGGCAAGATGGAAATTATATATAACAACGGTAACATGACTTCCTAGAGATTTATTAACACATTTATTTTTGAAATATTAGAACAGGGTTTATAGTAGTCAAAGTTCAGTATGGACATTTGCAAACATTCCAGAAGATAACTGGATGAAATAATAGGAGTAAATATTATTATTTTCTTTTACTAGAAGATTTCTTTTGTATGGTTAGTAAGTGGATACTGCAAGCTTCTGAAAGGAAAAGTGTTTCCAAACAGATGGAATTCATTTAAATAAGAAAGGTCAGAAACGTGCAGAGGAGCAATGGTGCCTGGTATGACCATATGAAAGTACTGGATCATGACCAAGAGTCTAGCAAGTCTGCTATGATGGCCGATATTATAACAACCCATTGCTGAAGATTTCACACTGGCCAATGTAGAGTTTTTAAACCTTTCTGCTTTTTATTAAGTACTGTTATTTCTATTATTGTAGTTATCACCTTATTTCATATAGTGCTTCTTTTGGCAAACTAAATCGCCACACAGATGGTAGTCTCCATAACACCTCTACAAAGCAGACACACCACATGCTTATAAGATGAGCTCCATGTAGTCAAGGTTGCAGCACAGCCTTTTTCTTTAACCAGATATATTATTCAGTAATAGAGCTAGCCATCTCCATTTATCTATCTATCTACCTATCTGTCTACCCATCTCTATCTATCTATCTATCTATCTATCTATCTATCCATCTATCTATCTGGTATTAGGATTCTTTCACTGTAACAGAACAAGAGCCAACTTTATTTAACTAAAGACAGAAAGGGACATTTATAATTAAGACTCAGAATTGATAATTAAGACACAGTAATATTCAAGGAAACTAGACCCAGGGACTGAAAATCCACCCTGAATCCAGGCAGCTTCTCCACAAATTTGCCTCATTTCTCTCTGATTGTCCTTTTTGCTCTGCAGTAACACGTAGATTTATGATGACAACCCGTAGCTCCTGAGTTTAGGACTTTGCCAGTCAAAAGACCAACTTAGGTTGAAATAGAGTTTTGGGTTCCAATTCTAAAATCTCTGGTAGGAAAATCTAACTGAGTGAGCTTAGGTCAGATGTCCACTGCTAGTCCAACAAACTCTGGCCAAGGGAGTGGCATCCAGGAGAACAAATATGATTCCCGGGGCAGCCAGTTATGTAAATGAAAGAATCATTTAAGGGTTGAAGAGCTTAAATATAAGATAGACAGACCATCCTACATGTGACTATGACAAATAAATAATAATTTATAGCACTTTATATTTTACAAAAATGTTTTCATATATATTTTCAAACTTTACCTCATTCGCTCTTCACAATGCCCTTCAGTAGGTATCATTATTCCTATATTTTGGATGAAGAAATTGGAGTTGGGAAGACTCTGAAGCTTGCCCCAAGCCACAGAGCTAGAATGTGGAAGAGCCAGAAATAAGATTTTCTGGCTCCAAATTTAGTGCTCTAGAATAGTAGTTTCTGAATTTGCAAGCCTGGGGATAAACTCGAAGAAACATGTTTCCGTTTATCTTTTTCTTAAAAGAGGAGGACTTCTAGTCTCTTCCCTGAGCAGGTTCCCCCACCCACCCCCTAATGAATATACCTTGGCATCCTCGAATGATTGTCCCGCATGTGTTCACAAAGCAGTTTACCAAACAGACTCAGCATGAAGTGTCTGCTTTTTTCAACTTTTCCTGCTGTTTCTCCCACATCAACTTCCACTGTCCTTGAAGGGCCTGAAGACTCTCACTGTTGCCTCTGTTGGTAGGGCACTTCCTGGGGAGGCTGATGGTTTTTCCAAAGGCATTCTCTCTGATGTTTCCAAAGCTTCCCCTCCTTGAGGTTGTAGAGCCATGATGAGATCCCTGTGGATGAAATAACGGCCCTCCTGTCTCATCACACTGTTTCACCCAGGCCACGAAGCAGCTCTGCTGGAGCCACATCCCACAAAATTTGTTGAAAGCAAATTTCCTCTTCTAACCCTGTCCTCTCTCTTAGCAGTCCCGATAAAGTCAAAGAGGACACACAGGCAGGGGACATGTTCTGGACATCCCTTGCACCTCTCTCTCTCCCATTCACTACTTCTCTTTCATTCATTCATTCACCCTTTTCACCCTTTCATCTATCCTTTCATTCAATGGATATTTATTTAGTTCTTACTATGTGTAAGAGGGAGTGCTGGGTGTTGGGAGACACAGTGGTCAACAGGGGAGTCTAGGTCTCTCCCCTCTTTGAGCTCACTTCTGGTTGAAGGAGGGGGAAAGAAAACAAACAGACAAATGAACAAATCAATCAGATGAGGTTGGAGAGTGTGGAGTTTGAAGTTGGAAAGGTGACAGGGGCCAGAAGAGGAAGGATCATAGAAACCTACAAGTTCAGCCTTTAACCTATTGTCAGTGGGAAGTCTTAGAGGTTTTTAATTGAAGAGTGAGTAATCAGGTAATCAGATCTGTACTTTAAAAAGACCATTGTGATTGCCGTGCACAAAATGAATTGGAGGAAGGCAAGGATACAGGTTAGGTCAGGTGTTGTTTGCAGTAAAAATCCAGAGCAGATAAGACGGTGACTTGCACAACAGTTAGTGGCAGTAGAGATATTAAAGAAAGCATTAACCAGAGTTAATGATTAATTGGATGTGGGGGTAGGAAAAAGGAGAGTGGGCTCTTTACTGTTAAAACACTGCACCACCATAAATTTTGTACAATGACAATATGTAGCATTTTAATACCTTTCTGATTGTTATTAATTACCATTATTGGCATCATTATTCTTATCATTTCATATTTTATTATATCATTGGGACTGGCTGAATTCATGTTATTTAGAGAGACAGTATGATATAGTGAAAACTGCAGGGACTTGGGAGACAAGAGAGATGGTTATGCAATTCTGGCTTTATCCTATAGTAACAAGTGAATTGGGCAAGATATATGACCTCTCCCAGACAGTTTCCTTATGTTTTATGTAAGGATGCAATGCGTCCCTGCTAGTTGTTGTGTAGAACAAGGAAAGTTTGCCTTAAGTGTCTGACTTAGTGCTTCATTGCCTGACATGCAGTGGGTGCTCAATTAATAGTCACTATTATTATAACATTCACATAGCACTTAATTTGACAAGCCAAATGATCATTTAGCTGGGCAGTTTTATGAAATAATAGAGAAAGTAATGAAAAGAGATGAAACCATTAAGGTGGGGGATAGAGGGATTAATATTTTTGCTTCTACCCTAATCTACCAAGGACATTAGACAGCATTGACCATGTACTTTAAAGTTCAAGAGTCTATGTGCAGAATATCCTGCCCATGGGTAATTAAGCAGGTTGTTAATGGGTATTTCATGAATTTTAAAGCCAAGTTTCATTGTCAAGTAAATTTAAGAAATGCTGGGCTTTGTTAAACCAGTTTCTTTTCTGCAGAATTTACCAACATTTTAAATATTCTCAAGTGTGCTGTAAATCTCCAAGAAGGGAGATAAGATGCAGCATCTTCCAAACTTATTTGATGATGGAACTCTTTTGAGACTAGTTTTTCACAGAACACAAGTTTGGGAAATTTTGCAGCAGACTGTATTTTCTTGAATATCTGCATCTCGTATGTATGCTGTCTTTACCCCACTTTAGAAATATCCACCATATATGGGAGACATAGTGAAAAATAATTTTTCATGACTTAGGAAAAGAAAATGTTAAAACCATCCAAATAAAAGAAACTTTATATTCCTTGACATTGATTGTCAGAAAAAATAAAAAAGAAGAAAAATAAAATTCATGGAAAGTAGAGAAAAATTAACCATTTCCATGTTATCTTTACATGCATATAGAATAAGTGAAATGATTCCTACCGTAGCAAGGTGTTACTCATGTCAGGTATAAAGAAGCTTTTCCATGTATATATTTAAACCTTGTGTAAACTATGAAGATACCAAAGCAATGAATAATAACCTTAAAAAATATGCATCCATCCTCATTTATTTATTTGAAAGAGATCAGATAGATATATAGGGATATATACTTAAGTAACACTGCTAATTGCAACAGCATACATATAATATTGAAATATCACAGAAATCAGGTTAAGCTGAACAATATTACCCAGGGAAAAAAGAAACCAAAATAAATCAGTGGTTGACTATTAAATTTTATTTTCAAGTGGCACTGATATTAATATCAAATCTAACATCTGTCGTTGAGAAAGGACTGAAGAGTCTGGTCCAGTTAGTACTCTGACTCATCTCCCATCCCATAATACCTTTGAAGGTGGTCCTCACTTTCCTCCTTGGTCAATCTCACTGACAAGGCTGAATGGCCTTATCCTTGACATTTTATTGTACCATTTTCTTGGTTGGTCTGTTCCATTAGTAGAATATCAGACATCATAATTTTGATTTGGATATCTCAATGTATATCCAGGATGTTTTCTGCTGATTCCTGAATGTGCTTTATGGAATTTATCTTTTTTTGTAGACAACATGACTTCTGCAAAAGAGAGATGTAAGGAAACACTTATTGCTCCAGAATCATGTCTTTGGTGTTACAACAGGTTATCTACATATTTCTAGAAAGAAACTGTTTCCGTGTAACACATTCACCTTTTATTTTTTTTAACTCATAAAGCAAATCCTTGTGTTCATTTTCAAAAGTATAGGTACTGTGTATTAGATTTTGTCCAACAAGCTCTCCCTGTGCAGTGATCCCTTGTATCATTGCTACAAATTGTCAGTGCACCGGTGAAATGAAGATATTGATTTCACCATAACTCCTTTCACCATCTCCATAGGAGGCTCTTTCTTCAGATACAGAAAATGCATTAAAACCCCATGCTGTCACAAGGTAGATTAATGCCCTTGTGTCACAGCTCTGCTTAGAAACTGCATCAAACACCAAGCATTAGAACTGGATCAGGAGCCACTGAGACCTTTGAACATCCCAAGATTGCCATTCTCTTCTGTCCCATGTGAACAATGGCTCCTTTTGCAAATAAAGGTATGAAAATGAAAACGCCTGGGGACAGCAATGCACAGATGCCCTCCTGTCATGTCCTCACACACAAAGCAGAGTGGACAGTCATGGGGACAGTGAATCAGGAGGCATAACCAAAGTGAGTAAGAAAAGGCAGAAGACAGGAATGTCAGGTATCTGGAAATGCTTTTGAAATATAACACACTAAAAAAAAATTCCTAAGGAAAGAAACGATTTACCTGAGTGACTCCTTGACCCGTCAAAGGTGCCTTTCTCCTGAAACTTCACCTAATACTTGCTTCCTGACCCCAGCCTTCTAGGATAATAGCTTCTGCTGCTTCCTAGTTAAATCCTCACTATTTGCTTAATATCCCTTGGAAATGATCCTCACTCAGTGTTCCCTGATGTGCTGCATGATTGAGCTAATCACCTCAAGCAATTTTTTATTCTCATTTCTAATTTAGCATGTCTCTAATTTCAGTTTTCTTCCCCCAGAACCCTTTAAGCTGGCTTGGCATTTCTATCACCATATAAACCATTTATATCTCTTATTTATCTCCTTATAATAAACAAAGAGCTTCTCCTTCTAGAGAGAGGGATAGTGTCTCTGTTACATTAGGAAGAATGTAATTGTGTTACATATGAGCATCTAAAACAGTTTGATGAAAATCCCTTGATTTCCATTTTCTGCTGGTGACCTTCACAAAGGCCCAAAGAGCTACAAAGTCCTCAGACAAGAACCAAAGAAAGTTTATAAGGCTCCTATAAGGGTCCTGTCTGTCGCCTTGCTGGCTGTTTAACATTCACCTCCAAAGGGCACCATGCACATGTGCTGCAGTATGACTGGTGTCCATTGCAGTCATGTACTTTATAATTAGAACTATCATATATGGCAGTCCTACTCACAGCCAACCACATGATAAGACTAGTGAAGGGTTGGGTAAACCTTGTAGGTAGGGTCTATTTTTGGGTGAATTTGAATTTGGTGTTGGGGTGGGGGGGCATTCCAGTAGACATTTGTTAATTCAAAAGAAGAAGTCATTGGCCTTCTCACCTAGTCTGTTTTTGGTCACGTCATGCAATTGGTTCTCAAAATCGGGGATGGAGATGGCAGCTTCTGTGAATGGATATTCATGCTCTGGTGTTTTCAAAGAATTTCAGGAAGTAAGGTCTGGTCCTGTAGGAGTATCTGCCACCCACAAGAAACCAATAAGTTATCAATTACTTCTCCACTGATCATCCTACCAAAGTGGAGCTATGGGTATAAGAGAGGCCCTTAATAGTAACATCTGGCTGGAAAGGTACTTCTGTCTATATTTCTCTATTTGTATGTTCTGGGTGCACAAATACTTCTATTATCAGAGAGGGCAATGAAGGCATTCAAACACCAATCAGGCTCACCAAGATTGGGAAAGGCCTAAATCCTCCCCCAAAATAACAGGATAAATTATTTGCAATGCCTTTGTGAGAAATAAGAATCCCTATAAAAAGCTCAAATCTACTTACTCTTTTACTTAACCCCACAGCTGGTCCTAGAAGAAAGTGTGAATTAATTTAATCACAGTTTGCCACTATCTCAGGGCCATGGTCATCTTGGCTCCTGGGCCTTCTTACAAAACCCAACACAACCCAAAACATTTTAATGAAATTTTCAGATATGTTGGAATCCACCAAGCCAGATACTTTTGGACCACAGACCCTTTTTCTGAAGGACTTTCTCTTTGACTAGGAATCAAAATACTCATGACCTCTGCCCACATACAATTTCCAATCTAAGAGCCAGCAGAACAAATGCATAGATGTCTAAAATGTCTATAGGGCTACATCTCATATCAAACAATGATTATGACACCTGTCCTTGTTCCACTGTTTCTTCCCCCTGACTTGACCTTAGCAATACCATCCTCACATCAAATTCATCTCTTTTTGTGTCCATTAAGCTCTATGATGTCAGCTGTGAACTGCCAGCAGTTCTGAATGACAGAGTATAAGGGGAGGAGTGGCCAGAGATGTAATTGGACATAAGAAAAATAAAATCATAAAGGGTCTTATATGCCCTATGGACAGATATGAACTTTAGCCCACAGGCAAAGGGGAACTGTTGATATTTTTTAAGCAATAGAATAATAGGATTATATTTTCATTTTGCAGGGATTACTCTGTCTGGACTTGAGAGAGCAAGATGACAATGGGGAGACCCATTAGAAATCTATTACAATAGCAGTCAAGAGATGTGATCTGGGCTAAAACAGAGGTGGTGGAGAAAATGGAACTGGGGAATATATAAGAGGAAAAAAATGATGGGACTAATTGGATTGGAGGAATGTGAATAAAGAAAAGAGGAGAAGTTTGCACTGACTCTAAGATTTCTGACCTGGGATAATTAGTTAGATAATGGTTAAGGAAAATTTGAAGAGGAGCACATTTAGGGGAAAATATAATAAAATAAGGGTGTGTCTGCAGGCAGGTGGAGATGTGTGGTCAGCAGTTGGCCATGTGCATCTGTGTCTCAAGAGAGAGCTATAGATTGGGCAGTCATTAGCCGACATATTGTGGATATAATAGTTTCTTAGGGCTGTGGTAACACGATATCACTGACTCGGTGGCTTCAACAACAAAAATTTATTTTCTCACAGTCTGGAGGCTAGAAGTCTGAGATCAAGCAGGGTTGCTACCTTCTGAAGGCTATGAGAGAATGATCTGTTCCAGGCCTCTCCCCTTGGCTTGTAGATGGCCGTCTTCTCTCTGTGATTCACGTTGGCTACCCGCACCATCTGCCCCCGTGTGTGTGTGTGTGTGTGTGTGTGTGTGTGTCTAAATGTCCTCTTCTTATAAGGACATCAGTCATATAGGACTAGGACCCACCCTGATGACCTCATTTTAACTTAATTACCTCTGTAAAGACTGTATCTCCAAATACGATCAAATTCTGAGATGATGGGAGTTGGGACTTCAACTTATAAATTTTTGCGGGGGATGCAGTTCAGCCCATAAAGAGTGAGCAAAGCCACAGGTATAGAAATGATCCCTCAAGTAGGTGTGAGGAAACAGAAGAGATAACAGAACCCAGGGAAACATTAGGATTTGGGTAGAGAGGGAAAGGCCTGGCAGCACAGCAGCCTTGGGAGACCTATTTGGAGGTTTTGAGGAGAACCAGTTGAGTGAGATTTTTTAGGTACTGGAAAAGTTTCAAGAAGAGAGTGATCTCAGAATCAAATGCCTCTGAGAACCACATAAAGTGAGACTATAGTTGTTAGTCAGGAGGTCACTGGTTGTCAAGCATGTTAAGGGGCTAAAAGGGCTTATTAGCGGCATTGCACTGAGTTGAAGATTGGGAAATGAGGCAGTGACATTTGTGTGACTGGAGACTATGACTCTAAAGGGAAGGAGGGAGACAGTTAACTAAGGTTGGGAAGGGTGGGGCTTTTGTTTTCTTGGGTTTATTTTCATTTTTTAAGATGGAAGAAATGTATTAGTTGACAATAAAGGGAATACAAGAGAAGATTGAAAATTAATTTAGATCTTTCTGAAACATAAGTCTGATGACATCATTTTCCTGCTTTAATACTTTCAATGGTTTCTAACAAGTAGAAAATAAGGTCCAAGTTAGTCATCATGTCACACATGCCCTTTACAACTTAACCCATGTTACCCCTTCTGTTCTTATGCTATTCAAGCACCTGCCCTATACTCTAGCTTCATAGAACCACTCACCATTACGTGGTCTGGGCCTTCCAGGTCTCCACACACCTGCACCTGCTGCTTTCCTGTTGCCTGGGATGCCGTCTTTTCTTTCTCCACTTGAGATATCCCACTCAGCCTTCAGAAATCCTTATCTAATGCACCTCTTCTGTGGGGTTTGACCCAACCTTCTTTACCCACCTTACTCTCTCCAGTGCCTGCCATCCTTTGTTCCATTTGCATTGCACTGCAGAATGCATCCCACTGTACTGCAGTTATTTATATCCACACTTATCTATCCCTATAGCCTGTAATATCCCCAAGTTCATGAAAAGGCTCTTACGTAGTTCTACTCTCCAGCGCTTACCCCAATGCCTAGCTGCTGCTAGTGCTCTGAATTTTGTTTGAGTGAATGAATGAACGACTTAATAAATAACTTAAAACTTCCTTATATCTAGGTACTTTACTAATTTGAGAACACTTGTTGCGTCTTTCCAGCTCCATTTTTTTTGCTTTGAATCCATCTAAATTCTACTTATCCTTTATGATCCTGTTGAAATTCCAATTCTTCTCCCAAAGTACCACCGTGCCCACCCCAATTCACACACACACCTAGATTCCAAATTACACTGAACTTACCTTGTCTTGACCAGCCACAGGATCCATCCCTGCCTTTGCTTTCAGTATTATTTTATCTTCTAAGGACCTAGATATAAATCGTATCCTTTAAGTTTTAAGAAATCCCTTAATCTTAGAAGGCAAAATTAAATTTAAGGCTTAAAGCATGGACTGTAAACTTTATTCAGGGAAAAGATGCAGCGTGTTTCCTCTCCTCTAAGCTACTGAATATTGTGCCCTGAATAGTTGTGTTCTCAAGAGTAAAGTAAGAGACAATAGTCAATGTTAGTGGAAGGGAATATTTATAAAAGGAATGAGAAAAGGAAGGGAGTGCCCTCTGGCCATTGTAGCCCAAAAGCAATAAATTGAGAGGTTCTGAGTTCTCACAACAGAGGTCAGTTTTATCTTGGTTACCTAAGTTTGTCTCAGAAAAATCCCTGCTGGTAAAATCAGATTCATCCTTGCTTGAATAGGTTCACTTGGGTGCTAAAAGAGGTTCCAAGGGCTTTTTAAAAAACACAATAAATTTATATGGGCTGTATCCAGGTGGCATAGACCATAGATGATGATAATGAAAATGAAAATTCAAATTCATGATCTGCTTGCTAAAATAAAAGAGTTAAAATGATTTTATAAGTAAGTGGACATCAAGTAGTTTAACGTTATAAATTATTTTATTATTGTTTATTCTATTTTATTTATTTAAGTAATATAGGCATATAATGAAAAATGAAACATGGCAGAAGAACTCAGGATAAAAAGCAAGAGTTGCTCTGTTACCACCTCCCCCACGTCTAGACCCATTCCCTCATCTCTCTCCCCAGAGGCAATAACTTACAATTCTTTTTTGGTTTTAGTTCCATCGATGTTTCCGCCAATCTCTTTAAATGATGAATTCCAGCTACAGTTTCTTTATTATTAACCTCAGAGTTTGTTTATTGGCCATGTGTTATGATAACCAGGGGAGCCACATGGATACATTACTTCTTTCTCACTTTTTTCCAAGATACAACCCCATTCACAGTTCCTCCAGTGGTTATCTCTGATTCTGTCAATGACTACCACTATTGAACCGTACAATGATAAATTATTTTATGTCTGTAAGTGTGACAGAACACAGTTTTTTTCTCATTTATAGGTATTTGGTTTAGAATAGAACTTTATGTTTGGCAGTTACAAGATTCCAAGACAGCTTTTGAAGTATACCTGTAATGTGTGTAAATAAAATTGACGCTTGATCAAATATGTATAGTTGGCTCACTTTGTTATAAAGCAGAAACTAACACACCATTGTAAAGCAATTATACTCCAATAAAGATGTTAAAAAAAAAAAACTGATTAGGTGAGAAGAATGTTCCAAATTCAGAAATGTTGTTTATCAATAAAACACATAGAGAGACCTTCAAGATGGCAGAAGAGCAAGACATGGAGATCACCTTCCTCCCCACAAATACATCAGATATACATCTACACGTGGAACAGCTCCTATAGAACACCTACTGAACGCTGGCAGAACACCTCAGACCTCCCAAAAGGCAAGAAACTCCCCACGTACCTGGATTGGGCAAAAGAAAAAGCAGCGACAAAAGAATAGGGATGGGACCTGCACCACTGCAAGGCAGCTGTGAAGGAGGAAAAGTTTCCACACACTAGGAAGCCCCTTCACTGGTGGAGGAAGGGTGTGGGGGGTGGGAGGAGATTCAGAGCCACAGAGGACAACGTAGCAAGAGGGGGTCAGAGGGCAAAGCGGAGAGATTCCCGCACAAAGGATCAGAGCTGACCAGCACTCACCAGTCTGAGAGGCTTGTCTGCTTCCCCCCCAGGGGCTGGCAGGGGCTGGGAGTTGAGGCTCTGGCTTCAGAGTTCAGATCCCAGGGAGAGGACTGGGGTTGGCTGTGTGAACACAGCCTTAAGGGGGCTAGTGTTCCACAGCTAGCCGGGAGGGAGTCCGGTAACAAGTCTCCAGCTGCCAAAGAGGCAAGACACTTTCTCTTGCCTCTTTGTTTCATGGTGCGCAAGGAGAGAGAATTAAGAGCACTGCCTAAACGAGCTCCCAAGACTGATGCGAGCTGCGGCTATCAGCGCGGACCCCAGAGACTGGCATGAGACGCTAAGGCTGCTGCTGCAGCCACCAAGAAGCCTGTGTGCAAGCACAGGTCACTATCCACACCATCCTTCCCGGGAGCCTGTGCAGCCTGCCACTGGAAGGGTCCCGAGATCCAGAGACACCTTCCCCGGGAGAAGATACGGTGTGCCTCAGGCTGTTGCAACGTCATGCCGACCTCTCTGCCACAGGTTCGCCCTGCATCCGTACCCCTCCTTCCCCCCAGTCTGAGTGAGCCAGAGCCCCCTAATCAGCTGCTACTTTAACCCCGTCCTCTCTGAGTGAAGAACAGAAGCCCTCAGGCTACCTACACGCAAAGGCGGAGCCAAATCCAAAGCTGAACCCCAGGAGCTGTGCGAACAAAGAGGAGAAAGGGAAATCTCTCCCAGCAGCCTCAGGAGCAATGGATTTAATTTCCACAATCAACTTCATGTACCCTGCATCTGTGGAATACCTGAATAGACAATGGATCATCCCAAATTGAGGCAGTGGACTTTGGGAGCAACTATATATATATATATATATATATATATATATATATATATATATATATATATATATATATATATATATATATTTCCTTATTCTCTTTTTATGAGTGTGTATGTGTATGCTTCTGTGTGTAACTTTGTCTGTATAGCTTTGTTTTTACCATTTGTCCTAGGTTCTCCCTGCCAGTTTTTCTTTTTTTTTTAGTATAGTTTTTAGTGCTTCTTATCATTGGTGGATTTGTTTTTTGGTTTGGTTGCTCTCTTCTTTCTTTTTTTTAATTACTTTATAATTTTTTTATTTTTAATAATTATTTTTTATTTTAATAACTTTTTTATATTGTTTTATTTTTAAATTTATTTCTCTTTCCTTCTTTCTTTTTTCTCCCTTTTATTCTGAGCCATGTGGCTGACAGTGTCTTGGTTTGGCAGCTGGGTGTCAGACCTGTGCCTCTAGTGGGGAGAGCCAAGTTCACAACACTGGTCCACAAGAGACCTCCCAACTCCACATAATATCAAACAACAAAAAGCTCCCAGAGATCTCCATCTCAAGGCCAAGACCCAGCTCCACTCAATGACCAGCAAGCAACAGTACTGGACACCTTATGCCAAACAACTAGCAAGACAGGAACACAAGCCCACCTACTAGCAGAAAGGCTGCCTAAAATCATAAAAAGGTCACAGACAGCCCAAAATACACCACCAGACGTGGACCTGCCCACCAGAAAGACAATATCCAGCCTCATCCACCAGAACACAGGCACTAGTCCCCACCACTAGGAAGCCTACACAACCCACTGAACAAACCTTAGCCACTGGGGGCAGACACCCAAAACAATGGGAACTACGAACCTGCAGCCTGCAAAAAGGAGACCCCAAACACAGTAAGTTAAGCAAAATGAGAAGACAGAGAAACACACAGCAGATGAAGGAGCAAGGTAAAAACCCACCAGACAGAGCAAATGAAGAAGAAATAGGCAGTCTACCTGAAAAAGAATTCAGAGTAATGATAGTAAAGATGATCAAAAATCATGGCAATAGGATGGAGAAAATAGAAGAAACATTTAACAAGGACCTAGAAGAACTAAAGAGAAAACAAACAACAAAATAATGAAATAATAAATTCTCTAGAAGGAATCAATAGCAGAATAACTGAGGCAGTAGAACGGATAAGTGACCTGGAAGAGAAAATAGTGGAAATAACTACTGCAGAGTAGAATTAAAAAAAAAGAAAGAAAAGAATTAACAGTCTCAGAAACCTGTGGGACAATATTGAATGCACCAACATTCGAATTATAGGGGTCACAGAAGAAGAAAAGAAAAAAAAAAGGGACTGAGAAAATATTTGAATAGATTATAGATGAAAACTTCCTTAATATGGGAAATGAAATAGTCAATCAACTCCAGGAAGTGCAGGGAGTCCTGCAGAGGATAAATCTAAGGAGAAACATGCCAAGACACATATTAATGAAACTATCAAAATGAAATACAAAGAAAAAGTATTAAAAGCAGCAAGGGAAAAACAACAAAAAACATACAAGGGAATCCTCATAAGGTTAAAAGCTGATCGTTCAGCAGAAACTCTGCAAGCCAGAAGGGAATGGCAGGACATATTTAAAGTGATGAAAGGGAAAAACCTACAAGATTACTCTACCCAGCAAGGATCTCATTCAGATTCGACAGAGAAATTAAAACGTTTACAGACAAGCAAAAGCTAAGACATTTCCACACCACCAAACCAGCTTTCAAACAAATGCTAAAGGAACTTCTCTATGCAGGAAACACAAGAGAAGGAAAACATCTACAGTAACAAACCCCAAACAATTCAGAAAATTGTAATAGGAACAAACATATTGATAATTACCTCAAATGTAAATGGATTAAATGTTCCAACCAAAAGACATAGACTGGCTGAATGGACACAAAAACAAGACCCATACATATGTTGTCTACAAGAGACCCACTGCAGACCTAGGGACACATACAGACTGAAAATGAGGGGATGGAAAAAGGTATTCCATGAAAATGGAAATCAAAAGGAAGCTGGAGAGGCAATTCTCATAACAGAAAAAATAGGCTTTAGATTAAACACTATTACAAAAGACAAAGAAGGACACTACATAATGATCAAGGGATCAATCCAAGAAGAAGATATAACAATTATAAATATTTATGCACCCAACATAGGAGCACCTCAATACATAAGGCAAATGCTAACAGACATAAAAGGGGAAATCGACAGTAACACAATCATAGTAGGGGACTTTAACACCCCACTTTCACCAATGGACAGATCATCCAAAATGAAAATAAATAAGGACACACAAGCTTTAACTGGTACATTAAACAAGATGGACTTAATTGATATTTATAACATTCCACCCAAAAACAACAGAATACACTTTCTTCTCAAGTGCTCATGGAACATTCTCCAGGATAGACCATATCTTGGGTCAGAAATCAACCCTTGGTAAATTTAAGAAAATTGAAATCATACCAAGTATCTTTTCTGACCACAACACTATAAGACTAGATATCAATTAGGGAAAAAATCTGTAAAATATACAAACACATGAAGGCTAAACAATAAACTAGTTAATAATCAAGAGATCACTGAGGAAATCAAAGAGGAAATCAAAAAGTACCTAGAAACAAATGACAATGAAAACATGACGACCCAGAACCTATAGGATGCAAAAAAAGCAGTTCTAATAGGGATGTTTATAGCAATACAATCCTACCTTAAGAAACAAGAAACATCTCAAATAAAAACCTAAACTTACACCTAAAAAAATTAGAGAAAAAATAACAACAACAAAAAAAAAAAAACCCCAAAGTTAGCAGAAGAAAAGAAATCATAAAGATCAGGTCAGAAATAAATGAAAAGGAAATGAAGGAAACAATAGCAAAGATCAATAAAACTAAAAGATGGTTCATTGAGAAGATAAACAAAATTGATAAACCATTAACCAGACTCATCAAGAAAAAAAGGGGGAAGATTCAAATCAATAAAATTAGAAATGAAAAAGGGGAAGGAACAACTGACACAGCAGAAATACAAAGGATCATAAGAGATTACTACAAGCAACTGTATGCCAATAAAATGGACAACGTAGAAGAAAGTACAAATTCTTAGAAAAGTACAACCTTCTGAGACTGAACCATGAAGAAATAGAAAATATAAACAGACCAACTGCAAGCACTGAAATTGAAACTGTGATTAAAAATCTTCCAACAAACAAAAGCCACGGACCAAACGGTTTCACAGGCGAATTCTATTAAACATTTAGAAAAGAACTAACGCCTATCCTTCTCAAACTCTTCCAAAATATAGCAGAGAGAGGAACACTCCCAAACTCATTCTATGCTGCCACCATCACCCTGATACCAAACCCAGACAAAGATGTGACAAAGAAAGGAAACTACAGACCAATATTATTGATGAGATAGATTCAAAAATTCCCAACAAAATACTAGCAAACAGAATCCAACAGCACATTAAAAGGATCATACACCATGATCAAGTGGGGTTTATCCCAGGAATGCAAGGATTCTTCAATATATGCAAATCAATCAGTGTGATACACCATATTAACAAATTGAAGAATAAAAACCATATGATCATCTCAATAGTCACAGAAAAAGCTTTGGACAAAATGCAACACTCATTTATGATAAAAACCCTATAGAAAGTAGGCATAGAGGGAACTTAACATAATAAAGGCCATATATGACACACCCACAGCCAATATCATCCTGAATAGTGTAAAACTGAAATGATTTCCACTAAGATCAGGAAAAAGAAAAGATTGCTCACTCTCACCACTATTATTCAAAACTGTTTTGGAAGTTTTAGCCATAGCAATCAGAGAAGAAAAAGAAATAAAAGAATCCAAACTGGAAAAGAAGTAAAGCTGTCACTGTTTGCAAATGACATGATACTATACATACAGAATCCTAATGATGCCATCAGAAAACTACTAGAGCTAATCAATGAATTTGGTAAAGTAGCAGGATACAAAATTAATGCACAGAAATCTCTTGTGTTGCTATACACTAATGATGAAAAATCTGAAACATTCCCATTTACCATTGCAACAAAAAGAATAAAATACCTAGGAATAAACCTACCTAAGGAGACAAAATACCTGTATGCAAAAAACTATAAGAAACTGATGAAAAAAGTTAGAGACCATACAAACAGATGGAGAGATATACCATGTTCTTGGATCGGAAGAATCAACATTATGAAAATGACTATACTACCCACAGCAATCTACAGATTCATTGCAATCTCTATCAAACTATCACTCACATTTTTCACAGAACTAGAACAAAAAATTTCACAATTTGTATTGCAACACAAAAGACCCCGAATTGCCAAAGCAATC
Source organism: Tursiops truncatus (assembly GCF_011762595.2). Classification (NCBI taxonomy): domain Eukaryota; kingdom Metazoa; phylum Chordata; class Mammalia; order Artiodactyla; family Delphinidae; genus Tursiops; species Tursiops truncatus. Next base: position 36,726,666 of record NC_047050.1, read on the forward strand.
TTGAGAAAGAAAAATGGAGCTGGAGGAATCAGTCTCCCGGACTTCAGACTACTCTACAAAGCTACAGTAATCAAGACAGTACGGTACTGGCACAAAAAGAAATATAGATCAATGGAACAGGATAGAAAGCTCAGAGATAAACCTGTGCACATTTATTCACCTTAGTTTTGATAAAAGAGGCAAGAATATACAATGGAGAAAAGACAGCCTCTTCAATAAGTGGTGCTGGGCAAACTGGACAGCTACATGTAAAAGAATGAAATTAGAACACTCCCTAACACCATACACAAAAATAAACTCATAATGGATTAAAGACCTAAATGCAAGGCCATACACTATAAAAGTCTTAGAGAAAAACATAGGCAGAACACTCTATGACATAAATCACAGCAAGATCCTTTTTGACCCAACTCCTAGAGAAATGGAAATAAAAACAAAAGTAAAGAAATGGGACCTAATGAAACTTAAAAGCTTTTGCACAGCAAAGGAAGCCATAAACAAGACAAAGAGACAACCCTCAGAATGGGAGAAAATATTTGCAAATGAAACAACTGACAATGGATTGTTATCCAAAATGTACAAGCAGCTCATGCAGCTCAATATCAGAAAATCAAACAACCCAATCCAAAAACAGGCAGAAGACCTAAATAGACTTTTTTCCAAAGAAGATATACAGATTGCCCACAAACACATGAAAGAATGCTCAACATCATTAATCATTAGAGAAATGCAAATCAAAATTACAATGAGGTATCACATCACACCAGTCAGAATGGTCATCATCAAAAAATCTACAAACAACAAATGTTGCAGAGGGTGTGGAGAAAAGGGAACCCTCTTGCACTGTTGGTGGGAATGTAAATTGATACAGTTACTATGGAGAACAGTATGGAGGTTCCATAAAATACTAAAAATAGAACTACCATAGGACCCAGCAATCCCACTACTGGGCATATACCTTTAGAAAACCATAATTCAAAAAGAGTCATGTGCCACAATGTTCATTGCAGCTCTATTTACAATAACCAGGACATGGAAGCTACCTAAGTGTCCAATGACAGATGAATGGATAAAGAATATGTGGCACGTATATACAATAGAATATTACTCATCCATATAAAGAAATGACATGGAGTTATGTGCAGTGAGGTGGATGGACCTAAAGTCTGTCATACAGAGTGAAGTAAGTCAGAAAGAGAAAAACAAATCCCTTAAGCTAACACATGTATATGCAATCTAAAAAAAAAAAAAAATGTTTATGAAAAACCTAGGGCCAGGATGGGAATAAAGACACAGACCTACTAGAGAATGAACTTGAGGATATGGGGAGGGGGAAGGGTAAGCTGGGACTAAGTGAGAGAGTGGCCTGGACATATACACACTACCAAATGTAAAATCGATAGCTAGTGGGAAGCAGCCCCATAGCACAGGGAGATCAGCTCTGTGATTTGTGACCACCTAGAGGGGTGGGATAGGATGGGTGGGAGGGAGGGAGACGAAAGAGGGAAGAGATATTCGGATATATGTATATTTATAGCTGCTTCACTTTGTTATAAAGCAGAAACTAACACACCATTGTAAAGCAATTATACTCCAATTAACATGTTAAAAAAAAAGAAAACAAAAAAAAAAATAAAAAATATAACACCTAAAAAAAATGAGAGCCGAAATGCAAAATTTAAATAGAGCTTAAATTGTGAAAAAAAACAAATTGGATTTCTAACTTACTTTCACTTTGATCATCGAAGGTGTTATATATTACTTTGTGATAGCTCAGAGAGAGTCTGAAGTGGTAAATTTATAGAGTATCATTCCATTTAAATGAACAGCAGGATGTATTTGCAGAAACAGATTAATATTTCTTGGAAATTTATTAACACCTGCTTGTTTTTCTACACTCCCGTTGCTATGTGAATTTTCTATCTATAACATGTAAATTCCATTCTTATTTTTAAAAATAAAGGGTAATGAAACTGTAAGATCTGTTTCACACACTGCAGGCTAGTGACAAATGAAGTCAAATGTAGTTTATGCCCTATTGTTAGGAAGGGTGGTGAGACATCATGGAAAGCCTGGGGGAGAACACAAAAGGACAGCAGAAAAGTGGTTTGGCTGTTTCTCTCACTTGCTGCTAAGTAGATACATTGCCTCCATCTACCCAAGCTCAATTCCTTGGAGTTTGTAGCCTCCAGAGCTGCTTACAAAAGAGGATTCTGTGATGTTCTAAATCAGTGTGATGAATGTGGAAAGGGGCAAGAAGGGGCTTCGTCTCAAGCACTTAAATGACCTAGAATCTCTCTGGGAATAGAGAACAGACTTTGCTCTACCTAGGCACCCATCTCACTCCCTAGCTTGGACTTTCAAGTTTTTGGTGTCAGATATGTATTTGGGGCATAGTCCCACTCCAGCTAACAGACTGGTGAATAATCTTTGTCCACTCTCACAATCCTCAGTTTGATATCTCACTACGAACTTTTAGTAGTTCTTTATGCTTCAATCAAGTTCAGAATGTGGTTCAAGGTCTGTTGTGTTGTTGTTTGGAGTTTTGCATGTGTGTGTGTGTGTGTGTGTGTGTGTGTGTGTGTGTGTGTGTGTGTATGTGTGCTGCCTTCCTGAATCTTTAACATCAAAGGTAGAATATACAATTTAATACCGTTACAGTTTATATTCCCCTGAATTTAACTGTCCTGGGATCTTTCTTCCCTTCTTAAAATGAAACAAATAACTTCTAGTGGAAAGATTTCTGTCATATTTGAATCTTAAGAAGATGCTCATATAATTTACGGTGCTTATGTATGCATTTGTGGTATTTTTTTTTTGGGGGGGGGAGGTGGGGAATTGTGGTACACAGTAAGAGCCATCTATCACATAAAGCCAAGTGAAAAGGGCTGAACTCTTTGAAGCTTCCATAATCCCATTGCATAATTAGTTTTTCCCCTTTTAGGTTTGGATATGGAAAGAAGAGTTTGTATTTAGAAAAGCCAATGCTTTGAAGTGGATCAAAAGTCTAGAGCCTGAGGGTCCCAGCTGGTTGTTCAGAGCAGGCACCAGAGCTGGATGCCAAAATGAATCCAACCAGAACAGATGCCAGATAAATCAAGAGGAGGGAGCCAGGTAGCAATGGCAGGTCAGGTGGACCAATTAAAGGATAACCACAATAGCCCTGCCCCATCTAATCCAGACCTTTGTGACTCCAAAGCCACATCACGCCATCTCCTTCACTACCTTGCAGCTAAACTCCCACAGGGATTAAGTTCAAATCTTTCTTCCACTAATTTCACCAGGTGTTCTATTCACCAAAAAATTACAATTACAAATGCCACCTTATTATATTGGGTGAATAAACTATGGGTCAAGTGAATGAGAAATGCTTCAGTTAATGTAATAAGCTAGGTGGTTTGCAGCTTTGACCTTTCTCGGCATTGCTGGAAGCACTTGATTTAGAACTCATCAAATCTGAAAGGGCCGTGCTCACCTTACCTTTGGACTTATTCTTGCAAATACAAATTATAATTTTTCATTTTGCAGCAACAGGGCCCTCACTATCCAGGAATATGTTTATAAAGATGTGTTCTGAGATCTAATATACCATGTCTAATCTCCACCTTCCACATTTCTTCTCTTCACTGCTCTCCATGCTCACATGGATTCTGTGCCATACCAGCTGCTTTTGGAAGCCCTTATATGCATATTGATGCCTGAGGATTAGATCCACTTCTAGATTCATTGAAATGAGTTCCTTTGAATTTTCTTTGTTAAATTCCAGTTATTATCTCTGCATGATTTATAGATGTTTAAGAAAGAAGATGCTGAGTTTTGTAGCCATATACATAATAGAAACTCTATAAAAATATTTCAAAGGGAAATGTTCAGAACTTGTGAATGAAATGGGAGAAAGGAACATAAGGTGAGCAAAAAGGGAGCCACATTTAATTAGTGTTAACTAAGGGCAATAATTATTTTGTCCACGTTTTATTAACTAATTCATTTTTAATTTGCATTGAAATGATGAATAGGCATTTTCCCTCACTTATTCTTTTGC